>NC_055659.1:18951270-19283770 GCF_017976325.1 Chelmon rostratus | reverse complement strand
TTATGGTTGGTTTCACGTTTCACGGGGAAAACAGGACAAACTTTAGCAGGGAATTTTTGGAGTTTGGGGGACAGTCATGCGCCAGCATGGACCTTGCCCTTGTTGCTAAGCTGCCTTTACTTTATCCCACCTTCCTGGGGCCCAGGGTAACACTGACATTCAGGTGGCTTCGCATTAATTGACCTTGTTTCGGCTGATTTGTAAATCAGGAGAAGCTGATTTATAAATCAAAAGAGCAAAAAAAAAAAAAAAAAGCAAAGAAGAAGAAGAAGGAGAAGAAGCAAATGTCTGATTCCAATGTGCGCCAAGTCTGTGGTTGCATGTGTGTATGTACACGACACAGGCTCGTGTGCGCACAGTAAACACAGGCCATCAGTTTCTGTCACATGCTTCGTCTTGTTTGTACTTTTACTGAAACTGCCTTCCAAGTATAAATTTCTGAGTAAGTGTTTTTCAGCAAGAACAAAGACTGGTGAGAAATTGCCTTTTTGTGCTACTGTGGCTCAACAAGAACAACCATTTGATGTGCTTTGGTTTGGCTCTCTTTCCTTTGAATGCTCTCATAACAGCCACTGCTTCACCAGCGGTGGATTCTTGGTAAGTCAATTCAATGCTGATTATAGTTAATCTAGTTTGAAGACAACACAATGCATGACTTTGTCACAAGGGACACAAGCTCCACTGAAATGTTCCCTGAAGGTATTAAACAGCACATTATATGGCAGTGTGTGCAGGACAGGGTGGCACCAATAGTGTACACTGTAGATATCTATATATATATATATGTTTATATGTTTGTGTGTGTGTGGGAGGCACTGGCCTCATTCTCTCCAATGTCCTCTTTCTCCGGTCTCTCCTTTGTAGCAGCTGCTGGCTGAATTGTTGTCCTAAGTGCTTTTTCCATGGCACGAGTGTGGAGTGCCAGTTTCCGTCTGCTTCTGACAAGAAACACACTGACCTCCGAGAAGAGGAGGGGAGAGGACAGGAGAGGAGAGGAAGGTTTTCTTTGGCAGCAGAAACTGTGATCGCACTTTGCATGGTGGATTCTCCTTCTCCTCCATCTGTCTGGCTTTCCGTCGGGCACACACACCCCCACATACACTCTGAGGGAGACCGAGGAAATGTTTGAACACAGCCCATCAGCTGGGCATCAATAATTCAATCATTCTGCACTGCGTTAATGTTTATGTTTGACTGCTGGCTGCAGAAACTCTGTGCTATATTAAGACCTGGAGCACTTTGTAAAACATCACAGAACTGTTGAGAACACTACAGGGAGGGACATTTTGTACATGCTAAAAGAATAATGGATGCATTTTTGCTTTTTTTGGTCTGCTTTTCCTTTCAGGCCTCCAGTGTTGAAGGAGCAGTTTAACATTTTGGGAAATTCACTTGTTCCCTTTCTGGCGAAGAGTTAGATGAGAAGACTGATACCACTAAATAAACAAATAAACAGCTCCCACACTGCAGGGCTCCGATGTCCACTATTTATTGCGCCCGAGTGTCTGCGCCCGAGTGTCTGCAATAAATAGTGGACATTGGAGCCCTGCAGTGTGGGAGCTGTTTATTTGTTTATTTCATGATTTGCTCACTTTCGGCTCAGCACCTGCCCTCTTTGGTTTGGACCTGCATGCAATGCATATTCCATTCCATTGGTCCATTCAGTGCAAGGCGACAGTGAGCAGCTGCTTAGCTTAGCTTAGCATAAAGACTGGAAACACAGGTGAACAGCTAGCCTGGGTCTGTCCAAAGGCAGCGAAACTGCTAGCACCTCTAAAGCTCACTTAGACATTATATAATGTTTAATCCATATGAAAAACCACAGTGTTTTATTGCTGTTTAATGGCAGTTACATGCTGGACATTTTCTTGCCAGGCAAAGTAAATTAATGGAGTCTGGATTTAGTTACCTTTAGACAGAGCTAAGCTAACTAAGCTAACTAGCTATCCTTAATGGACAAAAAGAGAGCGGTATCAATATTATCGACTAAGGCTCCATTTACACTAGTGCAGAACTAATTCTTTTGTGTTGCCTGACCACATCAGAAAGTGTTTTAGTTATTTCAAATGGGCACACTTGAAGGTGGAGTGACAAGCAGCACGAGCCGTGATGTCGTTTAAAAGGAGGGATGAGGGCACACATTTTGACAGTCCTTCATGAAAGACAGTCACGGGGGTTGCACTCTGTTGTGCACAGGAAAGGTGCCACAAAAACAGAAAGAAAAAGAGAGAGAGAAGTTTAAACCCTGTGTACTTTCTCACTTCTGACTGTCTGATCGGCAGTTTTGGAAAGTTACAGAGATGGTTTGATGCAGCCAAAACATCGACCTTTTGCTTTGACACCCCCCGCTTCACCACAGACACCCACAGACTTGTGTATCCATATTCGAAAGGTGAAACTTTGCTCATGGTGTATGCATGCTGCACACAGCCAAGGTCAGAGTCAAGATTTGGCTTAGACACAAACACACACACACACACACACACACACAGATAAATACACAAGAAAACAGTGTGAGGCCTGTTAGACTGAACAGAGGTAGTCCACTCTCTATGTTCTCTGACTGCATTAAGTCTTGAGTTCAAGAGTTCAGGGCTTAATGTTACTAATCCCGTCAGTTGGTGAAATGTACACTGGAAACGTGAGGCAGGCCGTGCAGTATTGTGTACTGTATGTACTGCATAGACTGAGGGTCCAGAATGACGTCTATATATGTCTCTTATGTGAAAATGGCGCGTCTTATAGATAAGCAGGTGTGTGTGTGCTGCATATCCACATGGACATACCGTATGTGTATGTGTGGAATAGGGCAGCTAGTAGGCATAAGACGTGACAGGACATGATATTGGCTGAGGGGAATATATGTTTGAAGATTGAGCTCCAGGAATGGAAATCCACACCAGTGGGGCATGCTGGTCTGCGGGTCATACAACCATACAAGGGCATAGCAGAGGCAGAGGACCACCATACCAACCCCGCACATGCACACACATCTATGTGGGTGTGTGCATCTGTGGAGGGGAACGGGGGGGTGACGGGGTGGTAGTGCCAGCTGGGCAGCTTAAATATAGTGTGGAGTGGAGCATCGCTACTGCACGGGACTCTAGGAACACATGACTATCAGTCCAATAGTAATTCACAGCAGATTTCTCTCAGCTTTGTGATGACAGACGAGACAAGAGAGGATGATGATTAAACTGAGTTGTCTTATAGGGCCCGAGCGGAGCAGTCGGACTGCAATAATAAGAAACTGGTGCTGTAGAAGTAGCTGTTTGCAGGATATGGGGCAATGTTACAGGTATGTCAGGTAAGGCTGTGTTACAGGTGTCACAGGGCCAGTAAGATGAGGAGCATGGAGTCTGTGGAGCAGACGTGCAGAGGCAGTGGGGCAGTAGGCTGAGTGTAGGAGGTGAAACGTGATGGAGATCAGACTGGCAGGATTAAAGAGCACTGGAGTGACCTCTGCTAATGCACAGAACAGAGGGAAGGGATGAAGAACGAAGGGGAGACTGCAGGAACAGCTGCTCATTAAAGAAGCTCACTGCATGCCCTCCTCCCCGCACGACGCACACACACACTTGCAGATATATGATATATGCAGGCATATAGAAAAAAATGTGCACATTCAACAGACATAAACTACGGTAGTGATTTAAATTGGAGGATAATCTCATGCACAAAGTGGCTCTTTCACCTCATGTAATCTCAGTTTGGATTAAGATGGATTATTGGATTACAAGGGCCTCCACAGGGAGAGAGACAGACAGACAGAGACTAAAAATATGGATAGCTGCAGCATGGAGAACATAAGAGAGACATTTTATGTCCCCTGCACATTGTGTAGCATGTCTATTTGTATATGTCTGCAATGCAAACTCATGTTTGTATGATGAATAAAAGATACTCCCATGCACTGACCTTCACCTGGCTCTGTCCACAAGTAACAAAAAGATCACTTATGAAGCTCACAAATAAAAAGGATATATCTTCTTCTTCTGCATGGAGAAAAGCTGTGCTGTCAGCAAGACATTTCTGATTTCTGAGCATAAACCTCCAATGTGACCTTCGTGTCGATCTGTCAAGGACTACAGATAGAAGATAGTATATCTACACTCATTTTACATACGCACACTCATACACATCGAGATAAGAAAGTCATTTTCACAGTATGAATGTTCACTATACATACATATCCATGAAAGGCATGTTCTAAGACCAACCATGTTCTATGCCATCATGGTGGCCCTCAAACTGGACTTATGTGTTTGTGTCTGTCCAAGTGCCCGTATGAGTGAGTGTGCGTTTGTATCCCCTCTCCAAGACTGGGTCAGTGGCCTGGAGTGAATCACGGAGAGAAAAAGCAGCGTGACATTGTTGTGTCTGCGAGGAAGTCAGTGTTGTGCCAAAGCACCAAAAACTACAGAGGCTCTCTCTGTGCGGGAGAACTGGAGCGTCCTGCTGCCCGATGTCACTGGGTCAGCGGAATCAGACCTGCGTATGTGTGCAAATGTGAGAAAGAAACTAGAGACAGAGAGGAGCTACAAGTATGTAAGCGAAAAAGAGAAGTGTGGGTGAGTGTGTGCAGTGTGTGTGTGGTTGTTTGTTAGCGGGTTGGAAATGAAATTAGGGCATTCTTTACAGCTGAGCAGGGCAGAAGACGAGCTGGCAACAGAAGTAGGCTAAATAATCGTCCCCTATCATCAAACGGTCTCTTGTTTATCGGGGCACAAGAGGGGGGACAGGAATGTCCGTGTGACAAAAACGTGAGAGCGACTGCTCACACATAAGCTAACAAGCTGTTGTCCCACTAACCTCCAAAGAAAGAAACAAAGAAGCGAGTCATTCCTCATTTTTCTAGTCTCCTTAACCAATTTTCAGTTTTATTTTGAAAGCCTTCCTTGTTTGGCATCAATTCCACATTTCCCTCTCTTTGCTTCTCTTTCAGTCACCCAAAGCTTCTCCTCTCTCCTCAGCTCCATCGCAGGCCTGGGGTGTGTTTGAAAAGGCCAGCACATGCGCCACTGAGGGCCCTCATGCCTCTGCTGGGACCCGTGTTGTTCAGGCTCTGTTCACGGATGAAAGGGGGATTCCAGTGGTGGTCACATGCTCCCTGCAGGGCTATAGAGGAGGCCACTCGTTTCACGGGTGACGAGCTGTGCGTGGTTCTCTTTGTGTGGGTGCTTGTGCACATTTCTGCGGCATTGTGCAGCTCTACTGTCAAAGGCAGCCTGTGCGCGACGCGTACCTTTTCACGTTCGGTTTCACATGTGCAGGTATTGATGTGTACGCGTGAGAGAGAAAAGAGAAATGAATGTTTGCTCTTGGTCCTCGATGCTTTTAAGTGGAATGCATGAGCAGGCAAGAGCGTTCCTTCAGAATGATGTGAATGAACTACTGCTGAAGTTATACTTAAATATATATGAGCTATATTAATAAATAATATACGCCTGCAGCACACCCATGCATACACACACACAGACACACCACAATCATCTTTTGCAGGCTGTGGCGCACCCCCACCTGCAGAGGCCTGTTTTGTCAAGCTGAGATTGTAAGTGATTTTGTACACTCCGTATCGCTCCATCACAAGACTGGATTGCCTTGGAGCTGATAACGTCCGTGACTCGGCAACGGGATTTTTATGACCTTGTGTATGTGTGTTAAAATGAGAAAGAGAGGGAGAGTGTTAGAAAAGAGAAGG
The DNA here is from genome assembly GCF_017976325.1 of Chelmon rostratus. NCBI lineage: Eukaryota > Metazoa > Chordata > Actinopteri > Chaetodontiformes > Chaetodontidae > Chelmon > Chelmon rostratus. Next base: position 19,278,069 of record NC_055659.1, on the reverse strand, counting down.
GAGGCTAGAGGAAGAGGGAGCTTAGTCAGCCGCTGCCTGTAAGAGCTGTAGTCTCTGAGGAACTGTGCATCTGTCTCCAACACAACCAGAGCTGGGAAATCACCTCTGTTTGTCCTCAGAGAGTTTTAACGTGCTTTTTCCGAGGTGAATTAGGCGAGGAACAAATCACGACGCAAAGAGGCTGACAAGTAAACACGCTGACAGACGGATTGACTAATAAGTTTCCAGTTTCTGCAGAGTCTCTTTCGAGGCTAAGTTAAGACGGGCCATGTGTAAACAAATGCACTACAGCGGCTGAGGGATGCAGACAAAACGGGACAAAATGAGATCATATGTAAATGCGGGTTCTTGGTGCTCTACATAGCAATTAGAGAGATGGAGATACACAGAGAAAAGAGTGAGTGAGAGATCATAAAAGGGGATCACAAGGGTGTGTGTGTGTGTGTGTTTGTGTGTGAGTGTGTCTGTCTGCGTGCATCAGAGGGGTGAGCAGGTTCAGCAGGTCCCATGTTGGGTGGGAGGCTTGCGAGTGTTCAGGTGCTAGAATCTTATATCAGAGCCAGTGCTGACCATGGGTCTATATCAAGAGCCGGCTAGGGTTTCAGCCCCAGGCGGCAATGAAGGATTATTCTGACAAAGACGGGTTCGGGCCAGCCTGAAATAACTGATCCAAACTCGCTCCGACTTTCGCACACTAATGAAGAACAGAGAGAGGGGAGGGGGAGGCGAGGGGGGAGATGCACCTCTTGCCCCTGAGATTTCCTTCCTGTCAGGAAGTTAAAAGAAGTGCTGTGAAACTGGAGAGAGTGTCGAGGGAGCGTTCTGGGAAGGAGCAGAGAAAAGGAAAATGTCAGCACGCCAGATTCTACAGCTCTGCGCACAGGCCACGCATTCCTGATCCTTGTACAGCAGGGCAAACTTTGGGACACTGGCGCATAACCCAACAGAAATCTTCCATGTACGGTGCAATGTGAACGTCGTGGCCTCTCTGACAATGAAGAGAATAATGGTCGGACTCATGACAGTTTCCCCGGGGAGAACACTGTAATGAACAGGTTGTCCTCAGTGCCACAGTGTCAACTATAAGTGAACCTGGGGCTATGCAAAGTAACTGTAACTCTGTAGCTTGTGTAAATTCATCAGCACAAAGCTGTCAAAGCTCAGGCAGCAGTTTCCAATTTCAGAACCCCTCTCACGCATAGTCCCTGTGTGTGTGTGTGCATAGGTGTTTGTAAAAGGTGGAATCTGTGTGTATATATGGGATCCATGAGGACATGATGTGCTTCTCTTACATAACTGAAGATAATAACAGTGAAATGTAGCCAAGGGGAAAATAGGTTTAAGGACTGTGTCGCTCCATCATGCTTAACCAGGAAAATTTCTATAGGTTGCTAAATAAGGAATCTTATACAATATCCTTATAGCGCATGGCTTTATCAATACAAATGGGTATTACATGTAAGTTTACAGATATGATGACTATAACAGTATATTCAAAACTTAAAGCTATCGAATCATGTCAAGTTACGCGTACATAATGAATATTATTAGCATAGAAACAGTAAGATCTGCATCGATATGGACAAACTGTATCAGAGACATCTGATAATCTGACCAGATTTGTTTTTCTTGCTGCCACATACATCTTTTGAGGAATACTTTTTAATTCCCTCCGGCCAAGTACCTACAGGGCAGGTCAGGAAGTTGTCACTGAAGTTTCCGATCAAAATGGGACACAGTTCTTGACGTTGCTCTCAGAGATCACTCACAACACTTTAGGGGTAAAGTGCTGTGAAAAGAGCATTCCACCGATTTTACACAACAAGATCGGTTTACTCGTCAAGGGATGCAAGGTCCATCTGGTGAGAACAGTTGTGTAATGTCCTCTGCTGCTCTGGAGGAGCTTTCTGCCTGATAAAATAACCCTGACTGCGTCATCAGAGTTATCTCGGCTTGGGCTTACTGACCAGGTGCATTGTGGGAATTTTGGGATCCATTGTTTTTGATCAATACTTGAGACTAAAAGTCAGAATATCTCTGCCTTTGCTGCATTTTGACCAACTTTTTTTTTTTAAAATATGACGCTTGTGAGTCCGCAAACTTTATGGAAGTGCGGTGCATTAAATCGCAGGAGTATTTAAAATAAGGTCAAGATAATCTTCTACTTCCATACATATACATCGAAAATAACTGCTACTTCAAATTTCACTGGTTTCATTTCCCACTTCAGTAGTACATGTTACATGCAAGTCAGATAAGACAAATATTATAGTATTTAATTTTTGTGACATGACATATCTCCTGTATCACATACTTTATGTGTCTGGAATACAGTTCATTGGATAATTATTGCATAATGTTACGAAACAGAACGGAACTGGGAGCCCCGAGCTGTGATCTTGATCTGCAGGTAATCACTACCGCTTGTCTCTTTGACAGGGGTGTGGATTTCCAAATACACCACATGTTAAACAAAAAGCTGATAATGCAGCACCACTTTAGATAAATCTTACAATCACATATTAAACTTATTTCAGCCATATTCCTTCTTGTTTGATGCCATTTTTGAGATGACATTTGACCAGATCTCAGTCAAGAAGACGTACTGGGAGTAGAGTAAAATGTGTCCCTATAGGTGAAAGTGGAGTTGAGGAATTGGGTCTTGGCCCCTCCATCCTATTTATACATTGCATTCACAAGACTAGTGTGTCCTATGGAAGCATAATGTCATGACACACCTTTATTCTGCTTGTTCTGTCAGTTCTGCAAACATTCTCCTGATCTCTTGGTTGGTCATTTTTATTGGTGCATAATGTAGCTGTCCTGAAGCCCTTCGAATAATCCAATGTGATTAAAGGCAGCTGCATATAGATAAACAGAGGACTGCTTACACTGCTTGCACTGCTTAGCAGGCACCAAAACCAAACCAACTAAGCATATGCATTGTTGGGAAATGGGGGTTTCAGACATTTTCCACATTTTTTCAGATTGAGCTGGCAACAGATTGAGTCACACAAATGTGTTATTACCCTACACACTGAGGTATTTCAACAATAAATTCTTTAAACCATCAAGGTGGTGAAGTTTGATCAACACATGTCCCTCAGGACTGAGAGTATTTTCAGATCAGCAGCACCATTCTGACTGAGGCCGAGGTCTTTGAACTGTATTCCAGGAGGACAATTCAGTTTTAGTTTAGCATCTGACAATATTCTAATCAGCTGACAATCATCATTTTTTGTGGTGATGTGGGTCACACTCTGTCTTGTGTGGCCCATTCATCTGCTTCATGCAGGTTTAAAAGCACTTTCACTGCAAACACAGAGTAGAGCTCTGAGATCATTCAAGGCAAAGATTTGGTCATCATAAACACTTAGACTGGTCTGCCATCTAGTGGTTACAAGAAGTGCTGCATTTAAGTTCCACATGGGGCACAGCCAATGAGTGCAAGAGGCTCACTAAGAAGCAGACAAAGAGTTATTGAAATCAAAGTAAACAACACAGAATATCAGATGTGTGGGACTATAATTAACCTCTAATAGTGCTCCTACAATAGGCTTATATACAGATGAACAGTTCGGAAGTAAAGTCAGAGTATTTCTTCATTGTCAGTGGTTCATGTTTATATTAAACGTCTCTGTCAGTTAATTCCATGGGCAGTTTGACTTGTTACTTATTAGACCTGTAACAAAGTGAACAGCTAAGAGATTTATTTTAATTCATATTGTCTTCGTTTATTAATATTTGCCAACAACATTTTATTTTAATACTATCTTGAGGACAGATTGATGGTGTATGCTCAAAGGCTACAGGAAAATTTTGCAGCCGTTCAGGTATTCTATCAGTGGCAAGCCATGATTGAATTAATGCATTTACTGACATCCAAGGCCTAAACTACAAGTGAGGACCCTTTCTGTCACTGTCTTGCTAGTTTTTGTGTATCTAACAAAGTTCACATTCCACATTCAAAAATGGACACATGATGTGTGTTTTATAGGTTTTCACAGGTTTATACTACTATTTACTTCTGGGCTGACAAATAAATGTATAAGGGATTCACCACCAGAAATGTATTTTCTGTGGACTTGTGAGGAAAGGGCTTTGTCCATTCTACACTGCCACAGACCCCACTGAGGAATAACACTGACGCAAAATTAAACAATAAACAGTTAAGTGATCAAATGAAATACAAAGAGAGACAGACTGAATTTTTAGTGTCTGAGTTGGGGGGCACTTGGACTGGACCCAGCATAAAATCCTGGTTTTGAATCTGATGTTGCAAACTGTATAGTAGATTAACAATTTTGTATCTTTCACCATGTTTTGACGCAGACATCTGGTTATCACTTGGCCAATAGAGTCTTACCTTCTGGACGTAAAGCCAGAAGAACTAAAGAAAGCAAAGGCAATCAAAATAAGGCATCGATGGGTGGATTCATTTTCAATTAAGAAAAGCAGGCTGACAAACAGCATAGCTCTCTAACCTTGAGGTAAACAGAAAGCCTGTGGTCAGAGATCACGGGGTCTATTTCTGTCTCTCTCCGCCGCTATCAAAGCACTGCAAGCGGGCCTCTTCAGTGCAGCACAGGGTTAATCTGCTAACGTCGGTGACTCGTGTGGGGAACTTCATTTCCCTTTCTCAAGGCTCGCAGGGGGACAACATATGAACCTGCAGATTGAAGAAACATAAACACCGAGTTGTTCAAAATTAAAATGTGCTTGGTACTTTTGACTGCATTGTAACATCAGGACATTCTTCGTGTCCTGTGTGCCCTCAGTCGATGCAGTCTGTCTGTTACATAAACGCGGTCGCTTCCTCTGTCGCTCGGTGTAAGTTCTCCTTTAAGCGCCGAAAAAGCCCCGGTCATGACGTCAGCAGTAAAACCTGCTCCTCCTGGGGGTCTGTCCGTCGGAAAGTGAACTGTGTTTGGCGTGCTAACGCGACTGGTATCCCGAGTTTTTTCCTCCTCTGTTGTCTGTCTTTCGTTCGGTGTTTTGTGTTTCTTTTAAACTTCACCCGCGAGGTTTTACGTTACTTCTTTAAAAAACCGGTCCTGTCCCCGATTTATGGGATGTTTTAGAAAAGTTCCCGAAGTGCTCTTTGAGGAACCGGTGGACGGCGGACACCACCGGAGATGGATAAGCTAACCGATAGCTGAGTTGTTAGCCGAGAATCACAGGTCAAGAACAGGATCAAGCTAGCATGCTAGCAGCTAGCTAATTTAGCATTTTATCGGTTAGCCAAGTGACTTTGTTAACGTTTAACGTCAGAACTACCGCCGGTATTTCCTCGGGCCTGGCTGCTTCACAGCGAACAGTTCGTCACAGGCCAGCTCACTCAGGAAGAAGACTCGGTCCGCGTTATTACGAGAAAGACTGATAAGTATTGTTGCGAGGCGTCTGTTGTTCGTCTCAGCCCAGACCAAGAGCATGCTGTCCAACGCACAGAACCAACCACAGTTTCCGAACCCAGCGGGCCAGCAGAACCCGACCGGGCAGCAGAACCCTACGGGCCAGTTCCTCCCCTTCCACGCCAGACCCAGCTTACAGATCAAGAAGATCGCCATAACAGATGACTACAAGGTAACCAGCCAGGTGCTAGGGCTGGGTATCAATGGCAGGGTGCTTGAAATCTTCCAGAAGAAGACTGGAGACAAGTATGCGCTGAAGGTAGGTTATATTTTCTAAATAAACTGGTCAGGAAACAAGAATTGCTGAGGCATTGCCGGGGAATCTGGGTGTTGTGGAAGAAAATTGGACCCCCTTGTTATTCAATGTTCCAATCTAATGGAAATTTTGTGTCCAGCTGTGGGTTTGTGGAGCTGTCACCAGTTGCAGTGGCAGTCCAAACTGTCTCAGTTCAGGCTACACTCATTTTGTGGCTGACACAAGTGTTGAGAGAATAAAAAGACCTGAAACAAGTAAAGTGTATGACCCAACGTTTTGGGCTGTCGCTCGCACGAAACAGGCAATTTCAAGCCATCACATTCAGCTCTTGGAAAATGTGATTTTCACTATTTCTTTTTCTATTTTCACTATTTCTGACATTTTACAGATCAGCTGGTTAATAGAGTAACAGAGTAAATCATTTGTAGATGTAATTTCTTAGTTACTGTGAGTTACTGCCTTGTGAGGATGCTGATCATGGTCTACCCAACGTTTCAGTTCATAGCTTGCCATGATTACACTACCAAACAAAAAACAACCCAAACAGATGTTTGCTAATCAGATATTAGCATGTGAACTGCAATTTAGATTCCTCGCCTAGAATAAAAGGATTTCTCATATTTCAAGTTTAGGCAGTTGAGAATTGTATCTTATCTTGTATATGCAAATCATGTATTAATTTAAAACAGGGCCGCCGCCATCTCAGCTGTGATGTGCTGAGCCTTATCACAGGTGCCACAGAGCGTTGTGAACAGTGGAGTCCAGAGCATGTTGATGGACTGGCTGTGTGATGTTGACACTGTTTCTCAATCTGCTCCAGCAATTTTCTGCATTCTGCACTGTAATTGTTTTACTTATCATCCACATCCACCATTCAGTGTGACGAGATAAGAAATGTTCAGCCCACTGTTTGTGCTCTGGATTTAAATTAAGCTACTGTCCTGTCTCCTGTAAATGACTGACTCTGCAGTATCAGGGTCTACCTTTAGAGATCACTTTCTGCATTGGTCAATGATTAATAAAGGACCAACGTCACAACAGCATTCCACCTACAGGTAACCAAAACACGACCCAGTGGAGCCATTTATTGGAGGCTAAATCAATATTTGTGATAGAAATATAGAAGGAATTGACATGTAAAGTATGTTAAAGTAATATTACACAAAATCAGTGGTTGTTTGAACTCAAATGCAGATTAACAAAGTGGGTCAAAGCTTTCTGGGCTTGAGTGTGTGCCAACATAGAAAGTCACATTACACTCTGTATGAAATCATCATACCTTATGAAATATCTTTCCACAAGGCAGTTGCTTTTCCTGCCAGGTCCAGAAATCCTTTGTTAAATGGTGTTCATGCTTAAGACCGTAGTCGGTAGTTGGTGAAGATCAAGTGTGAGTATATATGATTTCATGCATGTTATGATTTCAGATAGACATGGATATGGCACCTGAAGAGAGCTTTTTGTCATTGCACCCCAACCCTAGCTGGGTACAGGTCCAAACTGGATACAAAGAAAAAAGAGAGGTAGTCTACTCACTGAATAGTGTAAACTCTCAATAGTTTAATGATGCAATTTTTTGCACTTCACAGAAGGACAACAACAAACAAACAATTGTTTATCATCCATTCAGTCGTCGATATAAGATCTTGTGGCAAAAGCTTTGCATGGCATGAAATATGCTGTCTTCGCTGATATATTCTCAGCCAAATAGATTGACGCCTTCACTGTCTGAACTAATGAACTAATGTCCTTGCTCTTCCCTGTACTGACGTCAGCTGAGTCAGCCCCATCTCATCTGTTGTATTCATTAGGTCTGCAGTAGATGCCAGGAACAGGATTCTGCCAGCCTTGCCCAAGGTCACATCACCTTGTAAAACTTTCACCTGTCTCTTGAACCAAGTTTTGTGCTAATGGTGCAGCAGAATAATTTGCTGTGTGTGTGGGAGAGCGCCTGTGGCAGAGAAATGGAGAGACCCTTAAGTCTCGATAGTACTACAAATTGATATTGCCCTACCTTGTAATGCATTATGCTTATTATAACCTGTTGCAGAGAATCAATACCTTTGACTTTGTGGCTATTGTCAGAGACAAAGCAATATGTTCCCTTCTGTGTTGATTGGTCTGCCTTTAAAGTGTCCTGCCACACTCACACTCTCAAAGGGTGTGAGGCATCTGCAGCTATCGTCTTACAGTGACTACATTTCTATGCACACAAGAAACCAATTTATAGGAAGCAATCGGGTTAAGGCCACATTCTGACTGAAAATAGCACTGTTAAAACAAAACACAAAAGCGTTGTGTTTGTATGGCCCTGTTGCTATGGCATACGGGTAAGAAAAGTAATTCTGTCACAAAGTCCAGTTTGAATAATACATGTATTTGTTTGAAGCCAAAACACTGCACAGTTTTACTATTTTGGAACATTATTTTGGGTCTTGCAGGCAATCATTTTTCTCTGTTTGTGTGGTAAACAGTAGTTATGCGGTTCACCTCACAAGGTATTGGACAAGGTATCCGGATAGCCGGATAACGTTGCATTGCGTTGCGCAGTGTGTGTGGTCAGCACACTGCATTTTTTTGTGGCAGCCCTCAGTGTCAGGACCCCCCACCGTGCCAATGCTTTAGTCTCATTTCAATAAATGTGCAGACTGTATTTTTAATGTGAAACAATTGAACATGGCCGACGGCTTAGAGCCATGTATTTTTTTTGGGCTCAGGGAAGGTCAGTCATTTATTCTATAACGTTTTCTCTCTCTCTCTCTTTCAGAGCATAGCCCATGCCTTGCATTAGCCTGCGTGGCATCGGTTGAATAACAGCTTACGGTGAACATAACTCAAAATAGCCAAACCTGTGAGCAAGACTTTTTAATTGTAGCAACATAACCTGTGATTGTTGATTACTTGCATGTAGGTCCCTTGTACATTATGACTGAACTGTCCAGTTCAGTCGGGAAAGGGTTTACCACAGATTTGTTCAGGCAGTACAGCTGGTATTATTATGAGATCCTGCAGTGTTAAGTGTTTGTAGTTGGCCTCAAATTGTGTAAAAATAGGGATGCTAAATGCCTACTCATTAGAATTAGCTTGTGTGTGTGTGTGTGTGTGTGTGTGTGCGCGCGCGCGCGTGCGTACGTGCAAAAGGCTCACTAAGATATATATATGTATATATATATGTGTGTGTGTGTATCTATATGTGTGTGTATATATATATATATATGTGTGTATATGGCTCACATCTCAAAAAAGAACAGCTACCATAAAGACTACCTGTCTCTAAATACAATGACTGCTGGGATACAGGTCTCCCCTTTTTTTTTAACTCCACACATGTCTGCATCGTGTGAATAGTCTGCTATTAAACTTTGTAAACTTTTAGTTGACTTGCACTGCATATTTCAGCTTTGGTTAAATTTTAAATTTTATTGATTTGGATTAATCAACCAAATTTGGCATAATTCCATAACTCATTTAAGGTAAGGTTTCTTCTTGTTTGTTGTTGTTGAAGTCGTCTGCTTACTGACAATAACCAGTTTACTATACATCTAAAGCTATTCAACAGACTGTCAGCTCACAAAGGCATGTTGAAATGACCAACAAGAGGTTTTAAAAACAAAGTCTAGTCATTGTTAGAGAGTAAGGGTTCACCACTGACTCCTTAAGTCTGGTTCTGCGTCATCTAGAAAGGAACTCGAAATGTGCGTCGTTAAGGTGATGTAATCACAGACAGAATGATTAAATGTTTTGGCCACATTTTGTGAGTCGTTGAAGTTGCGCTTCCTGGAATTTGGAAAGATGTGGATGTCCCTGCGGTGAAGTAAACACACCTGCCAAGGGTTGGCTGAGAAAAGAGGAACTAGAACCACTGGCCAGTTCCACCAGAGGGTTTTGTTCTTGTTTATGGGTTTTGTGTTCTATTTTTTTTTTAAAGTGGCATCCTTAAAAGATGGTGTCTTTCTGGTGACACCCACCATCTATACAGCATAAATCCTTCTGAATCTAGCATTCACACTGTCAGCATGTCTGATTAAAGGTTACACTAGGATAGAGAGGAAGAGCTAGGCCCTTGCTTCGATCATGAGATGCTGAGAGAAAGGAAGGAAATGAGGGAGGGAGAGAGGAAGGAAGAGGTCCTCTGGTAGCTGTCTTGGAGTTATTTCTCTACCACCTCTTTTAACTGTGCTTTTATGAGAGTGTGAGAGTGGCATCTTCAAGATGTCTTTTTTCATTGCTGTAAGAGTACCTAGTTATCATTCCACTGTGCCACTAATTACCTGCTTGAGCAAGAGCAAAATCCCCCAGCTTTTCTGCATAAAATCAGTTCTTCTGATTCAGTTCTTCTTGTGAAAGTTTTTGCCTTATCAGTTTGGTCTTTATGGCTTGTGGTGTCACTAGTCATCTCCACTATACTCGTATTTACACTCTCAGAAGGAACGTTTACAGTTAGAAAATGATCTCACTCAGTATTTTATTGCAAAATGCCCTTAACTCATTTTCAAGTGTTGCGCCATCAGTTGTAAAAGCTGTTGGTGGTGGGAGTGATGTTTTAAGTAGTTTACATGTTATGTGTTACTTTGTCTTTGTGTTCCACCGTTGAGGATATTAGGAACATCATTTTCAAACATCAAAATGTTTGAGATAATGATTAATCAGTGATGAGTGATTAATCACTAATGAAAGTAAGCTAACTGTTAGTTGCAGACCTTGCACATTCAGACTTGTCAACCCTCCTGTTTTCCCAGGGATTTTCACCCCGGTGACTGTGTTTGTGTCCCATGTGGAATTTATTGTTATAGTGTTGATTTGTTATTGTTAGTGTTCACTTTTATTTTCTCAATTTTTCTGTTGCAGTTTGGTTACATTTACTCAACAAAAGTACTTTGTTAGGTTTAGGAAAATATCATGGTTTTGGTTAAAATGGACCCTTTCTTGTGTTAGAAATGTGCGTAAATTTCCAACCTCGTTTCCCAGAGTTGCCAAGCACTGACATCAAAATGGCGTGGATTGGTCAGTTGCAATGGTGGTCTTGGAATAACATATTAGAATGTTGTAAGAACACCAACATGGTGATATCAGATTGTGACCCTGTTTGACACGTTCGCTAAATTTCCCTCCAGTAGAGGGGGTTGGCCTGGCCTTGGGAGGGGGAACCAGAAAATCCATATTTTCAGATCCCAATGTTGGGTACAACTGTTATGACCATTTACAGTTTTGTCATTATTTGTTGGTTACTAGGCTAGTATTGATTAACATGTTCTTTGCCACAAATATGCAATCCTGTGATGAGTCTTAAAATTTGAGATCCACAAGTTTTTATTTGAATCAAACACCACATCATTTTTATTTTACAAAAGATTACATTGATCAACTGGAACTGCAACTCGCACGTAGTTTGACGTTGTAAGAAAATCAGTAATAGATATTGCCATACGTGAACGTCTGGACTAGGAGAGCCAAATTGATCGCCTAGGTATTACACAGCTGTGTCTGTGTGTCTGTGTGTCTGTGTGTCTGTGTGTCTGTGTGTGTGTCTGTCTGAAGTTAACTCTCCTTTGGTAAACATCTATGTTGGTATTGTAAGCTCCTTTGATATAATATGGTTTACTGGACTGCAGTTTATATCCTCTGTGATTGGATGCAGTAGCCACCCACCCGCACCTTGTCTTACCTCCCTACTTTGTTGGGTGTAATGTATTTGGTTGAATGTGGTACTGTGGTTGTGATAGATGGACCCAGAACTAGCTAGTCAACTGTGTCTCTAATGCAGAGTAATTTGCTATTACATGCTGCTGTAATACCCAAATTTCCCCAGCTGGGTTTTAATAAAGTTTCATCTTACCTTGTCTTATCTCTGTCATACTGAAACAGCACTTATTTATGAATGATCTTTAATGTTCCTTCATGGGCTCATTCCCTACCAACTATTCTGTGTGAGTGTGTCTTTTCTTCTTGGGTCTCGTGATCAGTTCCTAGCAAGGAAGCGAAGTGGTTGAATAGTGCTGAATGGTGTTAACGGTAAAGGGAAGTGAGTGTTTTTCTCTCTTCCAGAGTTCATTCATCCAGCATGATACATGCTCTGTTGCTCTTCTATGAATATCAGCCAAAAGAGTGCATGAGTACACAAATTTAAAGCCAAATTTGGTGGCTGGTGTATGGAAAAGCAACCAAGTCCTTATTTTTCAGAAGCTTTAACCAGCAAATGTTTGGTGTTTTTACCTTAAATTAAAATTCAACAGTTTGATTTACTTGGTTGTTTGTTTTAACAGTGGTGTCTTTAGCTTCTAACATGGGGGACAGGACAATGGGACAATTTTTTACAAGAAAGCAATATTTTGACATTCATCGCTTTCGTATCGAAAATTAGAAAGATCAGAAGATATTGCTGTATAGTAAATGTGCAGCTAACCCAGCAGCTAATTAGCTTAGCATGAAGAGTGGATACAGGGAAAACAGCTAGCCTGTGAATAGGTAGCAAAATCTGTCTATCAGCAAGTATAAAGGTCACTAATTAGCGCATTATATGTCATTTGTTGAACAAGCACAAAAACGGATGGGGTTTATGTGCCAGACAATGTCTTGGTTAGGACCAATAACTTCCTGGTCTTTGCTGGTTGCCTGGAAACTGGTTTGTATTGCACTTCTCTAGTTTTATTTAGTCTGTCTTCATTTAAATTCATGTGTTCTCTCTCTCTCTCTACCTCTGTGAACCTGCTGTTATTTGAAAGCAACTGATTACACACACCAAACTTTTTGTATTTATACAGTAAAGCCACAGGTATCATCTATTGCATCAGGTGCAGTGGGGGATTCACACCATGAATCATAAGGTGTCAGAAGGGAGGAGTTGATGACGTCAGCTCAAAGGGACAGATCGAGGAAGAAGCTGTCAAAAATATGCCAAATGCTCTGAGTCTCTATTTCAGTCTTTGAGTCTAGTTCAGTGAGTCTTTAGCAACACTGATCTGTTCATCTCCATCTGTCTGTGTTCCTCAAAACCCTGCTGTTCTTGTCAAGACTCTTATCTTCTCTGTCTCCATGCAGATTTCCCAGCTTGTGTCAGGAAGTGAGACAGCTGTTTCTGTGTCATACAGATGTCATGCCCTCTCCCTTCCTCCCCCTTGTCAGCCACTCATTTTTTTTATGAATGTGTGTTGTTTACTAGGACATCTGCTGGTTAAAGATACTCACCTGCAAACTAGCTCTCTGTCTTCAGAGCCAGGATGTGACTGAACTTAAATAGAGCTGTATTCTGACTGGTGATATCTTCGAAGCAATGAGTGGTCATGAAGAATATGATGATTTTTTTTTTTTCAAAGAAGTGTCCAAACTGGGTGTGAAACAAAAAATTACCTTGTGTTTGGGGCACAATTAATAACTGGAGTGTTCTGCTGACTGTACAGAAATTAGCTTTACATGTAGGAAGATAGGAACATAAGCACCAACTGTCTGTTTGGGGAGTAGTTGTATGTGTTTATCGCAGAACTCAGATCCAGCAACACCTGTCCCTCCCATCTCAATCAACTTTCCTCTTGTCTCTGTATGTTGTACGGTAACATTTTGTAGCCACATAAAACAGTGTTAATGTAGGGGCCTGTTTGACCAAACTTAACACATAGATTTCATGGCAGCCAAGGCCAGATTGTCATTGTAATGTGTTTAATGGAACCATACACAAGTAAGTGTGTGCACTACATACACATACACACAACATGATTAATGCAAGTATACACACACACACACACACACACACACACACACACACACACACAGATATGTGGTGGCGTTGTGTGGCCTAGCAGATGTTTTTAATCTGATCATGGCGTATTGACACACACACACACACAGACACCTCTTCTGGTAGATTATTGTTTAACCGTTTTTGTCAGGTTAGAGGCTTTCATGATTGAGCCAAGCTTAACCTTTCACCCCTCTATAATCTCTCATCCACAGAATTTCACTGCCCTATCACCCTCAGTGTTACTGTGATTCTGGTTTTACTATATCAACCCTGGACTTTTCCCTGGTTCACAAGTGGCAGGTGGAGGATGGGTGCTCCATCATCTTACCCCCATCCCACCTCCCACTGTCCTGCCTTAGGCTCTGGAGCTTTTGTGTTTGCTAGAGGAAGTGTATTGTGTGCCCATCTGCCCCCCTCCTTCATCTCCCTCCTACTCCACAAGCTTCACTGTTTCGCCTCAAAGGGCCTACAGCAGATGGGGGCCATGCAGTCACACAGGCACCAGCAGAGAGGTGACGGGGGTGTATTCTCGTGTGCATGGACTATGTGCATGTGTTAAGAAGAAAGTGTGAAATTTTTGTTTGTGGAGGGAAGTCTGCTATATTTAGATGTGCTAATATTAGTTTCAGTACATGGCTTTTGTTTCCAGTACATGCATGCACATATATCAGTGTTATAGTTCTTTAACAGTTGGACATCAGAGAAACAAATATGAAGAGTCTCAAAATATAAACTGCCCTGTGCCTAAGGTAGAAAATCCAACATTAGGCTATTAGCTAGCAATAATGAGAATGCAATAATGTTGTCATGCATTGATTGATTGGAAGCCAGCCATAGTTACTATAAATGTGTTGATTTGTGGCCTTAAATTCACGAATCAAAGAAATCATACTGTGCAATAAGACACTTGAACAATATTTTTGTTTATCTGCCTATATGACCACCACATGGAGCTGATGTGGTGCTGTGCAGAGATGCCCTGATCACGTTTTTTTGCAGTTGATACAATTTCGGGCCATTCTGTGAGCTGTATCGGTCGATATATGGCCACTAAGATTATGTTCTTGTTTTGTTTTAGCAACTGGTTTTGGAGTATAGGTCAGTATGACCACTCTGCAGTGTCTTCAGAGCTCCACAACGTGGCAGCGTAATCTAGTCTATAAATGCTGTGACCAGTATGAAGTGAAGAGCCACAAAAAGTCAATGTTGTTGTTGTTGCTTTTGTATTCTGTCAACAACCCGCTTCTATTTAGTCTGTTCAATGGAGAAGTACAAAGAATTCCCATGTAGCAATGCTACATGCAGCTTACACAAAGTCAGGGGAACAGTTTCCCCATTTGAAATTAGCACCATAATGTAGTTTTCATTTGGAAATGGTTGGAAATGGATTTTATAAAATTGCTATTGAAAAAGTTACTGTTCAGAAATCACTTTGGTCAATCAATTTGGTACTTGAAGCTATGTCAGTACATTAGAGAGTGAAAGTGTGACAGGCCCACAGTGCATCAGTTCCATTCTATGCCTACTATATTTGTGTCCCTTGGTTCATGTGTTAGTTTGTATTTTTCTTTTACTTTGCTATGACGCAGGAAGTAAGACCCACCCTTGTTTGCTCTTTCCCAAAGGGTGGTTGAACTGTACTGTGTGTTGACTGTTGAGATAAAGCAGAAAGTAATACATGACTACGCCATACCAACTCTTCCTGGTAACAAAGACAGTCACTTTTTATTCCGTCACTAACACCTCAGACCCTTTCTTGTAATGTCTATTAATCTAATTTGTAACATGCCAGTGCATACATGCAAACATCATTTGTTACACAAATATCAAGTAAACCAGCAAGTTATCACTGTGAAGTATAAAAGTACAAACCCACATGTCATCTCGTCTTTGGTATCTGGTCTTTCCTGTCTGTCCACCTGTCTCATTTTCCTTGAATAGTTTCTTTCATTTGGTCTTTTTTTCTGTTTAAATATAAATAAGATAATCCTTTGTTGATCCTCCACAGGCGAAATTAACACAAGGACAGAAGTAAGTACAGATAAATCCGGATGTTTACTTCAAATTGGTCCACATAGAATTTTTATGTTTCAGTTACCCTCTGCTTTCCCTCATTAAAATCTTTATAAACAAAGAGAAAAGGTCACATCCAGAGGGCAAACACAGTATCAGTTTCACTTTTCAGTGTTGTAAACTTCATTTTTACAAGTTGTCAGAATACCAAACCTGGAAAACAAAGGATGACAGAAGGACTGTGTTTTCAAAAAACAAAAAACAAGCTGTTTATCTGCTGACTTTCAGGACGCGGTCAGCTCATGCAACACTTCTACATACAGCAAGAAAATCAATTACAGAATCACAGAGCCGCCTGCAGTGATCTCTTCAAACCAAATTTAGTCTAAATGATACAGCATTCAGAAATCTGGAGTGGAATGACAAAGAAACAATGATCTGACCCTTTAGTAGCCCTTTTATAAATGTAAAAAAAAAAAGCATGTAAAAATAAACTTGGCTGTACTTGACATGTGCCTCTGGTCAATCTGTGAAAAGCCTCGTGCTGCCCTTTGAGGCTGAAAAAATGTGAGCCTTTTGATTTTAAGAAAATCAATGTCAGACTTCATTATTATATCAGAAGGATAAAACTGGTTAAAGCAATCATAGTGATCAATACTACAGCCCCACTTAGTGATCTTTCAACGGTCTTAGTTTGAAAAAGTATTAGTATAGTATAGTAAAGTAGGTCAGAATTGTTTGTCCTCACAAATGATCACCAGTTTGGCTTGAAAAGTAGTGATGGCACACGTGTATCCTTACATGGCCTGTCTGTTGAACCAAGCATTGATGATAATGAATTGCTTTGACCCACTCAAAATGTTTTTCAATATCTTGTACAGGTTTTGACGGGCACAATTATTTCATCAGTTTATGTCGATTGATTTAGGCAAATGTCAAAGTGGCCCATTGGTTTTTTTAATATGAAACAGGTGCATGAACAGACAAATGAGGACGGAACTGGAGGCTTTTATTGCGTGGGTGGCTTTCTGGTTTCAATTAAGGGGGCTTTGAGGTCAGCCACTTTTCAGGTTGAAGTGGATTGGATGAACTGGATGAAGTGGTTTTAGTTGACTGAGTAAAAGAATATGATCGATCTGACAATAACTAGAGCTGGTCAGAGGATAGGGTCGAGAATTGGTAGGATTTTTTGATGCCAGTTCCATTATCTGCTTATTGGTTCATTTTCAGATTTAATCGAGCTTTCTGTACTCTGAGAGGTAGCTTTAACAACAGTATGTTTGTCATCTTAAAAAATGGATGTCATGAAAGTATATTTGTACAGCATTCATTTCCACTTTGGTTTTCTTAGTCAAAGGAAACGCTAAGCCTGCCTGTGTGGCACTAATGTCATTATAACAACTAATATTTACCCTCAGATAAGATAAGACTTTATTAATCCCCAGCCGAGGAAATTTGGGAAATTCAGTCACGTGTGTGCTGCTTGGTTGGGAGGCAGTAGTACTCATGTCATATACATGGCACTCCTGGAAAGCCTGTGTTGCAAGAATTGTCAGCATATTGCAGGTGTTGCCACCCTTTCCTGAAATGATCATTTTATAGACATTACAACTTCTGTTCTGTTGTCATCTTTCTTTATGAAATGAAGCTGCACTTTAAACCATTTCTTCCTCTTCACCATGACTCCTCTTTGTTTCCAGACTCATGTTTCCAGCAGCGTAGATGCATGATATTGCCATCTTTGATTTTTTATTTTATTTCGATCTGGAGCCATTTCTCAAATGCAGCTGGCTCCCGATTCTCATCCCTAGTGTAGTTGTCAGGCCAGAATAGTCAGTGCGTTTACAACCAGGTTACAGGACTTTTCTGCTTTCTGTAAACCGGGGGTTGGGCATTAAGAAAACCCAGTATCCCCAGCTGGATTACTCCTTGAAATCTGATTTCTTGGCTGTATGTACAGTATGCAGGCTTGTAATTGGATTTTTCCATGTCAGCATGTGCATGAAGAAGACTTCAGATGGAGGAAGTATCACTGTGACAGTAGAGACAGGATGACAGGAGAGATCATCCATCAAAATAGCTGCATCCAAAGTCCAAGAAGCTTCTAGAGGTCTAAACAAGTCATGTTCAACAACTGAGCATTTGACTAACATTCAGAATCACCTTTGCCTGTCCCCCAGCATGCACACACACACACACACACATTCCAAAAATAAGGTCAGAGGTAGGTTAGAAATCTCATCTTACTGATCCGCAGCTTCACAGTAACCAGGTTAGCACATTGTATGGAAACACTGTCTGATTTCCTGTGTGCAGCCTGGTTTTTATGAGTAACCTGGTTTCTTATGTGCATGTAAACACGCTGACAGTCTTGTGTGTCAGGCCAGACAGCAGTCTGGGTACTCTGGCTCTCCCAGCTCCCATTGGCAGCTGGACCGAAGCACACTGTTGTGTTGCGACCGTAGGCAGGGTTGGAATGTAATACACAACAAGATGGACAGACGATGGCACGTTGTCAAAGCTACTGAGGGCTGAATTCTTTCCATTGACTGACAAGGACAATACCACCATACATGTGGTATTGTATATCATACTGGTAAATTTGTACAGAAGCACTAGTGCTTACTTGACATTAAATTCTAACTTCTTCACAACTTACACTTTCAGCAGCTTTATTTCTGAAAAGTTGTAAAACCTTTTAACTCACTTGTATCAAAAATCTTTTTTTTGTGCTTGTTTTTAAAGTTGTTCAGGAAAGGACAACTATATAGTGTGACCCATGCTTTCTACTGCTAAAGTAAATAGCACCACAACATTTTGCATGCAAAATTTAGATGCACCATATTTGCATTTTTGTTTCTTAATTCAAAGAAATTTTCATTACAGTCCGTGTTTCCTATTTGATGGACTTAAAGGTGATCTTTTATGTACTCAGACAGGCTGGAGCTCATAGTTCAAAAGTTCAGGCCTATATTTGACTGAGCAGCTCTTTTATTGCTTAGAGGGAGTCGGCTAGTTTACTGTGACAGTCTCCATGGGCAGAAAATTGGGAAAAGGCTTGTAAAGAAATGACAGCTGTGTAAATGTCCTCAGATGACCAAGCCTTTTGTTATTTGCGTACTCTCCTCACGTCGATGCACATAATAACAAGGTTGGCGGAAACAAAATACCCAGACTGAATTGCTTGTTTAAATTCAGTATTACCAGCAGTGCAGTACTGAATTTAATTATACCTGGCCATAAAGGCTCACTCCTACCAGGTACCATGAGGCCAGGGTGCCATATTGTCCTTGAGCAGGAAGTGTTTGATAAATACAGTATTTCCATGCAACTGGCCCTCTAGCTTGACTTTCTGGTGTGGGGTGGCAAGTGCAGAATAACGTTTTGCTGTCAGGGATGAATAATGTAGTAGCAAGAATAATAAGAGAAAAATATCTTCTGACATGACATCATTGAAATTACAAGTGCTGTTGTTGAATGGTGTATTGACCTAGTTACACACAAAGAGGGTGCTGCATTCACACAAAACAGGATTGTCAAAACTCTACAGTGTCTTTTCAACATTCTGCCAGCTGATGGCGGCACTGCACTTCTGTCTTTTATGTTCACTATTGATGTGAATTAGTAGTGGTGTCCAGTTGGACTATAATTGGTATAATTGGTTTTTGAATTCTCTCACATCGCACATTAACATGTAGTATTTTTTATAATTGAAATGTTGAAATGATGCTAAGCAGCCCGTCTCTGTCCTTCTGTCCAGATTCTGAAGGATTGTCCCAAGGCCCGTAGGGAGGTTGAGCTTCACTGGAGGGCGTCACCTTGTGCCAACATTGTGCGCATCATTGATGTCTATGAGAACCTCTATCAGGGCAGGAAATGTCTGCTTATTGTCATGGCGTGGTAAGTGCATACACACACATATACACGCACACGCACACACCCACTAATATTCCTGTCCTTGTACAGTGATCAATAAAATTTTCAAGGGTGAATGCAGCTCATTATCCCCCTGGTGTATTGCTTGAGCTAGAGGTTCGATGAATAAATTAAATAGGTAAGGGCTGAGAGGGCAGCCCTGTCTGCAGCCACGTTGTAAAGTTATAGAATCAAACTTCCATTAACCTTAATCCTTGCAGTAGGGGAGGAGTAAAGTGCCTGAATGTATAAAATCCTTGCTGAAGCCGAATTTCTCCATCACTAGATATAAAAATACCCATCCAACAGAATCAAAAGCTTTTTCAGCATCTAAGCTGAGAATAATGGCATTCGTTTGGTCTTTACTAATCTGTTCAATGATATGTAAGGCTCCTCTTATATTGTCTTGTGTTTGTCTATTTTTTATGAATCCTGTTTGGTCCTCGTCTATTAACATTACCGGTTCCAATCTTTTTGTTAAAATTGTGGCATATAATTTGTAGTCTGAGTTTGAGACCCTAATGGGTCTATATCCTTTACAGTCCACTTTGTCTTTACCCTCTTTGGGGATCACTGATATAAAGGCCTCATTCCAGGAGGGAGGGAGAGAGGCTCCTTTAAAAATATAGTTAAAACTGGGTTCTAATAATGGAAGCAGGTGATCTTTCATTGACTTATACCATTCAGGGGGAAAACCGTCTGTGCCAGGTGATTTGTTGGTATTTAAACTTGAGATAGCTGTGCTTATTTCCTCCTTTGTTATTGGTGAGGTGAGTTTGTCGTTGGTATCTTTGCCTAGCATGGGGAGATCTAAAAGCCTTAGAAAATCAATAACTGTGTGTTTATCAGTCTGTTTTGATTGGGAATATAAGGATTTGTAATATCTTTCAAATGCTTTTTGTATACCATCTAAAGTATGTGTGATTTTCTTTGTGATAGGGTGTCTAATCTTGTGTATAGTATTTTCTGCTTGTTGTTTTCTAAGTCTCCAAGCCAACAGTTTTGTTGCTCTAGGGCCAGCCTCATAATATCTTTGTTTCATGAACCTTATGTTTTTCTCCACCTCCTCACCTAATATTTTATCTATTTCCTGTTTGATGTCCCTGATTTGTTGTATAATGGGTGGTTCTTTATTTGTTATATGTATTTCTTCCAAATCAGCTCATTATCCTCCTGTCAAAAACTTAACTGCCAAGTTGTTGGTTTTAGAGTGCGTTTTCACTGACAGTGAAGTGGAAGCAGATGTGCTTGGGTTGGTCACAGTTGGCAGTGCTCCCTCTGACAGACAGATAGCCCTTATGCATGTGGAAATTCAGCCTCTCAACACTAGTGAGAAAAGGGCTGTGATGCAGGATTTTGATGAAAAAAAACCCCAAAACAATTAATATACAGCATTTATCCACCTTCCACAATCTGGATGTGAAAGTTCTGAGTTGTTATTCCCAGCTGCCACTTCCTTGCTAGCTTATGGTTCAAATTAATTTGGGATTGCTTCATCATTTTTCATTCATAGTTGTTAAAAAAAAAAAAAAAACGCATGAAATTGCAAAGGTGGAATTTCAACCAGGAAACACATGCAGAATGAGGCCGCCCAGCGAGAAAGATATCAGCAGCACACTGCACACACATCGGTCTTCAGCAGTCCCTGTCGATCTTTTGCAAGCATGCCACTCAAATGCAAACATGAGGATTTGATGGAGATGAAATAGAATGAAATTGATTTAATGGAGCAGAGGCTTGTGGATTTTGCTTCCCTTTTTGGTTACTGTTGGAGCATCAAAAAACTGCGCTGCCCATTCGGCATGGTTTTGCTGATTTCCATGTGATAGACCCTCAGTCATCATTTTAAAGCAGATCAAATTTTGTTAACAACTTTTCAATTGCTGTATTTTTGTATATGTTAATGGTCTGCAAGATTTCCTGGAGATATTTCTGAGCAAAAACCAGTGATCAAGTAAAATCCTTTACTAACATCGCAGTGGTTTACAAGTGCCACCGCTGTAGGACCTTGTTTTCTACCTTCAGCCTGGATTCAGCCTGATTTAAATGGACATTTTGATTGAAATATTTCCCTCGGTGCAGTTTTGGCTTGTTTTGTGAAACTCTATATTCAGCCAATTACATATTCTGGTCCTTGGTTTAATTTTAATGTGTGAATACATTCTACAGTTCCCAGACATGGAAAGGCAGGTACGAGAAAGCCTTGATTACCCTGAGTCAAAGTGAAGTACTGAGTATTTTGCCTTCTCAGTTGCTCTAAGCACATTTCAGCCAGATGAATTATTGTAAGTCTCTTGTGTGTCACCTTGAGTAGAAAATGACCTATTTCTTCTAAATGAGTTTAGTGTCTTTTCTTGCCTCTGTATTTCCATGTAGCAGCACTTAAAACCACCAAACCCCATCACCTTCTCACACGTGCGCTTATTAGGTTTGTGGTTACCATTGCTGTGGAGAGTGGACCTGTCTGCCTTCACACTCACATGCAAAATGCTGCAACCGATGAGTAATTTCCTTGAGAATAAAGCTCAGCATGAAAGGCCAATGAAGAAAGGTAGTTCTGATGAAACTAAAACATTTCCTAGAATATCTCACCAAGGAACATAGCAAATCAGAGATCTAGGTATTCAGTCTCTTTTCCCTTTGACAGTGCACAAGTTAAGTCAGACTTGTGACCTATATTCTACTGTTAAAGTGTTCTCCCATGTTGTGTAAAGGGTCACCATGTCATTATGTCAAGCCACTGTAGTAATTTAGGAAATTCAGTGAGGATGAGAGGCAGCTGCTGATCCGCCATCTGACCAATCTTCTGCTAGTATTCTGCTTAATGCATTGATTTGAACTTTCTCAGCTGTACAGAAGCATATCTGGACCACAGGTTAAATTTTGTTATTGTTGTGGGCATCCCTCTGTCCAATAGGACCTGGGGTGGGGATGGTGGTGCCCATAAACTCCATTAGCAATATTCTGTAATGAATTAAAACGGTTGACACGACCATTATGATGCTTTTGGTTGAGAGGTCAGAGGTGTTGATTTATTTCTGTTGTTATTTTTGGTGCTGGATGGTGGTGTGCTGTTGAATTGTATTATATTATATTGTAACATGTTTGGATAACCCAAATCCTACACTGCATTCCTTGTCATTGCAACCCCAGGTCTCTGCAGTCGGTGTTGATAACGTAACCCCTGTGCCAGGCAGCAGACTAAACAGTTCACAGGACCCTGCCTGTCACAACACTTTGATTGCATTGTGGCGAAATTCTTTTTAATTCCAGATGCAGCAAACCACAGCTAATATCTGACTAATGATAACTTTGTGACTTGGTGTGAAAGTGAAAGGCATGCACTGTATGCACATAATTACTGTATGCACTTTTTAAACCTCAGTTCTTTTTACATATAAAAGGTAGCTATGGCTATGACTCTCTAACACACAGAAGAATCCAGAAGCAACCTGGTGAAGACTGCGTGCCGAAAGAGACAGTTATTCAGTGCATTAACGGTCCATATCTCCAAGTCTTGTCGAGTCGTCTCTGCACTGTACTCGAGCTGTGAAAGAAAACGGATGTGTCAGGGTGTTAGTGTTTCTGCCGTGATGGTGTAAGATGTGTGCTCTTAGTGTTCCCATTCTCATTGAATTCATAAAGTATCTATTTTGCTGAGAATTCACACTTCACCTCTGGGCATTTTCAGAAACACAGAGGCCAAGGGTGGAGTCGAGAGACATCAATTTATATCTACCTTTGAGCACAAAAGAAAAACGGTCAGACCAGTGTGAAAAACGTTTTCACACTGGTCTGACCGTGTGAGTAGAGGGATTGCCTGTCTGCTGGTGGTTTCTCACATTACGAATATTTTAATATGAAAATACAATGCTTCCTGCTGCTGTCCGTTTCTCATGCAAAATGTGAATGATTGATTTTGAGAAGTTTGAGGTGTGCTGTGGTTTTGCAGGGCTGTCCCGTGGCTCTGAGGCTGCAGATCCAGCTCTCCCGTCACCACGTGTGTGCCTGAAGATTCGATGTATACTGTCATGCACATTTAGTCACCCACGCACAAAATTGGCATTGATGATTAGACCTGAAACTCATACACTCATACTGCGAAAAAATGATTAAATGAAACTTATCAAGTGCTCTGAGTATGGATTTTCTCATACTGAGTTGAACTCAGATTAACAACCATTACTTTTGTAACTTTTTCTGTAACTCTTAGTCATGGATGTTTTTGTGCTACCATAGTAAATACCTGTGTTTACAAATGCACAGTCTTTTTCGTGGATCAAGGAATGCAGTAGACTAGATTTACAGCACTGAGCCACGCTGACTGCTCTGTTTGACTCCCTGTTTGCATTTTAAACATGCAACCTGTATAGATTATGTAGGATTAACTGACATGAAACCTGTTCAAAACCACGACTGCTAACTCTGCACTTTAGAGAGCAGCATTGTGCTCCCAGCCAATTCCCTGAAAGAGACAGGAACTCACCAGAAAGCCTAAATTAAAAAATTAATAGGAAGCTAAAAAATATATAGTGATTTGTGGTGATACTGGTTTTTATGTGTCCTTTTATATTTTCCTGTATACAACCCAGTTTCCAAAAAAAGTTGGGATGCTGTGTATAATGTAAGTAGAAACAGAATGTGATGATTTGCAAAACATTAAAAGCCCATATTTAATTGAAAATAGCACAAAGACAACATATCAAATTTTGAAACTGAGACATTTCATTGTTTTTTGAAAATTATATCCTCATTTAGAATCTGATGCCAGCAACATGTTTAAAAAAAGTTGGGACAGTGGCAACAAAAGACTTGGAAAGTTGTGAAATCCTGAAAGGAAACAGCTGGTGGAGCATCTCACAGTTAATAAGGTTAACTGGCAACAGATCAGTAACATGATTGGCTATAAAAGTCTGCATTGTCCTTGCTTTGAAACAACTGGCAGGGCTGGCTATGTTCCCTATAGTTGGGCCAGATCTTACATTACACAATGCAGTTTTTTTGCCTTTTAACTTCAGTTTTGCCTTAAAATTTGATCATTTAGTGCTTGAGGTATTTACAATTTAGCGATAGTTATTTTTTGCTCTCAGTCTGTCTCTACTAATTTTAGTTCACCTCTTCTGACCCAGTTTAGATGAAATCACAGCCTCTTCTCTGTGATTAATGCCTCGACCGCTGCCCTCACACGAGTCTCCCCTCCGGAGCCGTAATGTCAGCCATGGTGCCCTGAATTTGATTAATTTAACGTTACTGTTTATCAGAGTGTTGAGTAATTAGAAGCATTAATTCCTAAATTTACAAACCAACTACACAAAAACGCACACAACCAGAGCTACAAATGACAAAGCCTGTATCCTTGACTCACGCGTTTCCCATTACGGCTCCAGCAGGGGTGACCTGCGCGAGCACAGTTGCCATGGGAATGCAGCCGACAAAGCTTTTGTCATACTGCACGTCAGTATTGTGCGTGTTGGCTGCTGTTGATCCGTGATCTGTGTATTGAGGCCTATTAAACTTGTGGTTTTCCTTTTAACATTTGAAGTGTCAAAAAGAGACAAGAACAGTAGTTGAGATTAGTAATGAGAACATCAGAAGTATATCTGTTTACAAAAGTCAGTTCCCAATATTTTATGTTTTGTTTTGTTTTTTTTTTTCCTCTAGCATGGATGGTGGTGAGCTTTTTAGTCGAATCCAGGACAGAGGAGACCAGGCATTCACAGAGAGAGGTAACAAGCTCATACTGACTTTCTCACAATACTGCTGTGTTTTGTTGCATGATTGCATACAGTGGAGGAAATAATTATGCAATCCCTCACTGATTTTGTAAAGAAATGAACGGTCTATAATTTTAATGGTAGGTTTATTTTAACAGTGAGAGACACATATCAAAAAGAAAAAAATAGTGAGGGATCAAATAGTTATTTCCTCCACTGTAGTACGCTGGTTCAGATATACTGCTGCATCCACACACATATAGAAGTGGCACGTACTGACACCTGCTAATATAAACATAACCTTCAAGATCCACAACATCATTCAACCCCTATTTATTTGCTGCTCGTGGCACAGTGTTGACATATGTGACCAGTACGTCTGCTGGTTAATGCATCTCTCAATTCACTTGTAATCTCTGTTAAAAGATCTATTTGTCTCTTTATTTTAGAGGCATCTGACATCATGCGGAGCATAGGAGAGGCCATCCAGTTCCTGCATGCGATCAATATTGCACACAGAGACGTCAAGGTTTGTGTTCTAACTTCACGTAATCACACTGGTAAATGAGAAATTTTCTCGCTCTTTCTTGAGAAAGTAGAACCCTCTGCCAGTAACTGACGTCATTCTCTTATTTTGTTCTGGCCGGCTTCCCGATTTCTCCCTGCAGCCAGAGAATTTACTGTATTCCTCGAAGAGGCCCAACGCCCTGCTCAAGCTCACAGACTTTGGCTTTGCCAAGGAGACCACTTCACATAAGTCTTTAGCTACTCCCTGCTACACACCCTACTATGTTGGTAAGGATCTGTTTCTTTATGTACTCTCATACTCGCTGTAGTCATTGCTTATTAATAAACAGAACTGACACATTTCTTTGAATGTCTAACCCTTGCTTTCCCTCATTTCCACCTTTGTGTTTGCAGCTCCAGAGGTTCTGGGCCCAGAGAAATATGACAAGTCATGTGACATGTGGTCATTGGGTGTCATTATGTATATCTTGTAAGTCTTTTTTTTTTTTTTAAACTATATCTTTGAACCCTCATCCCATGAAATTTCTGTTGAGTGCTGTTACTAATATTGTTTTTTTAAAACCTTCAACAGGTTGTGTGGATTCCCTCCCTTTTATTCTAACCACGGTCTAGCCATCTCTCCTGGGATGAAGCGCAGGATCAGGATGGGCCAATATGAGTTTCCCAACCCTGAATGGTCTGATGTATCAGAGGAAGGTCAGGCAATAGGACAACTAGAATATGTGAAGGATTTTCATTTTTCTGAAGAAATGTATCACCCCTCAAAATGTGTAAATGTGTAATGTGTAAAAAAGTGAAATTCAGGAGCGAGTCATGGCTTGACAAACAGAGGAGCATATGCTGTATATTGGTCTTACATTAAAAATCTTTCATAGAGGCCAGAAATATCATTTCATGACAAAGTTATTGTTTCCATTTTGGTTTTAACTTTCTGATCAAGAAATTGAAACTGATGAAGGCGTTTCACCTCCAAAGTGTTACGAGCACTCGCATTCACTACAGTTGTCTTATTTCCTGAGTAATGTGAAGGTGGCCTATACCTAAACAGTATCTCCTTTTAACAGAGGGCTGCATGTATTTATATGTGGCGCAATAAAAAAGCAGTATGTTTTGCACTTACTGTAACACACTTCTCAAGAAACAGCGCATTCCTGACATTTGATGTGTGCTATTATCTTCTTCATAGCAGAATCTCTCAACTCAGTTTTAGAGGAAACGTCAACAGCACAACACACACGTCAATGCCTTGGCCCATTAAAGGATTTACTATATGGCTGCCTCCACCAGAACAGTCTGGGCACTCAAATCATCTCCCCCACTATGCTTTTGCAATCCACACAACCTACATTACAGAAAGGGATACTATGAACCCTGCCAGCATTAATATGTGATATGACATTCAGTCCCAAGATAACAAAAGCATACAATGATAGTTTGCCACCATCATGCAAGCCAAGAGCCTCTACCTGCATTTTTTAGCCCGTGGTTTTAAATTTCAGTTTCACACTTACTTGACCCTTTAGATATAACTGTCTGACTGAAGGATTCTAAATAGTAGCCGTAATAGCAACCTTAATAGCAACGTTTTTTTTTCCTTTTTCATAATGTAAATAATAATTGTGTTTGTAATAATTGTTTGCAGCTAAACAACTGATTGGGACCCTCCTTAAGACTGAGCCGACGCAAAGGATGACCATCACAGAGTTCATGAATCATCCATGGATCAATGTGAGCACATGATGCATTTTTTCGAGCTCACTTTCTCACCGTCAACTCAGCTGCTTTTGCTGACAGTCCCTCCCTTTGGGTAATATTTCAATGTATGTCTGTGTGTCTTCCTAAAGCAGTCGATGGAGGTTCCCCAGACCCCACTTCACACCAGCCGGGTGCTAAAGGAAGAGAAGGATGCATGGGAGGATGTCAAGGTTAGACGTCCAGTTCCATTTGTACCAGTTTTGCTTGTCAAAACATATTGAATAGACAGTTGTGCCTGTATGTTTGCTACATTAAATAGAACAATGACTTTATCTGCATGTGTTGTTTGTTTTTTGCCATTACCTTCATAAGTCACCTTTTATACCTCATACTGGTTGGTTATTTAATTTACTATTTGTTATTTAGTCTTAAAAGGATAAGGTTGGTGTTATTTTCCTTTTAATAACAAACAATTTCCATTGAGAAATATCAGAGATATTGCTTACTGTCATCATTTGAAATAATGTGACTAGCTTCATGCAAAGCAGTGTAATGATGTAATGTTGTGATGTCTGTAAAAACAGACTGGGTAAAGCGAGTGGCCTAATCAGCTTTTTTTTGTAATTTTTTTAGGAGGAAATGACCAGTGCCTTGGCAACAATGAGGGTTGACTACGAGCAAATCAAGATCAAGACCATTGAGGACTCGACCAATCCACTGCTAACGAAACGGAGGAAGAAAGCCAATAACGGCAGGGCGGACCCACAGTCTGCTGCCCACTGAAAGATGCACGTATGCATGCACATACAAACACAGGTTGTAAAAAGGAAGCAATAATTTGTCGACACGTGAGTCGCATTGCATGGATTTTCTCAGTGTTTTATTTTTCATGGCAAATTCTAATGTTTTGTAGGAGTGTTTGTTTTTATTACTCTACCATTTTAACAAGCCCACCGCTCTGCTCTGGCAGAGAGGATGTTTATCTGTGTTTTTACACCAGTGAAGAGATTATAAATTCTAGAAAAGGAAAGGAGAGGAAAGGGAATCAGTGAGCTCTCCCTCCTCTCCTTTCCTAAATATCAGGTTGTGTACTCAGAGGGGCTTGAATGTTGGGATAGGACATGGAGCCTTAGCATTAGCAGTAGTTTTCTTTCACCCCTGCAGCCCTGTTCTAGCTCTAGCCCCAAACCTGTGAATGTTAAATGGCTAAATCCCAAAAATAAAAGCAAGGGAAGGTTTCCTTTTAACGTGTGTGCAAAGTAAGCAGATGTACTTTGAACTGACAAGTGGAATGTAAGGCTGGAAATAGTCGCCCCTTTCTGGGACTTGAACTGGGAGCATCTGTCAGGTTCAGTTTGTGTTTGTGAATGTTGAACAGAGGCCTATGCACTCACTCAAGGGCCATGTGCTATTCTGACAGAGCACCTCACTCTTGGCCCCTCTCTCCTACCTTAATCTACGCTTGTTTTTCAGGTATGTAGAGGTAGGGCAGAGAAGGACGCCACGTTTAAGAACAGAAAATTGGCTCAACCTTTCTCCTGCATGTAGCTCATAGGAGAGAAGGAGCCAACTGATACTGTATTTTTTCATGGATTCTATGAACATATTAGCATAGGCCTTACTGAGTGTTGCTAAAGCAGCAAATGACTTTTAAACCCTACCATTTGTTTCAGGCTTTTACCAATGTTACGCTTCAGAATTTATAACATTGCCAGTTTATATTTCAGGTTAATGCTATGCAGATGTGTTTGTCAGCTTGAAGTACTGCAAGGACCTTTTTGTTAGTGTTTGTTTCTGTTTGCAAATGCGTTGGGAGAGATGTCGGGCAACAATAGAGAGCGTTTGTGTGTGTTTTATGCAAGCAGTAGCACCCTCTCGGGAATGCGTGGTTCAGACAGACTGGTGGAGGTCTTTCTGAAACGGTCACTTAGCGTTACTGTTGGTTGCACCAGCTTAATTGTCAGGAGGCTCAGTGTTCTCCAGCACCTCTCCTCCACACTTCCTGGAGGATTGATAGGAAGTAGAAAGTACTTAAGAGCTGCTCCTTGTCCCAGAGCAGAATCTGACATACCACCAGCAAGCTGCCATCACATTCAGACTGGGTGTGATGGTCGGCTTCTCTTCAGTGTTCTGTTAACGCAACAGGACGCTTCCCAGCTCACTTTGGATCATGGGAAATTGTTGTGTTAATTTTGTCAGTTTGGTCCACCTCACTTTGTAAAATCACATCCACCTTACCCTGTCACATGGCACCTACAAATCTCTCACTGTAATAATGTTCATTTAATGTTTGTGAAAATGTTCCTCCTCTTTTTTTTTTTCCTCTTTTCGTCCCTCCACACTTTTTTTTGTAGTGGAAGCACAGATGTATATGTCCTTTTTTCCACTGTCATTGAGTCTGTTCAGCGCCACCTGCCGTACTTTTGTCTGCTTCATCTTTGGATTAAAAAACACACATTAAAAAAACTCTCTTATGCTCTCTTATCTCCTTTTCTGAAACCTTTGACAGTGTAATAAAAATAGACAAAATGTTTTACACCTCTAGGGATAACATTGATTATATTTAAAAAGAAAATATTATGTTTAACTTCAAATATTTGGTAGAGCTCATTGATTCATGATTAAATAGTTAAATCCAAGGTCATTTTGTCATGTGTATAATGATTGCAAGCATGTAAATATGAGTTGAATTGATATTGCTATTGATAGCGCTTCAATTTAAGGTTTGCCTCTATATCCAAGAAATATTTTGAAATCGTGTGATCTAGAAGTTCTAGATCCATTTTGGCAGAAAAAGTAAAAGTTGAAAGTAATGCAAGCACTTTTCATAGCCCAGAATCTAAAAATTAAATATATCCTGCATATTTGACCTTTGCCTCCACACTTGGAGAATTTTTCTTCTCAATCACGTCCCGTGCTATGACTCAGGTTGCCGGGTCGTCTTGGGATTTGTGGCTTAGACACGGAGTGCTCAGACTCAACTCGTGACGAAGATGCTCGCTAGCATGAGTGACTCCTGGAATATACGCATTTGCGTAGCAAAACAGTGCGGTGGCATTGAGTCAACACAGACATTTGCCAACACTGGGTTGTTCAGAGCAGTTTCCCGCTAATGCACGTGGTTATTTCTCCTCAGGTGTTAGACGGCCATAGGCACTCAGCTTCCAGCTTTGAGTGTGACGAAACCTACAGTCATCTCTCTCGTCTGCCGGGTAGCGAAGTGAGAAAGGGTTTAAATGGGGCTGAAGGGGAGTCCCTCTTGATAGTAGTCCTGTGGACGTTCTGCCCCCTTACCCCACCTACAACAAACCTTGGGACGCCCACCCAACATGCTCTTCACAGAAGAAGAGAAGGCCCTGCACCCTTCAGCATTTTACTGTCAGAGGTGGGAAACACTTCGCAGTATAAGAACTCAGAAAGGTACATGTTGTATGCAGCTTCTGAATGCAGTCATCTTAACAGATTAGAATCATCAGATAATTTCCGTTAAGACATTCATTAATTCACAAATATGAAAACGAGTGGTGTTATTTTTTTTCTTGGTTGGAAACTGAAACATATCAGTGTGAACGTGCCTGCATGTCAACCCTGTATGCCCACTTTGAAGGAGAGGGGAAATATGAAGGATGGAGACTTCTAAGCTGAGGTGGCGACACAGTTCTTTGAAGTGGCATGCCATCCCTCTTCTCACACACAAACACACATCCTCTCAGTCACGACGGAGCTGGTCGACCTGCCGCAGACAAGGTAGCAATAGTGAGATGCTGTACTTTACCTCAGCATGAAACCCACAGCTCAGAGTGAACCTTGACAACGTTTTCAGACAGATCAAATGGAAAACCTTTTGTTGTCAGTTTTATATGTACAACAGTGTTTGCTATTCTTTCACATGTGCTGGAAATGAGATCGTTCTTACTGTCTGGTGCCGCTCTGCGTGCATGTCGTGGTTACTGTGGTTGCTTTGATTTTATTCTTTCCTCTGATTGTTTCTGTGCTCATTATTGTAGAAACGCTTCTTTTTTTGAACACATTCTTCATTGTTTCTAAGAAAAGTTGCAGTGGGAAATGACATACGTGTGTGTATATATACACTTATGTATGCGTACATACAGTGAATGCGGTATGTCACCAGGTCCTTTGAAGTGGGACACTGAGGTGCTCTGATAAGAGTGATTGGAGGCCAGGCTCCTTGTGGAAGAGCATTTTGCTGGTGATTGCGCAGAAGAGTTGCCCTCAGCACATAAATATGCCAATAGGCAGTAAGTTAAAATCAACCACACATTACACAAATTGATGCCAAACAGTAGTGACAATAGGAGGCTTTTTTTCTGGCACGTTATAGGTGTTGTGAAATATTACTTTGTCCACATTGGTCAGAGTTTACATGTGTAAACATGGAAATATCTGTGCAATGCCTACAAAGCACCTTTCACTCATCCTGGCATGCCATGAGTCTGATTGAATGATGCAATCATTTTTTGAAGTGTATCATATGCTATATTTGTTGCATATGGACCATTAACTGACTCATACAGTGTGTCACTAAAGCAGTATTATCATATATGTACATCGACAGCATTTCTACTGTGGAACAGTCTAATCTTGTACTTGACTCACTTGTGCGACTTTATGATTCAAAATAATGAATCAGAACGGATGTTTTTCACAGCTTTTGCAACGTTCTGTTTCCTTTTCTCATGGGAGTTTTTAATGTCTCACATTTTGGCTCTTATATATATAGATATAGATATATCGATATGTAGATATAATCTTCCAGGTCTCCACACACACACAAACTAGGAAAAAAGTTTAAACTGCTTTTGTCATTCCAGAAGTCTTTGTTTTGTTTCCCATTTTTTCTGGGTCAAACCATTCAGCAGCTCTTCAGCAATCCAAAAAAAAAAAAAAAAAATGTTAATAACAATGCAAGGGCCTTTTTAAAAAGTACATTTCTAAGATTTAGGGATAAGACCCCCTCCCCAGTGTTTTCGTACGGTGCCTGATTATTACTTGCTGAGTCTTAACTGTTTAAATCTGTGTGCCTAAATAAAGGCAGTGGGGTCTGAACCCAGGACTTTCTTCGTGTGAGGATGCTGAGGGGAAGCCGGCGTGCTGTGTTCGATCCACTTCAGGTATTAAAAATAATCATTTCTGACAGTCCCGATCACTCCAGTGATTCGTCATTTAGCAGAATGTCGCCACAGTGTGGAGGAGCCCATAATAATTTGCTCAAATTTTGAATGATGATACTAATGGAAATGATTTTGTCTTTTTTTTTTTCTCACCTCGCCTCCAAGCCGTAGCTCTGAACGGAAGCATCCAGTCATTACATCACCAGCATGACATGATCTTAACCAGCAAGTCCACAGGCAGGCGAACGTAAACACTGGTTTTAAGGCGACTGAATCAACACTAGTTGAAGAGCTTTTTTTAAGGCATGAGCACAACACTTATCAACATGATTCTTCCTGAAAGAAAACTACTGTTGACACTGGTCAGAATTAAACAGTCATGCTCTATCAGATGAATGATATTTTGCATACGGTACTGTCATTGCTGGAATGATACTATTCAGATCGTCCCACGGTGACTTAACAAGTGACTGATGAAATGTGTTAAGAGTAGTTTCGGTGTAGAGGCCGCAGGGGAGTCAAGTCAGGAAACATACAGGTGCCTTGTCACTTTGCTGTCTGAGTAATGCATGTACGCACATTCAGATGTTATTACAGGGCACAGAGCACCATTCTATGTCTTTTCTGCTGCTTGGCTATGGTGGTGGAAGGAAACCAAGTAACCATTAACTTTAGACCTGTTCTTAACTACAAATTTGAGGTACTTTATGCCACTACCCCACTTCATCTTCAGTGTCAAGTATTACTCTTTTTACTCCGTTACATTTGTCTGACAGCTTTAGTTACTTTTCAAATGACAAAGCATGTATTTCCAAAGTTGGTGATTTTGAACTTGAATGTTTGTGATAAACTGAAGGATTAAATGTTCCTTTAAGGCTTCAGGAAATTCTCCTACTTCTAAAGATAAATAAACTATTTAAAAACCTCTTGGATCAGCTGGAAAATGCATCGTCACGGATTTAAAAACAGGCTGTTTTTCTGAGCTCACAGAAAGTTGACTTTTTAGAGATGCATACTTCTCACAGGACAGCGACGCTACCTTGATGCAACATGAACATGATGCATTGCTGTAGATTAAAATACCCAACAGTATATAAAGTAGTAAAGTAGTGAAAATGAGCTCCACCTTCAACATCTACAGCAGTCAAATGCCAACACACTCATTAATGCAGCTGCAATAATTATCCAAAAACTTGATTAATAGTGAAACTCTGACAGAGGCAGCTATGCTGCACAATGACTAGTTTTGAAACTTCAAGTACGTTTTGCTGATAATACTTTCATGCTCATACTTAGGTTTTGAATGCAGAACTTTTACTCTGAGTGGGATATTTTCACAGTGCTGGTTTACACCCTGCTCAGCTATCAATGTTTTTTGATCCAGCTGATGAATTAAACATCTGCAAAAAAAAAAAAAAAAAAAAACTGCTGTCACCCCTTTTGGCTCATCACTACGAAGAAGGTGACAAAACAGCCCATACAGAAAGTCATATTTGGACATGTTTTAGTGCAGAACTGCTCTATTCCACCCTGTGCATTCGTTCTGTTTTATGATATGTCTGTAAGTGTGATTGCACTTGCAGGCATGTGTATGTGAGTGCTTGTGCAAGTGTGCACGTGCCCCGAGGGCGAGGCTGGTTAGTTACTGTAAATTAAGATACGGCAGGGCCGCTGCTGGTAAGTGATGTATATGGGTCACGTTTGAGGTTAGTGCATGAGCCTTTTGAATTTACGCTTTCACAGTTCCCCGCATATAGACGGCAGTTCTGCAGGATGTGATGTGTTCTGTGCTTTACCAGTCAGCCATTCCTAAAAAATGGCACATGAAAGCAGCTACATCGTCTTGTGAAATAAAATCCAAAGAGTAATTTATTATCAACAAGTCTTTTATTTATCTGTAACAATAAAAACCTAGTTAATAGTTAATCTAAGACTTAGTTAATGTTTAATAAATATATATATATACACATGATAAAAAAAATAAATACAGCTTCACATGTGGTCTGGAAACTTGTCCTTAGGACAAAATATCAAACACATCTGGCAACACTCTTACCACTTTAAAATCATAGATTGAATCCATAAGAGTGCATGGGTTCAGTGACTATTTTTGTTTCCCTGAGGTAAATTTTCATGAGGGCCAGCACGTCTTCAAGCAGTGGCCACGTGGTTTCTGTGCCGCTTAGAGGCCAGATACGACTCAATGTAGTTAAACAGCACATCCAGCTCACCCATGGCCTTAAACAGACCTTTACTCTCCATCTGTGGACAGATGCATGGCTCAGTTTAGCGAAATGATCTGTCAAAATACAAGCATGCACACGCACATTTTCTGAAACATGCTTTCACAATTGCAGAAGAAACCTTGGCACTCACCTGAGTGTAAGTAGAGTTTAGGGTCGTTATGTCGAACTGATCCTTGCAGGAGAAGTAATGTCTCTGTAAGAGGAAAGATGAGGGGTTACCGGCTTTGAGTAGACTAATGCCCTGAATCCATTTTATAATGTTTTTCTGTATCCTTTTTCAGTTCTTTTTCTGTCTCTCTTTTATTTGTGCTGTCTGTAACAACTTAATTTCCCCATCGTGGGATCAATATAGTTTTATCTTATCTCATCATCTCCTGTGACAGCGCCTGCTCTGATAAAGTCTGGTTTGAGTCTGCCAATCCATCAAACAGGAACTGATTGATTGATTGATTGTTGCAAATCAAAAGCATGGTTAGAGCATTGCAAGCTGCATGTCCTCCCCTCTGGTCAATGCACAGTTAGGCACACTGCTGCACTTCAGGAATCACTGACTGATGCAATATTATGGTCTGTCTCTATGAGCCATAACTGAACTCTTCCCTGTCTGTCTTGGTCAGCCACTTGCCTCATATCAAAAACTGCCGGGAATATTTGGACAGTTTTTTGGTTTAGTCCAAACCAGAAGGTGGCTTTGCGGTTTGGCTGTGACAGACATGGACAGCTGGTCACGTGTTTTCCTGGAAGGCACGATCACTTGGGTTGTACGCCGACTTTTACATGCTTATGAGCAACAGTTCGCCCCCACAGCCGGCGCGCTCAAATTTAAGCTTTCAGTGCAATAATTCCTTTGAATTTACAGCAGGAATCCCCATGTTACATCAGTCCATTCGGTTCCTCACTAAATATTCAACAATATCAGAGCGATTTTGCGCAAGGACAGCACAATCATCTTGTAACCAGGCGAATATAATGCCTGCGCACTGCGCACTGAGTGCCTCCGGCAGCGCGCCTTCGCTGCGTATTTACATCTTTACTGCCCTGTAGGCGGAACACGTGCGTCAGCTACTCACACATCTGGTGACATCAGTGTTGAGCTGGTCGAAGATCTGCTGTATGGACTCCATGTGAGGCTTTAAGTCCTGGGTGTCCTCCGTCACTCCGGCCAGGGCCGTTGGCAGCACCGTGTCCAGGTAGAACTGCAGTATGCTGTTCATGGCGTGGCAGGCAAACGGGGTCTGAGGGGGGAGGAAAACACCAGCCCGGTTTTATAATGTCGCTTTTTACCCTTTACTGGTACCTTGTCGGAAACTTAAAACTGGATTAAAAGTGAGAAACGGCGCTCATAACGAATGCACGTCGTGGTGTGTTAGTAGTGAAACTTACTTTGAAAGACTCCTCGACGCTCTGGTTTAGTAGCGCAGTGTCCAAGTCATCGTTTGCTTCCTGCAAACAGAAACAGATCGTGCTCAGCGTGCTGTGAGGCGGTAAGACAGAGATGACAGCGCAGCATCACCTGCAGGCTGCCCGGAGCAGAGCCGCACGGCCGCACGGCCGGCGAAGGATGCTGCAGGCAGCGTCAAGGTGGATGCAGAGTAGGAGCAGTGCTGTTACTCACATAGAAGTCCCGGATGTGTGAATAGTTTATTTTGAGCTTCTTTAGCCGGGCGGGAAAGTCCTCGACGAATCTGCAACACTGGTTGTTGCACACGGGGCTGCAGCAGACAGTGCAGAAGACAGACAGGAGGACCAGGACGGACAGGAGGAGAGCCCGAGGAGTCATGCTGGTGGACGAGCTGCTGAAGGAGAGTGGAGCCTCAGGAGTGCAGATGCTGCTGGCTGAATGGACGCAGAGGATCCCTGATGTCTGAGAGGGGGAGTCTTCTTGGTAGCACCTCGGTGAGTAGATAAGTGTAGAAAAGTGCATATTTTTGGCCCATGTCTTGTCTTAATTTATAGTGAAACTGGGACAGGGAGGAGACTGACAGGAAGAGAAACGGTTAAACATACTTCATACATGCGCCGGGGAATTTTTTTTTTTCAGAATCATGAATTTGATATGGGCCACTCCTCCCACGAGATAGGCTGGTCCTATTCATAGATCTCAAGATCTTCAACTATGAAGGAAAAAAAAAAAATCTGACACAGCACTTATGGAATTTTGATCTTCATCATTTATTACACACACACACACACACACACACACACACACACACACACACACACATAGAGAGAGTTAAATGATGTTCCATTATTATCATTACTTTTAAATAGTTGCTATTGTTGTATTGTTTTCCATTTTACTGTTATTATTATCAGCATTAGTAAGGAGCATCAATTGTAGTAACATGACTACACATAGTCCCATATTCAGTGCAGAACAGTAATGTTGCCCATATACACTAAACTAGCAGCAATATGGAACTAACTAATAGACATTTAAGGGCCAATATTTGAGTTTAAAGTTGCATCAGTAATACATCTCATTACAGTATATTATTCCATGCACTCACAATAACAGAGGAAATAGTGCCACTCAGATGGAAACGACATGAAGTTGTGGTTTGAGTGTGATGACGCTGTGGCTTCCCTCTGTATGATGTCAGACATGCGTAACAAGGCTGACAAGAGTAAAGGCAGGCGGCATCTACTTCGCATGGTCGTCATGGTATTCTTTCTCTTTGATGAGGTTTGTAGATGTAGATGCCGATGTAGGTACATATACATATATGTCAAAGGAGAAATCCCATAGAGAAGTGATTCCGGATGCTTAGTAGTGCCAGCATCTGGGGTGTGTTCCCTTCAGTACTTTTTCTGTTTTGTCCACTTTGTCCACCATCTGCAGTATGTATCTGCGTCTGTTCGGCGTGTCTTAGTACATTCATGTTGGGCAACACTGGTATTTTGAAAAGTGTTGCAGGGGCAATCATTCTCAGTGATTCTGTCTGAATGATAAAGACTTCACAGTCCGTGCAAAGAAACTTGAGGATGATTTGTCCAAGTTCAAGTTCATTCACAGGATGGAGCTTGTGTCATACTGATGATAACACAGTGTGCTTTTCGCAAAATCCCATCAATAAAAAACGAAGGCAACACA
Organism: Chelmon rostratus; assembly: GCF_017976325.1. Lineage (NCBI taxonomy): Eukaryota > Metazoa > Chordata > Actinopteri > Chaetodontiformes > Chaetodontidae > Chelmon > Chelmon rostratus. The sequence goes on along the minus strand of NC_055659.1, from coordinate 19,240,330 downwards.
GACACATGTGGGAAAACTCTGAGGCGATACTAGAATCAGAGCTTTAATGATAAGGTTTTGAGTTGGTTCTTAAAAAGGCCTGACAGTATGCAAGGTTTAAAATGCCTGGATTCAAACAAATCAGAGAAATAAAGGGACAATACAGTATACATTATAATGAGTATTTCCATTCAGTTCTAATAAGTGTGACACACTACAAAAGGGGTGATGGGGGTTAAAAAAAAACAAGAACAAGTTGTCCAATTAGTTCCCAGAGAATTCTGGAAATTGCGAAATCTAAGTAGCACTGGACTAAATGAACTGCAACAACATGCAGAAAATGAGGTTACTGCACTTGCACAGGAGCCAAACAATGAAAGCTGGCTTGTATACCGGAGGATTAATGTGAAGTTGATGCTACTCTTTATGTGTATCTCTCAAAATGCAACAATGAGAAAATGTAGTTAAAGTAAACATGTTTAGATTTCATGAGCCTTTCAAGCGACATACATATGTGACATATTTAAATAAATGTACATATTTTATATATATATGTGTAAGTATACATATACATAAGTTGAGTCAGCAGTTACCAGTTTATGGGAAACCCCTCTTAGTTTGGCGCTGACTCTGTGAGTGTGTGTGTGTTTGTGCATTTAGCTGTGTGATTTCGTGTGTTTTGTGTAGTTGCATTTTGGATGTTTCTGACAGTCTGCAACAGTTTGTGGCTTTGTTTATGTGTGTGCAAGTGAGATTTTGAGTTTGCTAGTGTGTCACATAGTATTTTTCTAAAGTAACTAATTTTTAGCTGTTCATCAGCTTCTCCCTCACACACATCTAACAAACCGGAAGTGACAAGAGAACCTGCTGAGTAATAAAACCAACACCACATTGTTCATGTTGATGCATTAACAGTGTCACAATGTGACTAGTATTAATAGTTACTAATCACTACTAATTCTGTCTATCATGTGACGTTTATTTTAACCAAAAAAGCAGATCACACAACAGTTGAATTTACATTCTTTACATTCTTTACATGCTGCATTTGCTGTGTGGGTGAGCAATGTTTTCTGTTCTGTGTGTCATCATGCTGTCATGCTTTTCTAATGTGACATAACTAACTGAAGTCACTTTGATTCCTTTTTTAGGTCATAATCCTGTGAGTTAGAAAGCGTGTTGATCCGGCCGGGGCTTCATATCAGCTAGTTAACGTTCACTATGCTCTCAAAGCAGAGGTAAGAAGCCTGTGATAGTTCTCTACCTGCTGATTAACAGTTTCCCTCAGTCAGCTCTTCCAGGAACCGGCATCCCTCTCCTTGCCCCCTTCACACTGCCTCCACAAAACGGGGCCAAAGCTAAATCAGTCAAATCTTATCTTCCAATCTTCTCTTTGTCAATCGCTGAGCAAGTTGATCAGATGCTACTTTGCTGAGGGTGACTCTTTGTTCTTGCTCCTTCACCTCCTCCTAAAGTTGCTGTCGTCACTAGCCAGTGCTCAGAATTGGCAGTCAGCGATATTGCAGCACACTACCTGAAAGCTGACTGCTGATATCAAATCCAGCTGATTCAGCCCCCTGTATGAACATGAATCACAGTGAAACATCAGATTACACTTAACTGAAATGAAAGAATTGGCCAGAAAATTTGATGTGGATGCTGAAAGCTGCCCCGACGGTGAATCCTTGTGCCCTGCGGACCAGATGAGTGGTGTGATGAACTGCAGCTGTGCTGTTACATTTCCTCCACCTGATGTGTGACATTTTGTGCAATTTGTGTGTCTGCACAGTGAAGCAAACCTGCTGCTCTCTCTTTTAGAGGAAATCTATGTCTTTGCAAATAGGTTCACCACATTCCTCTTTCACTTTCACATAGATCGTCTGTTTGACTGCTAATGCATATGTTGTTGTTGTGTGTGTCTAGCATTGAATCCTTCAGAGATCTGTTTCTGTTATTGTTCATTGAGGGGTCTTTGTTCGTGTGAACGAAGCAATAAGCTACAAAAAAAACAAATAAATAAAACAAGAGCAGACTATGAGAAATGTCCTATGATCATTACATCGGGGAGACAGTGTCTCAAGTGGTTGGGTGACAAACAGCTGATATCTGGGTGGGCGGGTGCCCGTCATGAATACTGCAAAATGGAAAAGGCAAAATTCTTGGAGTTTCATCTGTGTTTCCTGTCAATGACCTACAGAGACCCTGGACTTATGATGAATTCCATGATGAAGTCATTTAGGCTTCCTGCCAGTTCACCCATCATGGTAAGTGTGAGCTGTCTTCTGGCTGGCATAAGGCCTACGTCACCCTGTGGATCTGACTAACTATCTGTTGTAATCTCTCCATGTAACTGTGATGGAAATTATCAAATTTTAAATGTAGTATGCAAATGTGAACTTCAGTACCTGTTTAAAAAGATAACCAGAGACTTCCTCAGAAATCCTGTCCTTTCTACAGAACTGAGCAAGCAACATTTGTTGCTGTAACCTCAAACTAAAGTAGCCCTGTCGTTCTGCTGAGCAAACATCTTTGGAGGAGATGAAATTCCAAAAGTCACTCTGTACACAGAGTTCAACCTGGACATTATCAGTACAGTAAGATTTAATTAGTTGAAGCTCTGTGACTGATGCTTCCAAGAGTGTAACGCTTCATCCTCCATACCGTTCTTATGTTTGTTTGGGTTTAAGTGCGTAAGCACAAGCGTGCATATGGCCGTTCGCATATGTGCCTGCGATGGTGTTAACCGCACTTATGTAAGCAGTGCTCGTTGTGACAGCTCATATTTTCCCATGATGCTCGAACATCTGAGTGCTGAATTAGTGAAAGTAAAAAATAGCACAGTTTCTCTGTGCAATTTGAATGATGAATCACAGTTTCATTGTTTTTTGTTCACATTATAAGTTTGGTCTTGGTCTGCCAACCCTCACATGCAAAGCCAGAACCTGGTTCGTCTGAAGAGATCAAAAGAGGAGAGACAGCCCTGATGGCCAGTCATCAAGCTGCTGCTGCTGGTGATGACTGTGCTACACCTGCAGCTGTACTGATCACCACCAGAGGGTAATAATGCAAAGCAGTCACCTGATTCAAACTGATATCTTTCTGATGTTAAATCAGGTCCCCAGATGGTTCGTAAAAATGCCGTACAAAGATCAACATCAGTTCCCTGTGTTTGAACAGAAATACTGTTTATTCTCCAACTGAACAAAGCCCTCAAAGGCAGTGCAGCATTATAGGTACTTAGGAATTTGCTTAGATAGCAGATTATCTGTCAAAACTCATATTGAACCCCTCTGCTCTTGTACAGAAACAGACCTCCTTCCTCCTTTCGGAACGGAAAAGCCATCATACAATCTACTAATCTACTACTTTCTGCTGCCATTATCACCATCATGATTGTGTGTTCTTTGGTTGCATTGACATCCAGGAAGTGTCAGCATCCGAGAGTTTTTGTTTGTAAGTTCCTTGCTGTCTAAATTTGTGAGATATTTAACGTCCTTAGTTGAGTTGAACGGTTGTGACGTTATCAACGCTGTTTGTTCTGTAAAAAAGATGCTGATCTCACTGAGTTCAAGCTCAACTAACTATGGTAACAATAATATCAGAATCAGCAACTTGCTCTGTTTAATAGACATGAATACATGAACATTTAAATTGTGTTAATAATTTAATTAAAAAGATAAATATTAAGACATACATAGTACATAGTACATAAAAAAATTAAAAAATGGAGAATTATTAATTGCAGGTGCTTTAGTGCTGCTGAGTTTCTGTCCTATCATGTGTAACAGTTCTGTCATATTTGAGCCAGATTTAGATTTAGAGCATTTCTGAGTGTAATTAAATTTACTTGATTACAAAATAAGGTTTAAATCAAGTTATTAATGACCTCCAGGCATCAGGCATCACAATGCTAGAAATGTAATAAATTACAGAACCCTTGGGACTGTAGATAACATCTTAATCGATGTGCTGGCTCTGTTTGTGCACGTCACATCTTTTTCTGTTGAGATATTTTTAACTGATCCCTAACATAATAGACAAAATAAAATATTCCCAACAAAATGTTTGTGATTTAGGTATCAAACGTCCATAACTGTTTAAAACTAGTTTATTAGTACAAACGTTAAATTAATTTACTCTACAGCACCCTCTGCAGTCCACTTTGAGAATGTTTGCACACATACACCTTTATAAACGTGTACGAGTATTAATGCAATATAACATTCTGTTATCAAACAACTAATCAGACAGTTGCTGATTGCTCTCCCAGTGCAGCATGAGATGCAGGAAACGGCACGTCTGAGCATCCTGAGAGACACATAAAGGTCAGATCACAGCAGCTCTCACTCAATCATATGATACACTCATGCAGTATGAGTGTGGAGCAGAAGTGAGGATGGATTGCACAAGACTAGCACCTCGTGGGATCAACAACAGAAAGACTCACCTGAACATCCTTCAGCAGCGATCTGTCCGGAAGTTTCACTGCAATCTGTCATGTCAAGACCACAAAAAGAATGAGTTTCTGCAAGTTACCACCCACGTCAAGGTGTCATTGACTTTGGACAAACACACCACACTGTTTATTGAAATTATCTGTCAGAATACACATCCACTGCACAAGCATATTTTCTAGTTGTGCTCTGTCGTTTTACCATTATAGATGCGGTGGGTTTTCACAGTCCTTGAACAGAACCTACCCTGTGAGTACAGTTTAGGTTTGTAATGTGAAACTGCTTCTTGGAGGAAAAGTCATTTCGTTGTATGAGGAACAATAGAACGAGGCAGAAGTCCTCGGTCAGGATTGGTACGCAGCCCGAGAGGCACAGCTCAGGGCAAAAAACTTGCCTCTCTTCCCCATTTGCAAGAACTGGACGATGCACAGTTATGCACGCTCCTGACTGCACTGACTAATGCAATATTACGATCTGTCCTATGAGCCATCGCTGAACTCTTCCCCGTCTGACGCAGTTAGCCACTTGCCTCATGTCAAAAAGTGCAGGGAATATTTTTGTGTGTGGCGATTTTGACGGTTTGTCTGTGACAGACATGAGTGTAGGGTCGGTCAATCACATGCTTTCCTGAAAAGCATGATCACTTGGTTTCGTATGTATCAAAACAGAAACCGACTTATTTATGGATTCATGAGCAACGTTTCACCCTGGTAGTCCATGTGTCAGAGTACAGTAGAGTTGAATTATTACCTGAAATTTGTTTTGCACAACAAACAGTCTGACATAACAGTCAGGGCCAGTATGGTACTTTGTATTTCCTCAATTTAGAGATTAATTATAGATTGCCATGGAGACCATATAGTGGTATTTTTCTTCTGCAAGGTCCTTCTCTTTTTGAGGAGCCAGTTAAACCTCAACACCATCGAATTAGGCTTTCATCTCTTATAGAGAGGACTTCTGATTGAGCTGCACCAATTGTTGGTGAATCAGTTGCTGACGAGTGCTGCAGGTCAGCAGTCATCATCTTCAGAGGAGCTGGGTTAGTGCTCCATGGAAATGTTACTCACATGGTAGACTGTGATCTGGGAAAAGTCCTCTTGCAGCTTCTTGAGCCCGACAGGGAAGCCCTCCACAAATACACAGCACTTGCAGTTGTACGTCGGAGTACAGGCGTTGCTGAAGAGACTCATGAGGACCAGGACGGACAGAAGGAGAGACCGAGGAGTCATGCTGGTGGACGAGCGGCTGAAGTCTTCTGGAGACGGAGGAGAGTGGAGCCTCAGGAGTGCAGATGCTTCTGGCTGAATGGACGCAGAGGCTCCCTTATATCTGAGAGGGGGAGTCTTCTTGGTAGCACCTCGGTGAGTAGGTAAGAGAAGAGGAAGAGAAACGGTTGAGCATTTTCACTCACAATAACAGAGGAAATAGTGCCACTCAGATGGGAACGACATGATATTGTGGTTGTGTGAGTGTGATGATGCTGTGGCTTCCCTCTGTAAGATGTCAGACACAGCAGCTCCTTTCCTCAGGCTGTGAGACTCTGCATAACCAATTGTTCATTTTATTACTTGTTCATCCACTTACATAATTTTTTGTAAGTGGGCCTTCAACTTTCCTTTTGTTGTACAACCCTGTGTTGCACAATGATAAATAAATGAATTTATTAGCATTGTGTGTATAGTTGGTTATTTTTGTTTGTTTGATGACGAAACTCATATTAAACTGTTCTTCTTATTATTATTGAGATACTTGTGCACAGAACTGGAAGGTCATAAAATTATGAATATTTTAAAAAAGTGAGAGTTTTTATTTGTTAACAGTGTAATATTGTGACGTTTTTATTTGTTGCAGTTATTCGTTGCATTCCCTCAACCAAATCTTTATAAACAAAAATAGGTCACATCCAGAGGGCAAATGGTATCGGTTTCGCTTTTCAGTGCTGCAGACTTCATTTTCATAAGCCATGCGGTCAGAATACCAGTGCTGCAGATATTTCTAAGTTCTAAACATCACTGTCCTCTCACGTGCTTTCATTTAAACACTTTGCATCCCAAAGAGGTAAAAGTGTCCAATATTTCACCAAGCAAAGATTGGAGACAATCCAGAGAAACAATTGTACATTTTTGTCATGACCCGTGCCTTGCACGCCGGTTTTCGTTTAGTTTCTCTTGTTGATTCTTGCCATTGCCTCATTTAGTTACTTTTGTCTCAGTCATGCCATGTTTTGTATTAGTCTCTATCCTTGCCATGTCTTGTTTGTATTTTGTTAAGCTTCCCATTGTGTCTTGTCTTTGCCTGGTTTTGGTTACTTCCTGTTTTATTTTGAAGGTTCATGTCATGTGTCTTTGGGTTGCTTTACTTCCTGTGTTTTCCCTCCCGTGTGATTGTCAGATTGTTTCCACCTGTGTCTCATTAGTGTTCCTCCCTAGTGTATTTAAGTCCGTGTCTTCCCTTTGTCCTTGTCGGTTCGTTGTCTGAGAAACAAAAGTCATAGTCCAAGTCTGTGTTCTTGTTATACTTCATGCCATAGTCCCATAGTAAGTGTTTGTCGTGTGATTCCGTGTCAGGTCCGAGTCGTGTTTCATGTAAGTGTGTTTTTGCTGCGTTGCCTTTGTTCATGTCTTGCTTTATGTAGGGTCCCTGTCCTTAGTGTTGTCTGTGTTTCCCTTGATTGTTAAAGTCCCATGCCATGTTCTGTTCAGGTGTGTTGTTTGAAAAGTTTATAATTTAGTTTTTTGCCTAGCCGGATTGTCCTCCTCGTTAAGAGTGATTTTCTGTTAGATTACTTTTGTAATTTAGATTCTCGTTCTTCCATTTACTAGTAGTGAATTTTGAGTTGTTAGTTTTTCATATCTAGTTCCTTCAGTAGTCAGTTCTGTTTTCCTAGCCCATTGTCCTTTCCTCCTTCGGGAGTGTTTTCTGTTCTTTATTTTATTCACTGAAAGTTTGTTTCTAGATTTGTCAATGTGTTAGTTCTGCTCCAAGTTTATGTAATTAAGTTTCTTCTCTTGTTATAGTCCGCCACCTTTTGTGTTAGAGTTCTTGTATTGCCCCTGTCTCATCCATGCCCCATTGTGTTTCTTGAGTTAGCGTGTTTCCATTGCTCAGCTTTTCCCTGTGTTGCCTTGTTGTGTATATATAGCCCTTGTCCTTAGAGTGTGTTAATTTTAGTTCCCATAGTTGTGTCTTTTGTTGTGAGTAATAAATTTATTTAAGTTGAATCTAGCCTATCCCTTGGTTTGTCTGTGTTCATGTCCTGATTGAGTTTTCCTTTTATTGTATTGTCCATAGTCTTGCCCTGTGTGTTAGTGAGTCCCTTGTGTTGCCCTAGTCTTGTCTCGTTGTGTAGCGTGTTATTGTTTATCCATAGTCTACGTCCCCTTTGTTTGTCTGCACCTGGGTTCAACCCTTTGTTTCCCCTCATAGTTCCCCTCATAGATCCCCCTAAGACCCCACATTCCTGACAATTTTTGTCATTGAGTTTTAGTTTTTTTAATCATTTCAAGCCTCTCTGCAATCATCTCATGACCCCTTAGATTAATCTTGCGGCTGCTCTGAGGGCCCTCGACCCGACGTTGGGAACAAGTGGATTAATTTACCTGACCATGTCTGAAGTCGCACGATATAAGGGGCCATTTTCCTACAGAATGAATGCTTTTACCACATTTTGCTGATAACGCTTGCAGACTTTTTCTTAAGTAGGATATTGAATGCAGGACTTTTACTCATAACAGAGTACTTGTACACTGCTGTATCAGCACTTCTACAAGATGCTGTTTATTTGGAACAAGTTATTTTCTGGTTTCAGTTGACTGGAGCAGCATGAAAAAGCAAACTGAGCATGACGACTGTCAGAGACAGAAAGTCAGACTGTTCAATTTAGGCAGATGTCTCTAGTTTCATTTCTTTTTTATCTCACAATTTGCAGCAAAATGAAAACAGAGTGTGGACAGTCATTCCCTTTACTTTGCTTAATAGCAGACAGCTTTGTCAAGTGTAGATCCAGAGAGGCCGAGAATCACGTGTCTATGCATTTTCTTTGCTCCTTCATTCTGCGTGTATCTGCTTTTCCCATCTGATGTTATTTGAGGACGGGATGATCCATTGAGGTTTTCATATCAGCAAGTTAATGTTCAGTGTTGTGGATTTCATGTAACTTAGTTTAGGAGGTCATAACCAGCCTGCAGCCTGCAGCTGCTGCTGCCAATGATGATGTTGAGCTGTCACATCATTTAAAGCAATGTGTTTTTATTGATCATCTATAGATGATGCAAAGCAGACATCACGTCATTGTGTGAAAGAGAAACACTCAAATTTAGTAGGTAAAAGTATCTTTTTTATTGATATGTTGAAATCAAACCAGTGTTAAAATTAAAAAGTTGAAATTAAACCATGACCCTTGTCTGAACAACACACACATCGAAGACCTTGAAAACTTTCTCCTTTTGATAAATATAAATAGTTCAACCTTTATGTCATATTAATTATAAATATTACATCAAAACATTCAGTCCACATGTTAGTGGATACATTAAGTTAATTCAAGTACAACAAGAGAAATGCACAATGGCGCAGAGGGGAAGTAAACACATTTCTGACCTTCACTCTGCGTGCAAGTAATGCCAGGTTAAGAGTATTGATGCCACCCTGTGGCAGGCACTGTGGGGTTGCAGCGTTGATTTTGCTGATTAATGCTCGTCTGATCATGCGAGAACGTTCTGGCCGAGTCCCTCCAGCCACTCCAGCACAGTGTCCAGTTCTCCCACGGCCTTCTGTGCTGCCTGGATTATTTCTAGCTGCTCGGAGTGAAGGAGAAGGAAATGGAGAGAGAAAAGGGAGCACAGGGGATTTAGTGATGAGGATAGCCGTGTAGAAACAATGATCCGTTTGCTTTGTCTTGTTAGACTGGGTTTAATGGAAGCTGCAGCTGGAGAGTTTGTAATCAGTCACACCTTTCAAGGCCATTTATTTAGACATATGATATGTTCCATTAACCCTCAGAACCTTAGCATAAATTAACTTGCATCTTTTTGTCTGTTTCTTTTGCATGCCCACCTATCAGCATATTCAGACAAATAATGATATATGATGCTACTTTTTCACCATTTGTATGAATTACAATAAAACGTAGGATGTTCAGGACACATGAGTAAGTGATACCTGATATGTTTAAGATAATAAGATATTCCAAATAGAATGCTTTGTGAGTTGAAAATCAAAAGCAGCCCTTTCCAACTGAAATCCATCTGAGATATCAGTTTGAAAACGTGAATTAAATTGCTCCAGCACCCTCTGCAGTCCGCTGTGAGAATGTGAGTCATAAAGAGATGCAACACACCTGGTTAAACTGAGCGTGCAGGGAGTCGACTGCTCTCTGCGTTTCCTCTGTGCAGTGGCAGTGCTGAACAGAACGAAGCACAATTATTCATGCAACCGGTTTCTGTTTCTGAGTAAAAACACACTTTGTCATTGAACAGTTATCTCACTGAACCGCTTACTGACTTACACATGTGTGTATATCCCTCCTGATGCTGACAAAAGCGTTGGCCAGAGCGCTGGAGCAGCGTTGATCCTGTGGCTGAGGGGAGGCGTAGTTCCTGAACACTCTCTCCACATAGAAACGCAGCACGAGATACAGGAAACAGCACGTCTGACCATCCTGAGAGACACACATGAATGTCAGAAGACAGCAGCTCCCACACATCCATATTACACACTCATATGCTGTTTAGAAAGCCTTGAGCTGTCTATGGCTTAGGGCCAATGGCTCCGTGAAGAGGAGGCCAGAGGGGCCCACGACACATTAAACATAGTTACACATAGAACTTAAGCAGGGCTACATGATGAAGACTCACCTGAACATCCTTAATCAATGATTTGTCCAGAAGTTTCACTCCGATCTCACTGTCTGCTGCAATCTGTCATGCGAAGATCACAAAGAACAAGTGAGAATCTCTGATTTGTGTAGTCGAGGTCGCCAGTGTCTGCATGTCATGCTGGACGAGGCAGCTGCATTTCTTTCATTTCTTTTCAGTCAGCTGTTTGGAGAGCGCGTCTGTATCAAACTCACCGCATTTGATCGTATGTCGGAGTAGTATTTGCGCAGCTCCTGTGTGTGAACAACGACCGAGCAGCTGTTCAGGTGTAGAGTTCGGCTCTCCACCAGTTCGCTCAGACAGCTGAGCAGGAGGAGCAGGTGGAGAGAGCGGCTGAGCAGCATCTTCATCGCTGTGGTTATCTAAGAGCAACATTTTGTTTAGGATTAATGGCTGGCAATCACTTATTACATGTAGGTTAGTGTCAATCTAAGGACTACTTTAATAATTGATTATTCTATTCAACATATGGAGGAGGTACAAAACTATGAAATGTCAAAAAAGAAGTCCATCACAATTTCTCTTGGCCTAAGATAACATCTTTATAATTCTTGTTTGTTTTTTTGAACAACATTCCAAAAACCGCAATTTATAATGATTTTTAAAACAAGATAAAAGGAGAAAAAACACATTTCAGAAGCTGGAACCAGCAAATGTTTGGCACTTTGCTGAACAGATGACAATAACAAGAAATACAATTTCTGTTAATAAACTACATTTAGAGCACATGAAGTATACTTCATACTATACTTTACATATACTCTGACTTTCCTATCCTGTCTGGAAAATGAAGGCAAGCGGTCGCCGTGACGTTCAGGTACCATCGCCCAGCACCATGACCCTGACCAGCACCACCTTTGCTCAGACTCACCTGTGTGTGTGTTACTCAGAGGAAGAGTCCTGGGAAAGATGTGCGTCTGTGTCTCCATGCTGTCTCCTCTTATAGTGGAGTGAGGGGGATTTTACACCAGGTATCTCACAGGTTACATGCATGCACACACACGCGCCTGCGTGTGCGCATGCACAGAAATGAGTTTACAGGAGGAGGAAGGGTGTTGGAATTAGAGGAACTGCCCGGTGATGTCTCAATAGAAAGAAAAGGAAAAGGAGTGATTGAAGATTTCTTCCGCTCTGATGTGTGGTTATTGGAGAGAAACTCCTTCGCTGACAGTGCTGTGTAATTATGTCATGAGTCATTCATCAGGTCAGAGTGCCGTCATTCCTCTGCAGTGTTCATGCATTTGTCTGTGTGTTCCTTGAGAGACTACTACCTGCATCGTTTGGCTAATTAGATTTTGAAATGTGTTCTGTTTTAGGGGGAGAGACATGTAGGCATGTTTCTGTGTTGACCTCTGACCCATCACCATGCCTGCTCGCAAATGCTGTGTAACTGTTCGGCTAGATACTGGAAACAAAACCTTGTTCAGCACGAGACGTATCCCTACTCGCCTTCCTTCAGGAGCTCTCTCCGGCAGTGACGTCCCTCCTGACAGATGAGTTCTGATCGTAAAAACCTGCAGAACCTGCTCACCTGCCTGTCTGGCCAGGTTACCTTTGGGTGAAAGTATACTTGCGGTGGAAAGAATCATGAGCAGGGAAGTCCAGTGGAAACAGGAATAACCCTTGTTCAAGGAAAAATATGAAGTCAACCAATAACATCTATAGCGATTGTAATAACAGTAAATAAGGAAATGCATTTCCAAATATCCCTCGAGGAGGTGTCAGCCAGCTCAGGAATGCTTAATGCTAGTTTATAACCACTAGAGGTCAGTACAAAGCTTTTTTAACAAGGACCAACTAACGCTGATCCGAGTCACAAGTCTCTGACTCTGTGGCTCTGCCTCAACAGCTGGTGGGTGTATCAGCCACTGGTCTAAGATATTTCTGATCAAATAATGTAGTTCCAACTATTAGAGGTAAAATAAAGCTGTGTAATCTTTGCCTACATTGTAATCACTGCAACAAAATCTAAAAAGACTGAGTTCACTGAAAGGTTTTTACTGCACATATGTGACATTAAGTGTGAATTACGATAAAAGCCATCAGCGGTCACATGACTTTTATATTCTACCTGTTCTACTCACAGTTGTTGTTTTGATCATACATACATAAATACATTAATTTTACACAAAGTTCAAATGTGTTGCTGTTGGAGTTGTTGTCTTGTGAACAAACAGATGTTATGTTTACATGCTCACCAAAACCTCAAATTCATTAACTTCCTCGTAAAACGTTTGCAGCCAAGAGGCACTTGAGGTACTGGACTTTCCTTACGTGATTTCCTCCCAACAATCAACTGTGACATAAATCGAGATGGCATCAGCTGATGTGGAGTTACCAGAGGAGCATGAAAGGGGGGTGAGAAAATCTCAGAAATTGCATTTGTAATTCAAGTGAAACATCAAACATGGTCAAATGATCAAAGGAAATGTTTTATTTTCCATTATTTTTACAAAGCTTCTTTATACAGAAGAATAATATACAGAAGACTAAGAATAAAAAGAATAAAATGACATTTTTACATGGAGTACCTTGAAAATCACAGGCACATGTGGGACAGTTGCAACTACATGGTAGTTATGTTTTAAAATGGTTCATCTAACATCCACTGCAGGTCTGTTTGTTGTCCTTGGTGGCAGCTCTACACATCTGCTAGGGAACATAACTACCCTCCACATCTGTAGCATGCCTGTCAATGTACCTGTATTTTCAGGCTTTACTCATTTTTTTTGCATTGTAATTTAATAAACAAACAAACAAAACAAAAAAACAGCTGATAAACTGTAACTCCTACAAAAGAACCTAACCCTAAATGTCGGTATTTCCACTCGATTCGATGTTCTGATTCTCTTGAATCTGGCAACGGTGAAACTTAAACTTGAAAAGCACCAAAGCTTTACAGTTTTTTTCCCCATACATTTGGAGTTCCACTGTATGTGCGGCTGGATATACCTTTTGCTTCACTGAGCATGTTTAACTTAAATTCAATTTGTACTGTGTGTGTGCGTGTGCGTGTGTGGGTGTGCGTGTGTGTGTGTGTGTACATGCCTCCAGGGCCTTTAGGCACGATTCTCCTAAAAGACAATAGAGCGGAGGTGTCTGAAGCACATGATGACATCCAGAGGGATGGGAGGGCTCAGGTGATTTCCATCCAAACGCAGGTACCTGACATAACAGAGCAGGTGCTTAGCTTAATGCCGTCACAATTACTGACAGAACAATGTTGTTGCTATTTACTGCCTGTCAAAGGGTGCCGCGGCACTGATTTGTATTGCTGAGTGCCAAGATGTGACAAGACGTGACAAACCTTAGTCTGGGCACCACGCTGTAGTCGGTCAGGTCGGCCTGCAGGCTGAACGGGCAGATCACGGTGCCATTGATGCCTGTTGGGAAAACACACAGTCATGAATCTTTGGTCCTCAATTGTTTTCCTTCAAACAAGCAAGAAAAATGATTTATACTTCACTTTTATAAGAGAGTCCAGACAGACGGAAAAGGACATTAGGATTAGGATTCACTTTCTGAAGGGTGATTTAAAGCATGTTATTGACCGAAGCGAGCAAAGCTTTAGAGCCCTGTCAGCAACAAAACCTGTTCAGCTTCTCGACACAGAAAGAATAACTGAGTTGTCTGAAAAGCATTTTGCTGGCTCGAACGGGAAAGTTGACATGAAGTAGTCTCTGTGAAGCCCTGAAAGTAGGAAACACTTTCACTTTCTGTGATTTTCTTTGTTCTGGTCTCCTTCTTCCTTCAAGACAGAATCACCTGCCCCCAAAAGAGTCTTGGAATAATGTTTTTTACAGCTGACATAAATGGGATTTCGTGGTACATTTTATGGTATTACATTTACTTCAGGTGTCTTTATTGTGACTCTAAACAACAGTACACAACAGTCTGTCAGCACACAATCGTTTTAATTTTTATCATGTTTAAACAAACTAAGCCAAGTAAAATGCTTCATCAACAAACTGTGTACAAGTACAGTACATGTCAATAGTCAAGCACAGTTGCTCAATTTAATCAAATGGTTCAGCTCCAGGTAAAGTTAGAGCTACTCTCATAGATAGAATAAATAAGTTGCTATTACAGTCAGCAAATACAGAAGCTTAAAGCTGCATTTATATTTTTGGCCACTGGGGGGCAGAAGAACTGCCGAGACATACAAGTTCTATGGTGAACATTCGCCTGTTTACACATTTATCAGGCGAGGACTGACTGTTTGCTTCTGGCCACCTGAGAAATGTAAGAAATGTAGGAAATACAATATTCACTCATTAACTGATTTGCTATAAAATCAAACTCAAAGTTGTAATAATATTGCCATTATTTTACAACCCCCACCCACACAGGTGGTGTTTTCACTAGATCTACCTAATGTAGATGTAGACGTGTACAGGCTGTGCTTGACTGGCATGTCCTGTTAGCTTCGTTAGAAATGACCCCTTTATCGTTCTTGTTAATACATGGAGTTTGGTGAGCTCATGGAAGTCCCTTCCTCACTATCAGCTTTTCACATCAGTAGCCTTTTGATTCATTGTTATTAAAAACAAAACTGATTCGTGCAGCTTTAAGTACACTCAATGTCTTGTACAGGTGGCTCTTGATGCAGTGTATTATCTAATTGTTAGACATATTTCTGCCACCTCTCACAAACCCTTGAGCTGGTGCTGATTGCTGCTGAGATGACTTACTCTCGATGCTGTTGTGGTTGAGGTGCAGGTGCTCCAGGTGACCGTTGAACAGAGGAACAGAAGCGAGCTGGTTGTGGGACAGCTGCAGGTCCAGCAGGCTGGATATGTTGAACACAGCTTTGGGGAGTCCTTTATCACTCAGCTGGTTGTGGTTCAGCCTCACAAACGCCAGGTGGCTGAAGTCTTTGAAGTAGTCTCTGAACAAGGCAACATTGGATGAGAAGAACAACTGTAAATCTTTGACTCCATGCAATCATACTGTTCATCAATAATGCGTGTGGTGTGTGCATGCCTGTTTGACAACATGTGCACTGTATACTTGCTTTGGAATGTCATCTATACTGTTTCTGTCCAGGAAAAGCTGTATGATTCCACTTGGTATGCCAGCAGGCATCTTTTTCAGGATGTTGCGAGCCAGATTGAGCTGCATGAGGCTCGTCAGGTCCTTAAATGTGTTCCTTCCCAGATCACTGTCACTCAGCTGAAAGAGAAGTCAGCAGACACTCACGTTTGCTCCAGAAATGCATACAGGTGGTGGACACTGCTCACACCTAGACAGACAGTCTGATAAGATGCTTTGAACAGAGGTTCACCTGGTTGTTATACAGGTCAAGCAGAGTCAGGTTCCCCATCTTGTTGAAGGCACCGGCAGGGATCCTAGAAATGCGATTCCTACTGAGGCGGAGCTGTTCTAGGGTAGCTGGGAGGCCTGAAGGGACCTCTTTCAGCTGATTGCCCTGTGCGTAGAGGTACAGCAGTGCTGGGATCTTCTCAAACACCTGCACAAGAGACAGACACAGAAAACACATTTTTAGGTTGTGTTATGGTATTTCCAAATCGTTAGTATCACTCGAGGAAGCTTTCTGACCTGTTTGTTTATTCGATGAATGCGATTATTGGCCAAGTTGACCCAGCGGACCTCAGTGGCATTGACGAACGCCCCTTCCGTAACCTCTGAGATGTAGTTGTTCTGCAGGTACAAGTAGTGGGTTCTAAATGGGATGACAGGGATCACACGGATGTTCCGGTTCTCACAGTTGAGAGAGTTCGGGTAGCTCGGGGAGCAGAAACACTCTCGGGGGCAGTCAGGATACATGGACGGTGGGCCCAGGATGGGTGGGGGGAAGTCTGTAGGCTCCTGGGGCTCTGGCTGTGCTGGTGCAGCAGGCTTGGGGACAGAAGGCTTCCTGGTGGTGGCTGGGCGCCTGGTGGGCTTCTTTGGCCGAGGTCTCTGGGTGGACACTGCCCCCATCAGGAGGAACAGAGCCAATGCAGAGACGAGTCCCGCGCCGGCCTTCATGGTCCTATGGTGGAGCGAAACAGAGTGAGTGGATTGGAAAGAAGCCTCCCCACAGCACACAACCCGTCATTTTGGTTCTGCTGGTTCACCAATAACACCCAAACTTTCTCTTTGGGGGATCAATTAAGGAATCTTATCTTGTCTTAGCCAACATGGTGAGCTTGTCCTTATGTGTGTGGGAGTTCCAGGGAAGGACAAACCCTCTTTCCTTGATTAGCAGCATTCAGAGTCTCAGAGCAGACCGAGGCAGTCATCTCTAATTACACTGAAAACTTCTGTAAGCAACTGTTTGCATTTTCCTTTTGATTGTTCCCATTTTTAGAGGAGCTTGGGATTTTTTTTTTTTTTTGGCTTGTGTCAAAAAAAAAAAAGATTGTTGTTCATCCTCTGTTGAGAGTTTTCAGCGATGAACTGGTCAACACAGTATAAAGACAAACATGAAGCAGGTTTCTTTTGGACCTTAACCGCAAAGACACTGAGACTGTGACAGCAAACATTTACTGCACTTTCATTCCAACATCAAATATTGCTGCTGTAAGTGGAAATGTAACTCTCAGTCTGGTTAACCCAAGTATTCAGTGTCTTTCAAAGTTTCTATAGCTGTGAATGTTTGTGCATGCTGTTGATTAGTTGTTGTCATCATGTCAAAGTGGCACATCGTATTCCAGTTTAAACAAATGGAATATGGAGGTTTGTGGCTTGGTAATGTAAGGGAACGAGAGTGAGTGAGAAAGTGGGCAGCGATTTGTTTAATTTGATTAAATTCAAGAGGGGGGCAGATACTGATACAGGAAATTAGCTCTTATGGGCGAGAGCAGGAAGGAAATGTTTGGGGATAAAGGCTCTATTGTCAGCCCTGGTCCAGAGGGAGAGCTGTGGAGGGGAATCTGGAAGGTTAAGGCTCTTTGACCCAGGAGAGCCTCAAAGGAAACCGGGCTGAATCTCAATGAGACTGTCATGGAGGCAATATTTATTTTTCAAACCATGATAAATACCAAACTGTTACAAGCAGAACTCAGACCATGAGTGTTTTGTTTTAAGATGACATCTATTTTATCCTCTTAGATTAGTTTCTGCTTAGCAAATCTTGGTTGGTGACACACAGACTCATCTAAGAGACACTCAAGAGTTTGAACAGAGGGGAGGTCATTTAAGGTTCCTACTGTAATTGATGACATCTAAAAAGCAGATGTGTGCAGCTTGTATTGGCTTGGCTCTTGGGCGCATACAGTGTAATGACCTTCATGCACACACACACACACACACACACACACACACACACACACACACTTTTGGGGACATTACATAGGCTTACATTCATTTCTTGGAGATTTATCCTAACCATAACCAGAGCCACATGCCTACTTGCCTAACCCTAACCGTAACCTAACCTCACCCTGACGTTAACCCAAATCTTCACCCTAAAATATAATGATTTACACTGTGGGGACTTGCGTGTTGTCTCCATTTGGCTGGCGAGTCCCCACAATGTGAATGTGTAAAGAGACTTATGTCCCCACAACATGAGTAACACACACACACACACACTCGATATTAAATGGTACAGACAACCAAAAGCCAAGGCACTCCATCTTTAGGTGGAATAGTCTTATTTCACTCTGTTTTCTGTGCTTTCAGCACCTGTCTGATCAGCCATCAGCGGTCCCTCCCTCCTTCGTACACAGATGTTTGACTTGGCATCACAAGCATTTACCCAGTAGAGATAAATCAGCTGCTTGTCTCTCAAATCAGACATTTTAGATTATTCAGAAGGCCTGTTTGTGTGCAGTTGTTTCTTTGTGCTGTGCATTGTACCTCATCAACAAAAGGCTGCTGAAAATAATCACCACTCAAATGCACCATTAGTTTCCAAAGACGTTGCTCCAGTTAGGCAAGCATTGGACCAATTTGATAAACATCACATATGAATCACGGGGCAGGAGCGGGGCTCCGAGCCAGAATCTGTCCTGCCTGGAAAAACAAATCTGAACTTTTCTCTGACAGCGTTCTCTGGCATCACCCTTCCTTTTCCCTCTGAGCCACCCAGAGCCTCCCAGCCCCTCGTTCAAAACCAGAACCAGCTCTCCTTTGTGCTGCTGTTGTCAGTCTGGCAAACATCTAAAAAACTCAAAGTCAAAAAGGGCTGACTCACTGCTTTGTTATTTGTGACCTCGATACGCAAATCTGATCAGTATGAGAACTGCACTTATTGCAGGGGGTGAGAGATTCCTGTAGTTTAGTTCTGCAGGTCAAGATGGCACAAACCACAGACACAGATTCACATCACAGATGACTGCAGTTCATGCATCCCTAACTGTCATTAATTAGACCCTAAAACAACAATTATTGTGCCATTAAGTTAGATCCTCTATTTAAAGACACCACACAAGGTCCATTGAGTAGGTCTCTTGCAGCTTTTGATCATGCTACATGTGTATAGCAGATACCAAATTACAATTTGCAAACCCCACCTGCTGATGAAGCTCATGTGATGTTACCAAAAGCTCCTGAACAGCTATTAAATGGAGCTGTTGGTGGGAATGTTTTCTCAACTGCTGTTTCTAAGGTCAGCAATGCATTTTGAACCCCGTCTACAAATTCACTTTTCCTTATCTAAAATGTAAATTCCAACTGCATCCACTCAAATTAATAACTTAAACTTAACATTTCATTAGAACTATTTACTTTCTCACAAGTCTTGCTTGTGCTTTTTCACATCTAAAACCAAGATGTTGTTATCATTAGTCAAAGTGCGGTTGAAGAGCATTTGAACTGCAGCTATTTCTGCAAGTGAAAACTACAGTTTCGATATCTTTGCATTTCATTTGAGCACAAGTACTAGCTGAAAGTCTTCTTGAGGGGCCTTCAGAGGAGATATTAATGTCCTCAGTCAGCATCAGAGCTGTATGACTGCTGTTTATGGGTATCAGGAGAGTAAAGAAAATCTCATTTTCAAGTAGCTTTCGAACAAAGCTCTTTGTTTTCACGAAGTCCTCGTGATGAGCTCTTTCCAAATCATTTTTTCCCTTGTTTGGCAGGACACGCGCTGTAATTCCTTTAACCAAAAATCACCACCGCTGTTTTGTAAGACCACTAAAAAAAGCCTTGAATTAGAGCCACGTCATGCATGGCACAGATCTGACTGATATCTGAAAAATATCTGGAACTGATCAACACAAAACATCTCCAAATAAGATAAATGATGATATGTGGCATCACACAAAATGCATCCTCTGCTTGTTATGACTCATCTCTGTGGATCTAAAACATTGTTTAAGGCAGTTAAGTCCACTTTAAGCTAAATATGTTAAAACTGCTTGGTATACATGCACTGGAAAAGTTTACAGTATTGACACCCTCATCAGCAGCAGATACTCGCCATGAGAATTACAAGTTTGCCAAAACATTTCCTCATGCGGGTGGGGCAGTCCTGCAGGGTCTGTGCAAAGACTGGATCTACATCTGTGGTACGTCAGTCTGGATGTTAGAGGGTGCACAAGCCAAACCAAATGATTAATTTGTCAGTAAACTAAAATAAAATGACCTAATGTAAAGAAAAATGAGAGCAGAGAAACAGAAGAGTTCAGACTTCACGTCTTTCTGTCATCACTGCTTCTTTGTCCTGATCACCAGCCAACTAAAACTATACCATTGTTTTCTTTTTACATTCTTCACACTCTTCTGAAAAAACTCTATTCTGAAAAAATATGTATGCAGTGAGATTGTTTTTTTTCACATTTCCAGAACATTTCTCTTCAGTTTATTTTGGCCAATCCACTTATATGATCCATCAGAGTTTACGATGAAACCAATGGTTCAGATTACAACTTCAATGCAGAGAAACTACATCAAGCAAAAAGTCCTGTTTGTGCACTGGCTTGAAATGACTTTAGGATCCACCTGATGAGATGCAAAACTGAAGTCTTTTCCACCAGCCGAAGTGAGCAACGGGGAGTTTTCACAAGCGTGACTGAGGCTTCACTGGTCGTATTTTAACTGCACCACAGCAGCTGCTGTCCTCCCGCACTGGCGGAAAAAGCTGAAATCAAATCAAGGTGAGTGCGCAGGAGTGGAGAAAAGCGGTCGAGTCGGAGTGTGTGGCAGCTCCCTGGAGGACAGAGTACCACTCTGTATGGCACAGTGTTTCTATAGAAACACAGCAGCATGGCTCAGCAGTGCCTGTGCCAGGATTTCCCCCCTCAGTGCACAAACACACACACACTCTCTCTCACAGACACACTTCTGCCTCTCTCTGTTTCACACACCAACAGGCTCCTGCCTGCAGCCTAATCTTATTGATAATGTCCCATCTAAAACAGCTCCCCCTGGAAACAACAAATAAAGTTTCTTACCTGCCTCTGGTACCTGCCCTCTTTTGTCGAGTCACAAGTTTTGTGTCTTTTCTTCTCTCTGCCTCTCTCACTCTTTTCCTTCCCCTCCCTCTCTCCCTCTCTCTCTCTCTCTTCCTCTGCTTCTCTCTGTCCCTAACCCTCCCCTCCCTCCCTCTCTCCCTCCCTCTCTCTCTCTCTCTCTCTCCTTTGGTGGACAAGCCTGCCTGTTGGGTTTGTTCCCTGGCTTTTTTCCCTCTGAAGGTCACAGTGGTTCTTTCTCCCCCTCTGCTCGGCTCAAGGCCAGGGAGGTTTAATCTTAATTCCTTCTGGAAGACTGCGGGCTCTTTTCATGTGTCTGAACTGTGTCACTGTTTGTTATTATTTTGTTCTGTTGCAGCATAGCATGAGAATGTTTGTCTCAAATAGACAAAAAAAGGAGGGAGCATGGGCATGTTTGCATATTTGTGTGTAGTTTGTGTTTCTGTATCAGAAGGCTTTGAGAAATGCTGTGAACACTGGAGCTCTGTTCGGAAAAGCCCAGCTGAAATTGCATCTCCCCTCTGTCTCCCACCCACCCCACTATTGTTTAGATGACTGCACTCGTATCCAGTCATGTGCTTTTCATTAGCAGCATCTCTCCGCTGACTCCATGGCATCTTTTCTGTATCAGTTGGACGTCTAGGAGGATTTTTTTCCCCCCTCTAGCATCAGTAAACTCAAACAGTCTGATTATCGAGGTCCAGCTGAGACGCGGGGTGCTGTGGAGGAGTCTTTCAGGAAGTAGGGTTGTGTGGCACTGTGATTAACAAAGTGTCGAGCCTTTAGGTGTGTGTGCATGTGTGTGTGTGTGTGTTTATGTGTCACTGGGGGTTAGGAGTTGGACATGTGTTTGCTGCCCCGCATTCCTGCAGAGTGAGCTGCAGTCGTAGGATAATGAGGCGAACATATGTGGGGAGCAGTTTCGAACACACATGTACACGCATGCACCTCATTCTCCCTCGCTGTCTTTCTCTTTTCATGATTTCTCCCCGCTGCACCCCTGTCTCCTCCGCACCAGGCCTGGGATACTGAGCTCAGCTGGGCCAAACATCTGGTCCAGACTGGTCCCAACAAGGAACAGAACGAGACTTCAACAAATACGACACAGAGACAAATGGGTATAAGAACAAATACGTCACTTTTTGGGGTGGTTTCTTTTTCTTTCTCATCTTGTCTGCTACCATTCAAAAGAGGCTCCAAGAATGCCATTTCATGACTCCTCTGATCAGCTACAGTGACCTAATTTCTCCCGAAAGGTTTTTATTTTGTGCTCCCGGCAGGGATGACATCATTGGAAATAGTCGCTCGTTAACAGGAAAGTCTCATGATTTGGTTTAATGTTTCATGTGTATCATGTCCATAATGTAACATCATCTGAAATTAATTTAGAGCAGTGCTGCAAAAAGGCTTAATCTGAATGAAGTGGAAATTAAAGCAAAGGTGAGTCTCTGAATGAGGTGGTGTGCCACAAATTGTCTGGCTACCGTTTGGCACTGTGCTGACACTGAATGCAACAGGCCTGGTCTGTGGCTGCACTGCTCTCTTCACCGAGCTGACCAACCAATAGAGGGAGGACACCATTTAATGCAAGCAAAATGAGCTACGATTCAAGAGTCCAGAGAGACTTCACAGAGTGTGCATGCATCCTATTAGTGAGAGACAGAGAAACACCAAGAACTGCCAGTTCCACTCTCACTTTTATGAAGACATATTATCATTAGAACATGATAATGGTGATTTACTCCATTATCCAGTCCAACAGATGGTGGAGAAAAACTGAAGTTTTTAGACACAAAAATCTGCACAATATCTGCACAATATCTCATTTACTGACAGTGAGCTCCAGAGTAAAATCAACTTTGTCTTATTATCTGGACGTCAGCTTTGACTCACATGTTGCCTCGATGAGCATCACATGTTTTTCTTTCCTTACCTCTCAAAAATATGTCAGTTGTACGATTTTGTTGTCTGAAAAAAAAAAATCACTTTCAAGTTAACGCAACTTGAAAATGATTTCAAGACGTTTAGGTGTGCCCATCAACTCATAATCTGTGTGTGATTCTGCCCTTACTGCTCATACTGCACCTTCCCACAAGGCGTTTTCATGTATTGTGTTTTCATATTGAATTTATTAGAGTTTAAGTAGCTAATCTTTGAGGGTAAAACTGTGCGGTCTGGTTTTGTATGTGAAAAATGAGTCACATGGCCTGTGGAATGTAACTGTTGCTTCTGCACAGCTCAGGCACGGAGAGCCTGGCTGAAGGTAGTCCGGCTGTTCTACTCGGTTTTTCATGGCTGAATTCAACCTGTTGATTCAAGAGCAGAGACATTCGAAGGGCAGAGAACATGCTTTCACTGCAGGAAATCTTTAAGCAGCAGTCCTCACTGCCATTACATACTGCAGCAGATGTTTTCCAACAAATGGAGAGAGCGGGACAGGCTCAGGCTCCGGCCAAAAATGACTCGGATTGTATAATAATCTGAGAACTTTCCAAGAACGGCCTGTTCTGTCATCTACAGAGTGATTTGGATGATCGAGCTGCTTAATTTAAAGGAGACGCTCATGAGCTTCAGCCAGAAATGTTCCCAGAGGAAACACAGCCAGAGGAGGACTAATATTCTTCCTGGCATTTACAAACAGTCTGATGTGCTGCACTCCTGCGACAAGATGATGCAGCATCCTCTACACACTGTGTATACATACCTAAGTTCTGCAGGCCGCACCCACGCTCTCCTTTCCAAAGTAAAGTGAAAATCCACAGCTTTCCTGCCCACCCCGGCAAATGTTAGCAGTCTTCCATAAAAACTTCAAACATTTCATAAAAACATAAATTAATTGTCTCATAAATCAGTTAAAAATTTAATTCAATCATTATTATTGCATTGATCACGAATAAACTTTGTCTTGTACTTAAAATAATGTGGAATGTTCAGCACAAACAAACTTGGCACAACGATAGACTCCCTTCACTGCTTAATGTATCTTAATCTATAAGACAAAATTCACATATTCTGTGTTCAGTTTTCATGCTTTTGCTTATGCTTTCCCTACACCAACCAGGAGCTGCCAAAGAACAGGAGACTGCATACCACCACATCCGAGCAGACAGGTAGCTGAAAGGCTTATGTGTGAAGCCAAGTGAAAATGTTTCTGTCAGTCAAATAAATACTGGTGAACAATAAAATCACACCTCTAACGTATACTCCGTGTCTTTTGTGCAGGATCATCGTATCAATAAAATGTCATGACGCCCTTTGAGCACCATCAATAACTGCGGATCTCAACGGCAGCTGCTGAGGTTGAGCAGCGTCACATCAGGCATGAAGTCATATTATTCATGAAAAGTACTTTCACTGGGGAGCATATTGTTTAGCCAGTCACTGAAAGGAAGCCACCTGCATGCTGGACGTGTCCAAAATCAAAGCTCATGCATCATGCATTAAATCAACATCATCCAGCCCACACACTGTTTACACACACACACAATCAGATGAGCAGTTACTATTGGTCAGCTCAGTGTGTGAGACAATGACTTACGAAATTCTTGGAATAAGTTACTATTTTTTTCAGGAGTCAGCATTAAAAAATGTGAAAGCTCTGGTTTTCTGTTTCGTTTGCGCTGATGTGATTGGTTGGTGTGATCAGCTCTAATCCACAGCATCCTGCATTGGCATTGTTTGCACTGTCACGTCAGAAACTTGTCAACTTGTCTGGTGAAATGTTGGCTTTTTTAAGAAAAGTAAAATATCTAAAAAATATTTATTTATTCATTTAATAACACCCAGCCAAGAAATTGGAAATGGCTTTATATGCTGTGGTACAGTATAAATCCCTCTGCTTTAAATCATACTACACTTAAATTGATGTCAGGCAGAGATGGACTGCCTGCAGGCTTCTCATTTCTGGCTGGCATCTGTAGCCTCATTTTTGCAGGCTGAAAAAAAAAAAACCCGCTGTAGGTCTGGTAGCGAGCTAATTAAGCTAACTTTCATATAGTGGCATCCAGGAACAGCTTTCACACATTTGTTTTTGATAACATGACCTGTAGCCCCACAAAACGTAGTTAGATAATGTCGGCTTCTTGGCCTTGTCGGTGGGTTAGGTTACTACTGCAGTTGGTGAGCTAGTTAGCCAGGCAGGCTAAAGTTTGCAGTTAAGCTCTTTAGATGTCGACCACAGCCGCATGCACAACATTTTGACAAATCCAATACTGGGCAGACCTGCCGTGCCTAGTTACAGTTGCTACATTCTGATTGGACAATCACTCTTTGGGCGAGGGGTTTATCTAATAGTCAATTGATTAAACAAAAATCAGCAAAGCACAGGGGCCTGGACCTGATACTGTACTACAGCAGAGGCATGAACGTCCAAAATGTTCCATATGTTTATAACTTATTGCTTTTCACCTCATACTAATTTAGAGACAGGAACGAGTGAAAACGTTTAAACAGATGGATTCTTTTATCTAAAAAGGAAGCGCAGGCTCACCATGCCCATATGTTTCATGGTATGATAAATGGTAGTGGTGTGGTGCAGCAGTGTGTGTGTATGCGTGTGTGCGTATTGCGTCGGGGGAAGCTGCATGTGTTTCACATATGACGCTCCGTGTTGGCGCTCAGTTAAATATGGATTGTGTGATACAGATAAGCCGTCGAACTCTCCTCTCACACGCAACGCACCTTGTTCACACACGCATCACTCCAACTCCATGTCTCCCACCTCCCACCGCTTTACACCCCTACACCACCCCCTACCCCTCTTCATGTTTAGTCAGCAAGCTAATGAAAGTGTCATCTGGGTAAGGAGAATAGGAAAGCCACAACTACTGGCTCTATTCTTGGTTGTGTTGCAGTATCAGCTGCCCACACATGGTCCTGAGAAAACCATCCTGTGGTGCACAGTGGAGGCGTGTGGGAAAACCTCAGGAAACCAGTGTCATAAACAGGCCTTTTCATCATAAGACAAACTCTGCAGAATCAGGATTATGAGGATGAGACCAAAGCCTCTGTATCGCTCCAATTTCAGCTATCACACTTATTGCTAAAAATAAAGATAGATGTGAGGGTAAAAGCTAGATTTGGCATTTGTACCAAAAATGTGTGTATTGCTAATTTCCTTTGCTCAAGCAAGTAGTCTCAAGAACAGAAGATTTAGTGAAGATTATGTGTTCCCTGATGTATTACTGAGGCTCATTCATTCAGACTGTGGCCATCACGATGTCTTAAATTGTGTTCAGGATTAATTGCTGCCATAAAACAAAAAAACGTGAGCCTTCCCTCTTGTGCAGTGAAGCGTTTTTACTGGGCTGTGAGGTGATGACTTTGTACAATGAAAGTAACCCTCTTCAGACCTTAAAGGAAACACAAGACAGCAGAATCAGCATCTGTCTGTGTGTTTATGTGTGTGTTTGTCTAATGAGAGGGCTCGAGGTCTTAGGCTTGCTTGTAAACAGGCCTGTAAATGAAACTAACGGCTTCCTCAGTCATCTAACCAAAACCACAAGTACCATACAAGTCTGCGCTGGATTTGGAGATGATTTCTCTGCCTGGCAACAAACAGACTTCACACAGCTGGGGGGTCCGAACCTCTCTGTATATTATTGCACCTTTAGAGTCAGCTGCGCCATCAGCCTGTCCATTAGCTTTGTTTGAGGCTTGTTGAACATCACACTACTTCCCAATTTAGTGTCCTGCAGCCACTGGAACACTTGCTCTGCTGCAGCGGAGGAAATAACAAATGACATTAACTGTTGTTGCTGTAACAAAGTCATTTTTTGTGTACTTTTTTGGACTATTTTTTTTAGGTATTATGCATCACATCCTTTACAGAGTAAGAATGAAAGTTGCTTGAAGAAAGAAAGAAGCTGCTGGTGTGTGGCAGGAGGTCGGAGCTTCATGTCCAGTGAGGTGACAGTCAGCGCTGAGCCGACACTCTGGAAAAGACACGTGTTCAATGTGTATGTTCACTGTTCAGTTAGTTGATAGGACAAAAATGCATAAAAACAATCTAATAGAATTAAGAATCATGCCCTTATGGGGTATGCTTATGGTTAGCGTTACTGCTCCTCTTCATAGCTTAGAAAAAGGTTGATAAGTCACTGATTTAATGCACCACCCAAAACACGATGACACTCATGAGACTCACGATCGTCCTTGACCAACAGACGCATGCTGGGTGTAGTTAAATTCTAGAAATGAATAAAATACCAGCCTTGACTTCCGAGTTAACTTCAGAACTTTTCTTTTCAGCAGTGTGAGACCTTTCTGCTGTTTAGATAATATCTGAGCCTCATTCAGCACAAAATGTCTAAAAACTGTGTGGAGCCCAGCATGGCCGGAGAGGCTGGCCGAGGGGGATGACAAAATAATCAAAACATTAGTATTTGAGGACCTGGGAATGTATGTATGTATTCTCCATTAGCCTGTACAGTCCACTAACTCATGAGAGAAAAATCTGGATCTTTAGTTGCCGAATGCTCCATTATGTTCACTAACTGTGTCTGTCTGTTGCTTGGTATTGGGCATTTAGTGTACAGTGGGTTTATTAGAGCTTTTTCACTGCCTGCTGCAGCTGGAAGCGATTTGAGTGCTGAAAGTTAATCTAAAAAATATTAATGGGATCAGCTTCAAAAAATTGACAAAATAAACATACATAACAGCAAGTCTCTCCTTACCCAGGTCCCAGACCTCTGAATCTCTGCCTGCATATTTCATTTTATTCATGAAAGAAATGCAGAACAAATCAAGAGGCAGCAAAGAACCATGTGGAAAGATGAACTGATAGCAGTGGATTCAAAAGATCCAGTCAAGAGTTT
Organism: Chelmon rostratus; assembly: GCF_017976325.1. Lineage (NCBI taxonomy): Eukaryota > Metazoa > Chordata > Actinopteri > Chaetodontiformes > Chaetodontidae > Chelmon > Chelmon rostratus. The sequence goes on along the minus strand of NC_055659.1, from coordinate 19,212,845 downwards.
TCGGTGGTTGGAGCTGTTCATACCTAACCTGAGCAGTACAGAGTGTAATAAACGAGAGTCTGTGGGCAGAGTATGTGATATGTGAAGGGTCGTGAGCTCCTCAGGTCTCGATGTTGCTGTTATGACACCGCAGGGAGCTTCATTGCAGATTGTTTTGACTGGTGGTTTCCAAGGCAGAGTTTAGCTCAGAGGAACGGCCAGAGCGTTAATGATTCCACCAGCCAGAGTTTTGCTCTGCAAATATAATGCTCCGGGCTATATTATTAGAAACAACTTCTAAACCAACATGAACTACTGTCTTTCTGAAAATCCGAACTGGATGAAAAATAATCATCATTAATCGTCTGAGGTTTGAAAACAGAGACGGAGGAGTCCGTGATAATAAACAAATTGGAGCTGCTTTTCTGACATGGCAATGATGTCTTCACTTTCTTTCTCCATATCCATTTTGCATTTTTCCACTTCATTTAGCTGAGCAAATCGGTGAGTCTGGAAAAAACGATGGAAAAGCTGACATTAGCTATCTGTTATTATCCTTGACGACTACCTGGATGTCTTGCAGTTAATGCAACAAAAACACCTTCAGTTCGTGGTTCATACCACTGTGATGTGCCAGGGAGCACTTCAGGTGCTCACCTGGGCCATCTGGCTCCGCCGTGCCTCCTCCTGCCAGCTGGCAGTTCCTGGAAACCTACATCTGTGTCTTCTCAATTGGTTAGGAGACACTGGTGAGTTTCACTAATACAGATTATGCATTGTATTTCAAATGTGTTTTCGTTTAAAATACCGATATTGTTACTGCTAATAAATCCGTGCTTCATATTTGATCACTCAGCCTCATGGCTTTGAAAATGAGGAATGCAGTAGAGGTCTGGTTTTAGTGTGAGGACGCCTGATTTACTGAACAAACAGACAGAAGTTAAACAAAGAGAAATAGAGAGGAAAGTAGTTTTTGTGCTAATAGTAGAGCCAGTGTCACATGAAGGGAGGACGCAGGTGGTAACAAGACGAGTGTCAGAGCAGCTGAGGGTGATCATCAACATGATTAAAAGAATAGTCGACATGTTGGGAAATACACTCGACAGATGAGAAGACTGACACCACTCTGATGTGCGTCTGTTATATATGAAGGTGCAGCCAGCAGCCATCCAGCTAACATCTCGTAGCTCCAGCTTCATGATTAAAGGAAATACAGTCATGTAGCACTCAGCAAAGTGACGAGCCATTACTCCTTTAAGACAGCGTGATGTAGCAGATGGGCCGCTTGTATTGTGTTTACAGCCTCTCAGCAGCAACATGGAACCAGTGAACTTTCCATCATGACTTCATACGTACCCGGTACACTGCCGGCTGGTCGTCACTGGAACAAGCTCACACATACTTTCATGGTTAATACTCGTCCCTCAAAGGAACTCTGTGTCAGCCTCTGGTAAATGTGGGCCCAGACATAGCACAAGTCTGATCAGGTCATCAGACACACTCACGGCAAAGACATGGTGTCACCTGGAAAATATGGCAGTGGCTTTAGTAATGGTACATCAAATACACACACACACACGTCTGCAGACAGACATACAAACAAGTACTTTGAGTGGTTATCAGTAAGTAGCTGTACTCAAGTATTATGTACTTAAGTGTCTTTACTTACAGGAAAAGCTGCATCCATAAATGATCTACATTTTAGTCAATACCTTTTTCTAGCTTCCAGACTGATATGTTGAACAAAATGATCAGTTTCTAAAGAAGGAGGTTCGAGGAGGTTTTTATGATCACTGATATGCTTTTATGAAATGTGGGGTGATTTTACCTCTTCAGAACTCTAAGAAGGATTCAAAATAAACAATCAGAGTACAGAAACTCCCTCATTTGTTAATACATTAAGTGTTAAATGTATTACAAGTGCTCACAAGTAGGCTTTGCTTTTTATTACGGACACACAAGCTAAAATGATTGTGCACCAGTGTTTTAGCCTTTAAGCATTAGAGTTCAGTTGTCTATTTCCCAAGAAGTGATGACAACCATGTAAAATGAATCAAAACCATTATATTTCTGGTTTCTAAAGGGAGTCGGATTGTGACGTTGTTTTAGTAACAGTTTGTCTGTAAACAACAAAACAAATCATTTTATAAAGACCTGCTTTACATTCCCTGAAGAACTGAACATTCCCACATATTTCCTGTAATTGCGGTCTTATAATTCTGACTTTTTGTCTGTCATTTTGAAGAAACCGTCTCAGACTTGATCTTGATGATCTTTATCTTGTAATGATGGGAGCGTGGTATTGCAATTACGAAATTGTCGCCCTATAATGATTAAGAAGTACTGTAATTATGAGAAAAGAAATGCATGGTTATTAGAATCTGTCACTGAGTAAACAGGTACACAATGACTCTATCTCATCTCAGTGGTACTTCCTTCTCGATTTGTGGCGTTTAGAAGAAATGTAGGCAGTATTTATCATGAGTGTGCTAGAATTCACTGAGGTTTTGTAGATAAATGCACACTTTGATCCACCTGAGGTTGCTCCAGCAGGTACAATTCATGAGACATGAAGACAGTTGTATTAGATGCTGAGTAAATGATGGTATATGGATGTAGATAAAATAGAGGTATGAACATCATAATAACATTCATTCGGTTGCTGTCTACTTAAAGGTTTCAGCTCAAACTCCCACACGTCAGCGCTGGATGCTGTAGGTGACAGAATCTGTTAAGAAGTGAATGAGATTCTGTTTGCGGGACTCTTTGTGCGTCTCCACACGGTATGAGAGCTCCACCTGAACTCTCCTCAGTTAGTTTGGACGCTTCCTCAGACGGAATAAACTGCAAGGTGACATCTTGACAAAACACAGGCTTGAAAAACAGAGTGCAGAAATGTTACACACGAGTGGAATTCAACCAAGGTACAAGTCCTTTAATGCACCGTTGAAGGCCAAGTGTCAGGTTAAGTAAAAACATTGGACAGTGAAGTCACCATGAACTGCAGCTGCAACGTCGGCCTCCACTGCGTATTTAACTCTGACCACGCTGGACATAAGGCCTTTTTTTCACACTGTACTAGATAGCTGCTTGTTTATACTGTACATAATCTACATACTGTATACAGGTGTGTACGTAGACGTAACTGTGATTTGTACATTTGCACATTAAATCCCTTCTTACAATACTTCTCCATTGGTTTATTGTCCATTCTGTACATATATTTATATATGCATTGTAACAGTTTGAACTATCTGGTTTGTTGGAATTATTTATTAGAACAAAACAAAAACAAAGAAGAAGAAGAAAATACATTACATCCTCTCAACTGAGGCTGGAAACCTTCGTCAAATATTCGGTTATGAATATTTCGGTTATGAATATTTTCTTAATTGTATGATTAATATAGTTAAATCTGACATAATAACAAGGGTGTAATGTGAATGCTTGTACTCCAGGTATTGACAAGTTAAGTATTGAAGAAGCTTTTGTTGATGACTTTATGTTAATATTTTTCTGTTGCTGGTGCAAACTAAATTTCTCTTTTGCATTGTCAGACTATGGGCATCAGCTTTTAAATCCAAGATTAAGGTAACAATAACTTGCAAGAGCATTTTCAACTCAGCACATTTAACACTGTCCAGCTAGCTGAGTCAGATTCTCTTGGGAAAGCTACTGGATTCTGACATTCATACATGTTTTCCTTTCCCCCTAAGACGGCTCAGTTTAACCAGGGCACGTTATTCTGTACAGTTAGAAATGAGAGGGTTTGTCACAGTTCCTATTCGCTAATAACACACAGATGTACAACCCTGCGGAGACAAAACTGAGAGAAGATGGAATGAGAGAGAGAAACTCATGGGAATGCACTGGTGGTATGAGAAATGTTTTGATCAGGACTTTTGGCGTTCTGATAAAATAACACTGGTTTAGTTTGCAAGTTCAAGCTTTGGCATCCTTTGAAGGGCAGTTTTTCCCTTCGGTGCCTGGCAGTGTATCGGCACATTGAAGACAAAAAGTCCTCTCTGGTTTCTAGCTTTAAGGCTGAGCTCTTCGACTTCACAAATGACGAGTTGGACGACAAAACAAAGACCATAAGTTGAGTCACGTTTTTCTCTTTGTATCACGAGATGACGCTGTCCTCTCACACACAGTAACCCTGTTTTGGAAGCACGTTCAGACGGTTGGAGTCAGATGTAAATGCTTTCAAGCACTCGCAGACAGAAGACCCAGTCAGGGGGCAGCTGTTGGTGGGACATCTTGTTTCCATCCAGTCGTAGCACCTTCATCCTGGAGTAGGACAGAGGTCCCACCTCTCTGCAGAAACTAGTCATGTTGAACTCTGTGGTGAACGGACAGAGAGCAGACAGGATTTTTTAAAAGCATATACAGGCCATATTTCATTATTAGAGACTCATTATTCACCAGAGTGACAGCCATGTGTTTATTCCCTTCTTGTCAAAACATTGTAGACATTAAATCAGTCCAGACGGCTTTGATTTCACATCATGTACCATGTGTTCATCATATGCGAATTATTAAGCTGAAGCGCTTCAATTACGTTACAAGATTTATCTATCAAGGCGGCTCTGAGCAGTCTGCAAATGTCCCTCTTCTTCTCACAGAGTCTGTATTCCCCATTAGATGTCTTGCAGGTGCTGTGGTGAAAATGGAGGAGGAGAAAACCACAACACCCTCTTTTGCTTTCTCACTTCATTTCAGACTGTAGGCTTCGGCAGACGGGAAGCGCAGTAGCTGTCGGGCGGCTAGCTAGATGATGAGGTGTGTGTTTTCGTGTTTTTTTTCCCTCTGTCTGTCTCGTTAGTACACAGCCCCGCTGTCTGCTGCATCGCAGATCGAGAAACACATGGGCACTTTCACTTTGCCAGGACCCGTGAGCCAAAACTGCACACCAGGCCAGTCATGTGAGTCAAAATGTGGCTCCTGGCTGCAAGTCGCAAGAATCTTATCTCTAAAAAAAATGGGGGAGCAGGAGAGAGGAAAGAGGAGACGATGAGGAGGGGAACAGCATGTGCTTCTGGCCCATCTGGCACTCTTACCTCTGAATCCTTCACAGATGTTTTCATACCACTCTCCTCTCTTCTTTGCTAGCCTACTTTCCCTCCATCCAGCCACCCAGTATTCCCTCCCCTCTTTTCTCCTCCGCCCTCCTCTCATGTGTTCTCTTTCCATGTATCTGAGTCCCTCCTCTTCATTTACTCTCCCTCCTTTCCCATCTCCGACTTGGCTCGCCTGCTAGCTGCCCAATCCCAGCCCGTCCCGTGTCCGCATGCAGCGATGAGGGCCGGCTGTGTGTCGGAGGCGGCTGCGGTTACTTTACAGTTCCTCTCACATTTTCCACATTTCTTCTTCTCCCTCACAGCAGGGTTTGGGTGTCAGACCTCCCCAGATGGGCAGCTACAAAATTCAATATTATTGTGCTTTGCTGTCACAAGAAGGGAATGCATTGTTGAACTCTAAAATGTATGAATGTGTGCACATGTGTGAGAAATTAGCATTTCAATGACATGAAGTCAGAGACACCTCTACAGTCACAGTGTGAAAGGTGACTGCATTATGTGTTTGTGTGTACGTGCATGTTTTCTTTGTGTATGTATACACCTCACCTCGTATTTTATTGGCCTCCAGGTAGAGGTACCGCAGGGTGGTGGGGACTGTGGGAATGGTAGTAAGTATGTTATAAGAAAGGTCCAGTTCCACCAAGCTGGAGAAGTTGAAGACCGGCGGGGGGACGCAGTGGCTCTGCAGTCCGCAGTGACTTAGACGAAGGTACTTAAGGTTGCGAAATCCCACAAAACTGTCCTCATCCAGCCCAGAAAGAGTGTTATTGGACAGATAGAGCTGCTGGACAGATGGTGGTAAATGCCTGGGGACAGACGAGAACCAGTTCCCGCTGAGGTCCAGCAGGTTCAGACTGACCAGACCTGCAGAATGAAGGGAAGACACAAACACACATATGCAAAAATGAATACTTGCAAATATGTTTGAATGAGTCTGATCATTGTTAGTGTTGAATGACAGTAATATTCACTGAAATATGAGTATGAGTACTGTGCATACAGCATACTGAGCTTACAGGTGTTTAGCTATTGTTTTTATTTGCTTAATTCTATTTACAGCACTGCTTCATATTTTGGAAGTATCAAATTAGATTATTGACAGAATGTGAGATTTTATGAGGCGTGACATATTTGCTGAAAGACATAAAATCCAGTTAATGCTAAATTAGACAACCCCTTGACTCCAACCGTCCTAATAGCTACCTGTGCAAAATGGACACCTGCAGCCAACAACAAAAGGAAAAACATGTGTTGTAATCTCTGACTTTCCACGCCAAAGTCCATTCTCCATGTAAAGAGAAGGGAAATGACACATTACAGTACCCTTGAGGTCCCCCTCCGTGATGGTTTGCAGTCTGTTTCCCTGCAGCAGCAGAAGCGTCAGGTTGTGCAGGTTCTGGAAAGCTCCGGGGCTGATGCTGCTGATTTGGTTGTGGGCCAGTCGCAGCTGCTTGAGTCCAGCTGGCAGAGCTCTGGGCACTGATTTCAGGTGGTTGTGATTGGCAAAAAGATAGCACAGCTGGGTCTGGTTCTGCAGGGCGGCCTCATCCAGCTTGTCGCTCTGCAGCTTGTTGTGGTCCAGGATGAGCCAGCGTATGTCAGTAATGTTGTCCAGAAAAGAGGAGGACAGGGAAGAGATGTTGTTGCCCTGGGAAGAAAAGATGGACTTTGACGTTTCACACTACAGTTGCAATAAAACATATCCTGTATTGTGGAGGTCAGCTACTGTGGGAAGCGCACAACGTGAACAGGAAATGAAAAACCACTGAGGGATAGTGGCAGACCATTGTAAAGACAACACACGCTCAGTGGCCGTGTCAGTGTTTTTCCTACCTGTAGAAACAGGTATTGAGTTCTGCCTGGCAGCCAGTCGGGTACGTCTGCCAGGCCTCTGTGGTCACAGTAGAGCGCCGTGGGCCACTGGATGGGGCAGTCGCACTGTTGAGGACAGGCATCTGGATTGTTGGCTCGGAACCAGCCCGGGTCCATCCGTCCCTGCAGGCTCAGCACGCTGGGCTCACCAAGCAGGCGATTAATCCACAGAGGAACACCTCCATAGTCCATGCCAGCTATAACAGTGGCTGAGGCGGAGTCAAAAGCACACAGCAGCACCAACACGACACGGCACCGGAGAGCCATAGAGACAGCTGGTGAATGCAATCCTGCAAATTAAATGGTCGGACAAACGTGTTAACTTTTACATATAACTGCTTATATATATCTTTATATGTAACTAATAGCTTTGTCAAGTCTGAGTCTTGGCTTGGGCAGAAAGCCTGCAGGTCTTTCAGCCTAGATTCAGGCAAGGCAAGTCTAATGAGACATGCTAACAAGCTGCAATACAGTGAGTGGAGGCTTCAGCGTTTTTGGAGCTTGGCCCCATCCTCTGCAGCATCCATTCATTCCTAGACATGATAGCGACATGGCTCCAGGGATGGCAGTGTCATCTAAAGATTGATCCACCCCTTTCGTCCAGAAACATTGGATGGATGGACCATTTGCACAGACATATTTCACAGAGTATGAATCCAAATGACTGTGGTTATCCCCTGATTTTACGTAGTGCCACCAGCTGGTCAAAATCTTTACTTTACTTACTATCTACCAGATACTATTGTCCACCTCAGGATGAACTGTAGTGACTGTGGTGATCCCTCAGTTTGTTCTCCAGTGCCAACATTAGGTCAAAGTATTGTTTTTTGGTCAAATACCTTTAAAACTAATGACATTCCCTCAGCTATACTTTGTGTTTAATGCTAATAAGCTAATGTTATCAAGCTACAGTAAGATGGCGAAAAAGAAGACATTACGTTCAGAACATCAACAAGTTAGCATTTAGCTCAAAGCACTGCTGTGTCTTAGTACAACCTCACAGAGTTGCGAGCATGGCTGCAGGCTCTTAATCTTAATCAAGTGCCCCAACTTAATGGAAACTCAATACCTCTGAACAGTATACCTTTAAGAACTGATGCAACCCCTTGCAACTCTTGGAAATATTGAATGTTAAAGTGAAAAACTGTTATCTATCTGATGCGTTGAAAATCAAGATAAGAAACGGTTTCAGTGTAAGGTCAAACAAAGTCACCCTTTTCATGGCAGTTTTTCTATCACCTATGGATGAATTAGAATTAAATGAATGCATGACATTGTTTGAAGCACAGCACAAGTTGAGGTGGCTGTATTTGCCAACACACTTCAAATTCAGATTTCTCAGTATGAGAGGGAAGAATATATTTTTTTCCGTGCATGCACATCTGTAGATGGTTACGGTAATTCCCACAAAGCTGGTATGCGAAAACACGCACACAGATTCTCAGTTACTGTATGACACAGCAGTGCGTAAGAAAGGCTTGCTTCACCAGGAAGTTTGATTTAATGCATGTCTGCAATGTTGCATTTTGCCTTTCTCGCTTACAGTCTTACAGTACAGCACATGCTCAGAAGGTTGCCAAGAGTTTAGCTGCATGAGGCGATTATGCCTCATCAAGCCAACTGCAGTTAAACAGATGCAGGTTTGAACATTTCCAGTTTTACCTGCCTTGCAGAAAATGCAAATGGAAGCTGAAGAGAAACCAGCAACAGACCGACACTTACCTGTTTGTTCAGAAGCTACAGAACGGAGACAGGTTGTCCTAAATCCCCAGTGAAACCCTCGGGAGCTGTATGGAACTGTGTGTGTGTGTGTGTTAATGTGTCTGCATGTGTGTGTATGTGTGTGTGTGTGTTTTCAAGCTGCCAGCGGTGTTTGCCCACTGTCTGCTACATTCCTCTTCTTCAAATGTTGCCCACATCCCAGACCCCAAACCTCCTCCATAATCTTCCCTAACTCACTTCTTCCTTCTCCTTTCTCTCAGCTCAGCCCTCGGTAATAGTTGAACCCACAACATTTGGTGGAAACATGTTTGCTTGTACCATGGAGATACACAAAAAAATACACAAAATGACTGGCAAGAACTGCTGAAGAAAGGGAGTGAAGAAGAGAGACATCAAGTGAGAGCAACTGATCAGAGCTTTCAGTGAATATGAGAACATTTTGATCAGCATTCAAGATTCAGCCTGTGAAGATGTGTGTGTGTGTGTGTGTCTGTGTCTGTGTGTGTGTGTGTGTGTGTGTGTGTGTGTGTGTGTGTGTGTGTGTGTGTGTGAGACTGGGTCTACAGTCTGTGTTCTGTCTTGAGGCATTGGAGCCACAAAGTACCTGGGGAGCCAAAGAGACCATTCTGTGTGTGTAAGTGTGTATCCTTGAGTGTGTCTGCGTATGTGCATCTGTGTCCATCTGTGTGTGTGTGTGTGTGTGTGTGTCTTAAAGGAAGTGACTCCTTGCAAGCATCTGAGCAGAGCAGAGGAGAGAAAAACGATTCCAGATTCCTTTCCCCCCAGATGTGAGGGGAGTGCTGTGAGAAAAGAGGCAAGGTAGAGAACAAGTGGTAAAAATGGAGACAGCATTTTCGTCATCAAAGCGTATAAAGGGCGCCCTCTAAGGAAAAACGCATGGAATGACACCCACAGTGGAGTTATGACACGATGAGTATAATGAATGCCTATATGTTTCTCTGTGTGTGTTTTCACCATAAACCATTAACCATAAACCAGGAAGAAAACATGTTTTTTACTGTACGGTCTAAATGCCACTTCGTGCTATTGGCTACCGCAGAAGTTTTTGTTTTATTTTCACATACAGTTTATGAATGTGGAGGTCATCAAGAGAACAATACAAATTGTGTGTGTGCACTTCAGGCACATTTGCCAGCGACACCAATCACTTGTTGTTTCCAGAACAGAGCTTCGTGACGGTTCGGAGCTGTTGAGTCACGAAAGAACCTAATTCTACAAGTGGTTGAAAAATCACCAAAATACACGACTAGAACGCAGCAGTGCTTTGGGATTAATGCTAATGTCAGAATGCTAACATGCTCACAAGGATCACGCCGTCTTACTGATGCTAAGCAAGTAATGTTTGTCATGGTCACCATCTGAGCTTAGTGTGTAACCATGCTAACATCAACAGAGAGTCAGAGTTGAGGTGGATACGAATGTCATGTTATATAGTTTTGCAGGTCTTACGTAGTTGGAGAAATTGATTGGATGAGGGTGATAAATGAGTGGTTAAGAGATCGCAAGAAGTTATAATAAATTCAGGGGATCGCCAGAGATTCAGATTCATCGTCTGGGCGCCATGGATATCTGTATCACATTTTATAGTAATCCATCCAATAGCTGTAGAGACATTTCACTAAAAATCTGAAAAGCCAAACTGATGCTGGCAAAGTCAGAGCATCAACAAAGCCATCAGGATTAATCCCCTCTGCACCATGTCTTTACAAAATGTCATGTTTTTGTAATTGACTTCTAACTGGTTGAGTGAGGGTTTCTGGTAACACACACAGGCGCTGGTACACAGCGTGCCAGCAGCAGCCTGTTGGCAGCTTCTCACCATCCTGCACACTGTGTGCTCTGCTCTGTCTGCGTCTGGTTTAGTCATAAACAGGAGAGGGAAATGGAAAAGGCCTCCCTCCATCCTCTGCTGGCTCTGATCCCTCTGCTGCAGAATAACACCTTTCACTGAAAGCATTACAACATTTCATTCTCTACACATAAACACAGCATTAACCTCGTATGATTCATTAGTTCTAACATCCTTCTAATTTTTTTGAAATAAAATAATAATTAATAATCTAATTTCCTTAGTATAATTCTTTCTCTCCCAGTGTTTGCTGGATATGCTTCAGCCTCCCAAAGCTGCACAGGATAAGTGGATATAGAAATCGAATGGATGGGTATATAGAAAGAGAAAGTCTCATTATAATGGTCAAGCGAAAAGTTAATACTAAATTGAGACTTAAGGGGGTGATGCAAAACAACAATGACGTTTTTGAATGGGGTCCAGGGGGCTTGGTTTAGGGTCTCCCAATTTACCAAAAAACTCCTTGCCTCCTACACCATCCAGCTGTCTCATGATAATTGTACAAAATGTACAGTGGACCAAATTTCACCCATAGTACTTATCTCTATTTCAAGAGATTCAATTTCCACATGAATGGCACAGGAAAGAAACACTCAAGAAGGAATAACCAAGACAAATACTATGAATGATACATTTCATTATTATCATTACTGATGTTATGTAAAAGAGGAGCTAATACAAGCTGATCATGTGGTCTCAACCCAAATCTGTGCAATAATGCTTAAAAATTAAATAACACGAAGTCAGCATCAGTATAAAATCAGCAATAGTTAATGTTAATGTTAAACTAAACAGATGAAGTGTCTTAATCTGTGTGACCTTGAGTTATGAAGTAGCTGTAAAAGAAAGTGTGGCAGCGTGTAGCAGCTACACACCTCCACATATGACCCTACACACATTACAGCAACATTAATGTGACGTCAGTTCTGGTGTAACTTCTGAGAAAAAGTCATCCTCCACAGAACACAGATAAATCAGTCTGTATCATTAATTGGATATGACTTCTTGTTAATGAGTCATCATCTTTTCACAATAATTACATTTCCCAAAGCAGCATTGCCCTCGGGTGGTTTCTTTTTTGAGAGCTGGCACGTACTTCAGATCCTCCGACAGCTTGTCAGATACTGTGAGGCCGCACCTAAAACCACTACACCTCTTGAGTTCCTCACACATGGAAGCAACGCTGGATTTGAAATATCTAAAAAAACAAAAATTCAATAAATCAAATGTGGCACCGTACTGTTAATGATAGTTATCCATTGATATAGCAATATTAGATATCCTAAAAATATTATGTATTATATACATGCTTTAGGATTTCTCATTCATGTTGCATTATGTTGCCATGTTTGTGTGAGGGTGATTTTTCTTCTAGAGCAGGCATCTCAAACCGGTTCCATAAAGGGCCGCGTGGCTGCAAGTTTTCATTCCAACCAAGGAGGAGCACACCTGGCTGGAATCAATTAATCAGATGATCTCAGTCTTCAGCTGATAACTAAGTGATCCCTTGATGTTGATTGGTTGGCCTGATGTGCTCCTCCTGGGTTTGAATGAAAACCTGCAGCCACGCGGCCCTTTATGGAACCGGTTTGAGATGCCTGTTCTAGAGCAACTAAATTGTTTTGTGAATTATTACCTGCTGTTTATTGACCAGATGCTCACATTAGCTAACATGCTGCTTTTAGAAACTGAATCCTCATTCCACAGCAGCAGCTCAGCCTGCATTCACTTCAGTCTTCACTCTTTGTCCTCTTCCACCCCTCGTTCCTCCTCTTCTCATAGCTTCACTCCCCGTCTGCTGCCTCACTTGTTCCTCTCACTGACACTAGAGGGCATCATTTTCTCTGTAATCAACTGCACACACACACGCTTGGCTCGAGTTGGGATAAACTAAGGTAAAGGTCAACTTTGCAGATGTTTATTGAAACAACTGCAAGTAACATGCTAATATGAATTAATGATCTATGTCCATTTGACAATTGGGATGTATGAATGTAAAATATAATAACCATTTTACAAACTGAAGAAGAAGAAATATAAGGCTAAACTCTCATTATTACTGTTTCCTAACTTTATGACTTTTCACTACCACCATACAACAGATGGGCCCTGTCACGGTGTTGAACTGCAGATGGTGCATATACATGCATGTTAGACCACTTGGTCACCAGGACACCCTTCAGTATATTTACAAGAGCTCTTTTGTTGGTGTCACACGGCAGATTCAACACTGGTTAGATCATAAATTTTGCCAAGAATTTAGATTAGACCAGTAATTAACTGTTACCAACATGCATACATAAAAATGTGCTGCTTTTATCTGTATGAGAAAAAGATGAGAAGCTTGACGTGGTGTAATCATGAACATCTGTGCGTGATTTATGTGTGTGTGTGTGTGTGTGTGTGTGCATGGACATCTGCTTGCTATCGCATGGTTTATGCTGTGCCCTGTGCCCTAGGGTGCCCTGGTTCAAGTTACCTTAAGGAGACACATTGTCCAGGGAGTACCATGACTGAATCTCCAGCATTTGTAGATCTGTTTCATTCATGTGTATTATCATGAGTGCATCTTCTTTATGAGTGTGTTATTTATCTAATACACCAAACAATGTCTGTATGGAACTTATGTTTTCTTTGGTGAGAATTATTGCCAAGGAATCTTCAAAAGGGGAGGGCGCAGTTGCAGGGTGTGTGAGCACTTGTATAAATCACACTGCAGAGACAATAATCTGGTCCCCACAAGGTTAAACATTAAATTGTAGGGTTCAGACTTGTAAGAGTTGGGGTTAGACATGTAATGGTTACGGTTGAGATTATTGTGTGTGTGTGTGTGTCTGAGAGACTGGGAGAATGGACAAACTATGTAGTAAAAAATATGTCATTTCTTCATGAGCTGGTAATGACTGACAAACTTATCTAATTATGATGTTGTTTAGGGTTTATATGCTGCATTTTGCTGTTGTGTCTCCCTCTTCCACACCGGATTTTCTCACTTATGTGGAAAGAAACAAAACACATTTCCAACATCTTACTTAAAAAAGAAACACATCTTTTTATATTATTCCGAATTCAGTAAGACCATCTGAATCTGTATGGCAGCCAGATGAAAGAACATCTGACTGCCATTCATACATAATAAAACCATTCAGTGCATGTCAAGCAAAACAATGGCCTGCAAACAAGATGAATTTCCTCACACTGACCAGTTTTTCATTCAAAAAACAAACACACATATGATGGGCTAAAGAAAGCGATGAGTAGAGGTGTAGTATAGCTTCAAGCATTTCACGCTGGCTGTTTTCTGCAGGTGAGCGGCCAGAAAGACGTCTGCAGAATGAAAATTCCTGTGACATTCCTGTGAAGAGTTCACAGCCTGAGTGGAAAGGGCTTGATCCTCTGATCTTCTGATCCCTGCTCAGCGCTGCTCATGACCCAGACAGGAGACAGGGTGGGGGGAAGGACACGGGTGGGGGCTGATGTTTTGGGTGCTATGCAGAGTCCACCTGGGCCTCTTTCTTTGATGTCCCAGTCAGCAGAGAAACAGTTTCTATCACTCTTCACCGACTTCTTTCATGCACTTTCGTGCATGTTTATATGTTTGTATATGTAAATACTTATCTTTCTATCTCACACAGTGAGACAGAGTTTAACTACTTAACCACCTCATATCAACAGGCCTTAAATGTTATGTTGCAAGAGTTAACCTCATAAGGCTCATAAGGTTGTCCGTCCTGGTTCATCCTGGTTCAGCTCACAGGTGCTTCTCCAGACCGCTCCTTTCAACTGTTGAGGGAAAACGAAGCTGTGTTCAGATGTTGGTTAGCCACATAAAATCTAAAATAACGAATATGAGTGGTGTAGTGTTTCACAGGGCCGGGCGCAGCACTGACCGGTCTGCTCTGCTGCATCTGCTGTCCACAGATGCCTGCAGACACACAGAAAAGGGGAAAAAAAGTATTTCCTGATGCTGCATTAAGAAACTGCAGAATAGCAGTGAAGAATACTTTACTTTATCTATCTGTTTGCCCCTCTTATTTGGGTTGCCAGTGTTCAGTCCTCCTCATTCCAAGCTTTAACAATCACAGTCTTGGCCCCATAAACAACACCGTTCTCCAGCTCAGCTGTAATGCAGTGTGACCATCTGGTTGTCCTTTCTTGCCTTTTCTTGGTGTATTTATTGTCAGATATCGGCTACAATAGCTACACCAAACCAACTTTAAAAACACGTGCTCTCCCCATTACATTACATTACATTTATGACTTGCAATAAGCGCATGTGTATCCATGTGGATACAAGGCAAAAACTGTACAAAAACCCCCCCCATAAATTTCATCAGATATGCTGAACTGCTTCAAGTGCTACATTCAGAAATGACAAAAAATAGTGAAAGAGATTTGGGGGTGTTTTTTGGGGCCAAAGTGCAGTCTGAACTGATGAGTTCTTAGTCTGTGATGGAAGACATGTCGGCTGTCCTGATGTCAATGGGGAGCACGTTCCACCATCGTGGACCCAGGACAGCAAACAGACATAATTTTGTTGAGTGACAGTAGGAAGCCGATTGGCTGTAGCAGAGTGTAGTGGACTGGCTGAGGCATTTGGTTTGACCATGTCCTGGATGTAGGATGGGCATGAGCCATTCACAGCACGGTTACAAAGTCTCCGTGTCTTGAACTGGATCTGAGCAGCCACTGGTAGCCAGGGCAGGGTTGTGATATGTGGGAGAACTTCAGGGGCAGTTTGTTGTGGCAATGTTGGCAGCACAAAACACTGATCATCCAGGTGTGATGCAGACAGAGTCAGGTATAAAACAGTGCTCTCAGTGGTAATGGAGAGGAGATATGTTCTCTGGAATGACTCAGTTTTGTTGAGGTTTAGCTTCAGGTGGTGAACAGACATCCACTGAGAGATCAGCTAGAAACTTGTGCTGCCACCTGGATTTCAGATGCAGGCAAAGGCAACATTAGTTGAGTGTCATCTGCATAGCTGTGGTGGGAAAAGCCATGTTTGTCCTTATTCATTGTACTGCAGAGGGCGAAACATGCAGAAGATGTAATGATAGCTTCAGGAATATGCATGGACTTTTGGTTCTCTGGAGGAAACACAAGCCATTGTGTTTGTTATCAACATCACGTGGCACAACCAGAGGAAACACTTTTTATTGCTGCTTCAGTTCAACCACCAGTATGCTATTTTTCCCGCAGAATATTCATTGAATATTTCAAAGCACAGACCTTTATTTCCAAACAAGCAAAGCCCAGACACATCATCCTTAATATCTTAAATAAAGGTAACATACGCTTTTTGTCATCTGACATGATCTTTCTTTTTTATTACTAGTTTTTAATTCAACTTAATGCTTGAAACTAGAATTTCCAGAATTAAAAAGCTTGATCAACCATGACAAGTACAAAACTTGTTTGTCGAAGTCAGAATTTCTTTGTCTGTATCCAGACAAATGTGCTTGTTTTCAGTCTGGCTGCAACACTTTTAAGATAACTGTGAGTTCTTTGAGACTCGACATTTTTACTTGCGCTAAAATCTTGGTAAGAGAAATTTTGCTGTTCTGTTGTCAGATAATTTTGCCTATTTTGAGTAAAATTTTCCCCATTTTACAGTTTTGTTCTTGTTTTTTGAGTTTTTGCAGTGTGTCTATTCAACAATCACACCACTTTTCCTTTGTCACATTTTAAAAAAGAGTCCCATCACTGCAAGAAACAGAGGAGACGGAGAGAATTTGGAGAAACTTCGACTGTTTGCACAGATAAAAGGTAAAAGCCAGTGAAAAAGACTGATTGAGATGGAGCTCATGGAGGAGGAAAAATACAGAGCAGGAAGAGGCCCACATTAAGACCAGACAGACAACATGAGAGGACTGTCACACATGTTTTCATTTAACCCTTTACAAGATGTAAGGTTGTCGGAGAGGAATGGAGGGAGCTGGATTCTCCCCGGCTGCAAAACTCTGGTGCAAGGATTTTTGCTAAGTGGGCAGAAGAGCATTTGAATACCACGGGAGTTGTTATGCATCTCTCTAAACAATGTTTGAAAGCAAAAAACGTCATATTTGTATGACATTGTCACTTACCCTGATCAAGATAAGATCAAATGCTAAATCACCTTTAACAATGACGTGACTCATTATAGACACTGTCGCCGACAGGAAGCGGGACATAAGTTGCCAGGGATATGCAGCCACAAAAAAAAGCAACCAAATCATTGATGCGATGATACACAGTAATAATTTTCTGCACAATTTGATGCACAGGTAAAACAAATTGCACAGGCAAACACACCCTCTCACTATACCCACTTATTGTTTTTACACAGGCGGTGTAACAGCAGTAGAAGAGGTGTTTATTCCTGTTCGACAGTGTATTTCATTGTTAAAAAGAGATAAATAATTTAGCATTTGTGCTCCAGTGAGCTAAAAGGGTCAGAAGTAAAGGTGGAAATGTCTAAATATCATGAATATATAGTGGGTTTGGGTTCAAAGGGACTGAATGTGCTGGACACAGATGAGAACGATCCCTCACAGCCGCTGCATCTCACCTCACCCACATTAGTGGAAAAGGAGGCTCCAGAGTGGGGTGCGGGGTGTGCTGGGTCATGCCTGAATGAACAAAATGGGGTGCGGGCGGGCAGATAAGGGGGTGGAAGGAGCCAAACAGTGAAGGACCAGAGGGAGGGATGGAGAGGAGGGGGTGGCAGAACAGAAAAAAGAGCAGGGAGGGGAAGAAGGTTTTTTTTTTTTACAAAGTATTTGTCAGAGTCCCCTCCAGTCCTGAGCACACTCTGAGAGAAAGAGGGGACAAGGAGGGCCAGTCTCTCTGATCAGGTAGGTGTGTGTGTGTGTTTGTATGTAGATGCATGTGTGTGAACATTTTTTTTCTATGAAACCTAATAGGAGACGAATAAACACATGATGATGGAGTCATATTTTTGTCTGAGCTTTTTTTTCCTTCTGCCTGTCAGAGGGGAATTATTGGATATTTTCCCACAGTTTTGGGGCAATGGTAAAACCATTAACAAAGCTGGCATTCATGGCCAGGCTTTTCTTTTTTTAAATGCTTCCTCTCTGGATTCCCTGTGGATTAAGACCCCTAAGAATGTACCCCTCTGCAGGCAGTCATATTTCCAAAGCAAAGTCAGTGGCTGCACTGCACCTTTGACTACCTCTGTAACCTCAACATGATAACAGTGAGGGTCGGTTTGAGTTCAGGAAAAATATTCTTGAACAAAAACATCTTGTTCTCTAAGGGTGTGAGAGAAGTTCGGTTTTTTTTAGTATTTGTCTTTTTGGTGGCTTAAGGAACATTTTATTATTCTATTTGGATCTGCAAATCCTTCGTGGACAGAGAGGGTCAGCACAAGATCACATTTTTACAATCAGTTTACTCTGTTCCATATTTATGTGATTTTCTTTTAATATCAGTCAGTATAAGCCCTTTCATGAAATATTCTGTTTGTGAATTTCTTTATTTCCAGTTTGTCCATCATGGCCTTGTCTCTCTGTCTTTGTCTCTGCTAGATTACAGTGAAGATTTGTGTGACTGTGACCATGCGTGTGGTGATTGTCTTCCTCTTGTCTGCCCTGCTTCCACTCTCTCTCTCCCATGGACGGGACCCCTTTGCCTGGCTGTACAGTCGGCAGAGCCAAGGATACTATTATGGCTCCCTGCAGGCAGACACCACAGGAGGGGCATGTCCAGATGAGTGTGACTGCCCCCCCTCCTTCCCGGTCGCCATGTACTGTGATGGGCGGGGCCTGACAGCTATGCCAACCATCCCCTCCTACGTGAAATACGTGTACCTCCAAAACAATGCCATCACAGCTGTGCCCGACTCAGCTCTTGCCAATGCAACCAGTCTGGTGTGGCTCATGATGCATCACAACCAGCTGACATCTCACGCCATTGGCAAGAAGGTAAACATACATCTGGTCTCAGTCAGACAGAGCCACACATGTGAGCTCAGGGCATGAAATAGACATGCTGGTCTAAATGGTTGTCAGATGTCTGGCAGGTGGCAGATGGTGTAATTACGAAGGAAAAATTGTTTTATTGCTGCACATGTGAGTTAACAAAAGGTTTATGTATGTGAACATGTGGTTCTTAGCTTAGTCCAGCTGAAATTAAATAACGTTTTTTTTTTCTCTGCTACAGCACACATATCTGCTCAGTAACTCAGTAATATATATATATATATATATATATATATATATATACTTACTGTTTGCAATCATTTGCAAATGAACTTTGTTTACACACAACTGTGTCACAAAGTGTTCCCAAGTCCATGTAGTAACATCCTTAATACAATCATGTGTTCACAAAGTGGTGAACCTCGCTCCATCCTTGCTTGTGAACCACTGAGCCTTTCCAGGATGCTCCTTTCATACACAATTATGATACTGTCACTTGACGATTAAACGTCCAGTGTGTAGGCTTTAGTGGCATCTAGCAGTGAGGTCACAGATTACAACCAACAGAATACCCCTCACCTGGCCCTCCCCTACGGTGGCATGTCAGGTGCTCTCTTGGGCCACAATTCTTATTTTCAGGTGATTCTGCACTAAAACATAACAACATCGCCACTAAATCCCCCTACATTCTACACACTGGTCCTTTAGCCCGTTTATCTGTGGGATGTTCCAAACAGGTGTTTTTTGAGCACGCAATGACATGCTCACTAGTTTCTGCCAAGAATCCCACATTGCAATGCTCACTGTTGATTACACTATTGAATGTCAGTTATACAGGGAGTAGTGAATGAGAGAACTAGGGAGTTATTTCAAACATGGCCACTGACTAACAGCCAGACAGCAGCTTGCTACACAACATAAGAGCTCCAGACACAAGCAACTCACATTAGCTTCTCCTGTAGTGTCTCTTTCTTGAATATGACTGAGCGACCAAACAAACATTTAGTGGACAAAAGCATCAGTTTAGATTTAGAAGTTAGACAGCTAGTTGGTCAGTTGCAGCACATTAAACATCACTGCAAATGTCACTCAGGATGCTGGTGTGTTCCTTATTCTTTAGTATCAGTGCTAACAGCACATTGCCCATGACCTGAAGCTGCAGCACAAGTTCATCTACTTTGTCTCTTATTCCACTGCTGGTGCTCAGCCTGCCAGCTGCTGTGAATCAGCCACAGATGCTGACACGCTGGCAGTTCTAAATTTTCTCCAAAGACCTTTTTCTATTTCTTTTGATAGTAACACTGTTCATTGTCCATATCGTTGTTGTAGGCATTTCTGAAGTTGGCGGGACTAGAGCGTTTATACCTGCAACACAACAATCTGACCAGCATTCCTTCAAACCTCCCTCGTACCCTGCGAGACCTGAGAATAAACCACAACAAGATTGAAAAGGTAATGTGTTGCATAGTTTGATAATCATGCAGAGCCCCTCTCTGCTCTCGTTAACTGTTTCGACATCAAAGACATTAGATCTTAAAATTATTCTACTGTTGCCTAGATAACACCTGCAGACCTGGAGGGAATGGACAACCTCACTATACTGTATCTCCATGACAATGCTCTCACAGACATGGGTACATCACTGAAAGCCCTGACATCCCTCACACTGCTGGACATCAGCGGCAACAAGTTGACAAAGGTAACAGTATGTGTCTGTTTGTAAATGTCCCATTAAGTGAAGGGATCATCTTCAGTCCTCCCACAATATTTGGTCCCAGGTCCCAGAGGCACTCCCACAAGAGCTGCACCAACTCTACCTGGACTCCAACTCCATTGATTCTCTACCAGAGAGCTTCCTGGGCCATTTCACTCAGCTGCAGTATGTCAGGATGGCCCACAACCAGCTAACAGACAAGGGCATTCCTCCCAACACCTTCAATGTGACTGGGCTGGTGGAGCTGGACCTGAGCTTCAATAAACTGGAGAGAATCCCCCCAGTGAGCACCACACTACAGCATCTTTATCTGCAAGCCAACCAGATCAAAGGTAAAATTCATTCATGTTGTATTCTATTTGTGTGCACATCTTTTTTAGAAAACTTCAAAAAGCTATTTAAAAAACTAATTAAGGGACCTGAAAACTTTTTTTTCAATCAGCTTCTTTCGAACAGTGAGGTTCTATATACAGCAGCAAACATCATTTTGACATTTCACATGAGTCTGTATGTGCTCCTCTCATTGGTTTGAAGTGGAAGGGGCTCAGCTGTATTAAGGTGATGTCACATGCTTCCATACACAAATCAGGATTTAGCATTTAGCATTTGAATCACGATCTGACAGTTGTTTGCTGCAGGATAATCTCAATCAAATGAATATGTCATGTTAAATCAATCAGCAGTTTCATTTTCCTTACTGATATGTAGGCCAGGTGCTGAGAGGTTGGACGTTTGGAGTAGTTTTGCCTACAGGAGTAGTGTGCAGTGTTGCTGTATGTGTACAGTAAATTCTTTACCACATGTCCATCTGTCTGTCCAGAGTTCACTTTGGGTAGTTTCTGCAGCGTTATGGATGTGACCAACTTCTCCAACCTGCGGACTCTGCGTCTGGATGGGAATGAGATCAGTCGCCAGGACATCCCTTCAGAGTCATCCCTCTGCTTGCGCCAGGCTTCCACCATTGACGTCTAACTGTGTGTGTGGTTCGATGTGTGGCACTCCGCTCACAAACGCAGCTCAGTTTACAGCACGCACCAACAGTGTGACATGTGCAAAACCAATGCACAGCAGGGGCGATGATATGATTTAATATCGACAGCAGGTGACACCAGTTTGTACTGTAATATCCATTATTTGCATCACAGTGATTGTGGTTGTTTACATGACTGTGGTTTCACATTTCACTGGAAATTTTCTCTGTAAATATAAACAAGTTAATCTTTAAAGATGATGAGTTTCTCAAATCTGGACAAATGGTCAAGTCTGGTTCTATGTGATTGAATAGAATTGAATGAGCCCTTTGCCACGAAATACAGTGTATAAGCCTAATAAGATACCACATATGCTGTTTCCTTTTGTGTACTGAAAATGATCTGCCCCTGATCCTCCTTATATGTTGCTGTGAGGATCAATGATCATTGCCATCAGTGTTTTTTAGCTGTCTTTATTTCACTATTTCTTCCTCTCTATCATCCCACAAAACATGCCTTCCATTGTTTTGTCTGATAAATGGATGATAAAAACATGTATGATGTGTTTTTTTTTAATTTCAAACCATTAGCTGGCGTAGAAGCATGACAATATTTTCTTCTCCTCTCTGAGTCCCTTACCCAAAGTGATATCTTACACTGTGACCGCTTGTTTCTGTACATCCCCTTTTGTCACAATGAAATTAACTTTCCTTTGAGACATAAATAGATATCTATGTACTGTGTGAAAAATAACTCCATTCTGTGCTGTAGCAAATCACACACACAGAGGCCTTGGGGTGTATGAATTATGATTCTTGAGTTACTGTATGCATTGCATGAGTTAGTTATCATACTGGCTAAGGGTTTATGTTTATGAGCCTATAGCAGAATAAATAACAGTTAGGATTTTTAGAAAGACAGCTGTACTTGTTGTCTTTTTGTAGTACATCCAGTATTTGTAATGCCCTGTGTCTTACTGTCTTTGTGTGTATGTGTGCGATGTGGGTTTGATTCAGTGATTTTATGGATGAAGGTTGGAGTCAGCTTTTGTTCACACAGACCTGATGCAAATACATCAGCTATCTCTTGAATTAAGGCCAGTCTAGACGCTATCTCACACATGCAGACGCTCACTCACACATGCACTTATTACCTGACAGGTTTTGAAATGAGAAATTTTAGGACTTCCTGCTCAACATCCAAGTTTAATTCAAGATGGTTGACTTTTTGGACTCCTGAGGGTGAATCCTCTTCAAATTATCGAATGAGTCAAAACACTGAAATTGATGGTATGTTTACAAAATCTTAGGAGGATATTAGCACAAACTGGTTTATATGGTCAATGAACCAAAAGAAAAAAGGAAAAGCCTCAAAAGCCTGTTGTTCTATTTTGAATTAACTGTAAACTTTGACACTGTGGGGGCTGATATAAATATTTCTAAATGGCAAGAATCTCTTACAGATACCACACAAATTTAAAAGTATATTACTGACTGACAAACACACACCTGCGTTTTGAAATACTCTGGCTTCTCATTACCTTCCATCTAAGGTCAACCAGGATGTTTGGAGATTGATTTGTGTCTGTGTGTTTGTCTAACTCTGATGAGCTGTCACACCAGGACTGAACCCTCTGTGTGTCAGCTGGCTAGTGGTGGCATAGTCAGAGGACTCGGGATGTCTATATTTATAATATTTTTCTCTGTCATTATGTTCTGTAATCTGTGGCCACACCAGCACATACCGTCATTACAACTAATGTATATTATTGGTTCAAAGCGGCTAGGTTGTGGCCACACGTCACTGACCAGGAACCAAACGAGCTTCAAGCAGAGTACATTACACACAGGCACAATGAGCACACTGAGCAGAGATATACCCACGCCCTGTCTGTGTAACTGCCGAGAGGTCAGCTAAAACTCATAATACTATTCATGCAACCAAAAACATACAAGCCTATTTTATATGTCTTTCAATTTGATGCATCAAGAGAAAGTCAGTGATTGCACATAATGCGTGTCCTGTATCAGAGCACATCCTTTCTGGCTTACAGGTGTGTGTTTGAACCAGTAGACTGCTTGAAATCAAGAGGATTTCACAGAACATGAAAAGCTACCGGACAGCCATAGCAAAATATGACTAGGACATGTCTCCTCTATAATGAAGATCTGATCACTTGCAGGAAACAGATGAAGTAAAAATGCTTTGGATAAAGCTGCCATAACATATTTTTGCTGCATTCGTTGGACTCCTGTTGACTGCCTCAACTCTGTCATCGAAAGAGGATTACACGAGAAATTTTCATCATGATCAAGCAGGGTGCTGCAAACATATGACTCACTTGCTGTTCCTGCACTGTAACTAATTTACATGTGAGAGCCAAGCTGGGGTGTCAAAACTCAGGACATCCCACAAATCCCACCCCTTAAATCCACAACATCCTAAACAGAGCATGTTTTTGTCAAATATGGTAGTTTTCTGACAAACTAAGACTCACAATAACAAATAAGACACCCAATAACTAGAATTTCTTGACCTTTTGACCCAAGGCACTCGTAAAGGCATGTAAACAGGTTTAAGAGTTACAGGCAAATGTGCACACAGGCACATGTACAATACAATCGTGAAATTGCACTATTATTCTACTGATGATAACTATTCACTGCTGTTGAATGAGATGTAAAATACCTCAACTGAGGTATTACCACTGAAATAAAGATCATTAACTCGTTAGGTGGTAAAGCCTTTTTAAAATCATGGTCATTGGGTAAAGTGGCCATAATCAATAATAGGTGAAAGGACAGTGAATAGTGGACTTTCACTCCGCGGGATGTGTGCCGGTTCACCGTATCAACTTAAATGGCCATATCAATTTTGTTAAAAAGCATTAGGGCACAATGTACTCATAAATACCTTATATCATATAAGAAAGTTATTAATTCAACACACTGGGGAGTTTGGGGATGTGTGTGTGTGTGTGTGTGTGTGTGTGTGTGTGTGTGTGTGTGTGTGTGTTGATCTCTGATTATTACCATACGTGGATCAATGGGTGGTGCAAGACTTTATCATTTATCCCTTTGTGTCAGCAATCGTGTCATCAGACATGGTTGTGGTCACATCATCGTGTTGTGATTATGGGTGACACAGATGTGCGCGTGCTAACAGGGCAGTGATTATGTGCAGATGTCACTGACCAAAATGAGACATATCCATCACCAGGCACAGGAGTGGCTTTGTGGAGTAGTTGTTAAGACATGGTTACAGGTGTAGAGTCACTCACCTGAGTCACACACACACACACACACACACACACACACACCATAGTCACAGCTCCACTCTTTTGCCTATTTATTGATACAGGGAAAAATTATGCTATTACACACAGTCTGAGGTGAGGAGTGATATATAGTGCAGGTCTATTTTTGACAAATGATATGTTTTATGATATGGTTCAGCGGAAATGAGCACTGTAGGAAATATTAGAAACCGAATAAAGCAACACAAACCAGCTCTATGTCAGATTGAGTGGGGTTTCCGAGTCATTAATCTAATCAAGAGAGAAATTTACTTCATTAATGTGCATTAAATCAGGATTCCAGTAAAAAAATAAATAAATAAAAAATAAGATTAATTGCACACACACACAACCAGCTCTGTGGTGTTGTGGGGGAGGATTCGGACAGGTGATTGGTTGGAAAACAGCACTGCCATGTCTGTCGGAGGGGTGGGGCACTTTAAAACAGACTTACCTGAGTGATTTGAATTACTTACACAGACCTTTGACAACCAGGTGAAAGGACATGAGGGACTACGACTGGAACAGTTTCAAGGATTTAATTTTCAGAAATCCCGCTGTTGTCGACCAGGTAGGACTGCAAACCTGTTTTACCTGATTTTCACTGCATAGTTTACATTGAAGAAGAGTGAGGAATTCAGTGCTTGCCTGTAATTCTGAAACAATCCAATAAAAAATTACAAAGGAACACAAAACATATTGCTTGTAAATTTATTTTTATTGTAATACATTTAAAAAGTGTGTTTTGTATGATGTACTGCTACAGCTGGAGGGCAAAACAAAATCTCAGTTAAACATAATGCTCCATTAAATGCTCCATTTAAGCGGACACATGAGTGAAACGTTCTTGGAGGGCTGATGCAGCCAGTGTCCCTTTGTTTTCTTCTTGAGGACTAAACTGATGCTTTACTTGCAGAACCTACCACAATCAAATGTTAATGTGATGCAAAAGTGCAAATGATTGAAAATGTTCCCAGTGTCCATTGGAATAGGTTTTGTATTGTATTCCTTGTGGTAGTTAGGAGTAATAACTCACTGTTGTGGACCAGACTGCAGTCCACTCCAACCAGACCATAAAGCACTCAGCTGTGAAACACTGATATGTGCATATTTTTGCTGCATATTATTGTCTAGCGTTGCATAAATGTGCATTGCTTCTAACCTGTTCCAAGTACAACACACAAAATCTGAGAAATTTTAAAGCTTATGCCACTTTAAGAAGTTTTGAAACTTTTCAATGAGCAGGACCCACATGTGGATGATGGTGATGAGAACACTGAGCGTGGGAACTGGGCCAGCAAAAAGGAGTACATCCTCTCTACGATCGGCTATGCTGTTGGATTGGGAAATATCTGGAGATTTCCATATTTGGCCTACAAGAATGGAGGGGGTACGTATTTGGTGTCTGATCCATTAGTGTTGGAAATCTTATATGATAGCGCCACTGTTAATGTTTATTCCTGTACCGCCCAATCTGTCATTTTGAGCAGGTGCCTTTCTTATTCCCTACTTTGTGATGTTGGTGGTGACCGGAATTCCTCTTTTCTTCCTGGAAAGCGCTTTCGGCCAGTTTTGCAGCCAAGGTCCAATCAACATATGGAGATCAGTGCCAATCCTGCAGGGTAAGACTACCTTTAAAGTTTAAAGAGCAGTTACATCCAAAGGTGAAGATGTCAAACATGAGGGAGCTTTATAAGGATATTTTGTAAAACGTGCTTTATAACCTCTCTCTCTCTACCTGTCCAGGTGTTGGCATTGCCATGGTTTTGGTGACTCTGATAGTATCAATTTACTATAACGTCATCATCGCCTACAGCCTGTACTACATGTTTGCCTCTTTCCAGTCTCCTCTGCCGTGGGCCAGCTGCTTCAGCTGGGCTGACAGTAACTGCAGCGACACGCCCACAGGTGTTTTTTTTTTCATCTCCAGTTCTTGTGAAGTGGTGTTGATCAAAAAAATAAAGTTAACAGGGTGACAATATCTGAATGTTCTGGAGAAACTGAGACAAATCAAATTCCATTCTTGGAAATCAATGCTTGTACGTACTCACTATATAGACCAATATGTTTTACTCTTCCAGTGTATTGCAATGTAAGTGGTGTTTTAGTGGCCAACTGGACTCAGGAAAACAGCACTTGTTCTTCATCCGACACGATCGCAGTTCCAGTGCAGAGCCCCAGTGAGCAGTATTGGGAGTAAGAACCGCACACTCATGCAAACAAACACAAATACACACCAGAGTCGAACTGCTGTGGCTGTACAGTCAGATGTCTCTCCTCCTCAGTCGCGTGGCTCTGCAGAGATCCAGTGGTCTGGATGAAACAGGACCAGTTGTTTGGCACTTGGCCCTCTGTCTGCTGCTGAGCTCCATGCTTGTTGCTGCAGCGCTCATCAGAGGCATCAAGTCATCAGGCAAAGTAAGTCAACACCCACCTCACAGCAAGTCCTTGTCCACAGTGCAGCTTCAAGGCTGATGCATATTTCAAGACCACTGCAAAAGTCAGCAGCCAAACGTCCGACCTTTTTGTCTAAAGGATTTTCTGTACAAAAGAAGCAAACCTCTGACTCACCCGTCAAAAGCAACTCGATCCATAGACCTGCAATCAATGTAGTTCATTGTTCAAGAACTGAAAAGCATGGAACTTTCAACATATCTGACTCTTAGCTGCCATGAAACAATGAAGAGTGTCCACTGTTTAGATTTAGATAATGTTAATGACAGATAACAAGACAAAGAGTCTACAGCCTGGCTAGCATCAGTGTGCTAACATGTTCACAATGCTAACATGCAGATTCTTAGCACATATACTGTTTGCCATGTTTACTTTTTTAGTTTAGTATGTTACCATACTCGCAATTTGCTGCACTGACCACAAAGTAGGCTACATCAAAGACATTAGGATTCATCCGCTGCTGGGTACCATCGACATCCGTACCAAATTTCATGGCAATCATAATGGGGAATAGTTGTTGAGATATTTCAGTCTGGACTAAAGTACAGGTTGGGACCAACCACCAGACCGACATTGCCATCCATCACGCCATGCCACTAGCATGGCAAAAAATTTAGCTGGAGCCAGCAGATATTAGCTTAGCTTAGCAGAAAGACTCGAAAAAAGGTAACACAGCCTGGCTTTGTCCAAAGGTAGTGAAATCCACCTACCAGCACCTCTATAGCTCACTAATTTATGCACCATGTATGCAAAAAGGTTTGCAGTGTAAAAATGACAGTTTGCCTTTAGGCTACTGGTCCCGGACAAGCAATAAGCAACAACATCAGTAGGTAATTGTGATTCTTACAGTTTGGTTTTTGTCCAGATTAAACAAAGATACTTTAGAATTGCGGATAGTTGGATATTGTTACTTTTGGACAGAACCAGGCTAACTGTTTCCCTCTTTTTCCAGTCTTAGTGCTAAGCTAAGCTAACCAGCAGCACCTGCAGCTACATATTTAGCATACAAACATGTGAGTGTATTCATTCTTCTCTTCATTCTATGAGAGTTGTGTGTGAATGCTTGATGCAGAGAGGAAAAGGAACAGGCACATGTTAACTGTAATAGTGCAAATGCATTTACATGTGTAGGCCCTGATTGGTTTTACAATTTTTGCTTGAAGGTCCCAGCAGCAACAAGAAATGCATTTATGCAACAAATGTATGTATTACTTTTCTCACAGTTGTAACTCTTGGCTTTTGCCTCTCCAGGTTGTGTATTTCACAGCTACGTTTCCTTATGTGGTGATTCTGATCCTGCTGATCAGAGGTGTGACACTAGAGGGAGCTAGAGATGGGATAGAGTTTTACATTGGCTCCCAATCCAATTTGACCAAACTGACAGAGGCCCAGGTAAGAACCCAACTACCCCAGTTTGACTGCAAGAACCACATAAGTTGGAAAAAAAATAAATGCAATAAAGCTCTCTTTTGATTGACTGTGGGCTTTTTAGGTGTGGAAAGATGCAGCAACTCAGACCTTCTATTCTCTGTCGATCGGCTGGGGTGGAGTCATGACTCTTGCTTCCTACAACAACTTCCACAACAACGTGTTCAAGGACTCATTTATTGTAACACTTACTAATGCTGGTAGGAGCACAGCTACTGTAACAGCATTATTTAAAGAAAGTTTAGATAATTGATATGTTTTTCTCATTGATCTACCTGTGTTTTCATCCTTTCCAAGGTACGAGTGTGTTGGCAGGCTTTGCCATATTTTCAATTTTGGGTCACATGGCTCACATCTACAAAATGCCTGTTGGAGAAGTGGTGAAGGAAGGTCAGACAGACACACCATGTGGGCACCAATAAATAAAAATGTGGAACGCCTCCAATGTTTTGTTTCTTTGTCTTTGTGCAGGATTTGGCCTGGCATTCATTGCATATCCAGATGCTCTGTCTAAGCTTCCTATTTCCCCTCTGTGGTCCATTTTGTTCTTCTTCATGCTTTTGACTGTTGGTCTGGACTCACAGTTTGCAGGAATAGGTGAGATCCCCAGATGGCATCCGTATGTTCATAGCTGTCAGACCGTTGCTGTTGCGATAGATTCATGCATCATGATGGATTTCTTGTCGTCTTCAGAGGTGATCACCACCTGCCTGCTCGACGCCTTCCCCAAAATCTTCAAATCCAAACATGCTTTATTGACTCTAACAACAAGTTCCATCCTCTACCTCCTGGGCCTGCCATGTGTCACAAGGGTAAGCCTGCCTTAATGTCAATTTATGTTCCTGTTCCCCAGAGGCCTAGCAAGCCTACTCAGCTTGTATGTGTGTCTCTGTGTGTGTGTGTGTGTGTGTGTGTGTGTGTGGAATAGGCAGGAATATACTGGGTGACTCTAATCGACCAGTTTGTTGCCAGCTGGGTGCTGCTATTTTTGGCTCTCTTGGAGATCATTGGTGTCTGCTACATATATGGTAACTATGATGATTGGAACTATGTGCATATAAAGATGACAGCGAGCCTTCCAGCTGTGTGTGTGTGTGTGTGTTTATTCTTCTCGTGCTTTCCAGGAGGGAACCGTTTTATTAAAGATATTGAGATGATGCTTGGAAATAAGAGCTTCGCTTTCTGGCTGTGGTGGAGAGCATGTTGGTTCTTCCTCAGTCCCTGCATCATTGTGGTAAGCACAACCTCACGCAATGCCCCTGAAGCAAAAAACTCACGATGCATTAATCGCATGTTCAGCAGCAGCTGCCTTTAGATGAACCTACATGCATGTGGGCCATCGCTTTAAGCAAGAATTGTTGGACGTCAAACACGGAATAAAGAAATGAAATCTGAAATTCTGAAAGTATTCCACTTAAATTTAGATTTCCTGTTTGTATTTAAGGTCTCTATGTATGTGTTTGAGCAAATAAAAACCCTTTTCACACAGATACTCTACACACATTAGTTCAGATCATCTTTGATGAATGAAACCGGCTGATATGCTTGTCTAGGTGATCCTGGTCTGGTCTCTGATGACGTTCACGCCACCCTCCTACGGGGCAGTCCAGTTCCCAGACTGGGGCTTGGCTCTGGGCTGGTGCATGACTGTCTTTATCCTCCTCTGGATCCCTGTCACCGCCGTGTACAAGCTGATCAGAGCAGAGGGAAACCCCTGGAAGGTGTGCGTTATGAAAACTGGTCA
The DNA here is from genome assembly GCF_017976325.1 of Chelmon rostratus. Classification (NCBI taxonomy): domain Eukaryota; kingdom Metazoa; phylum Chordata; class Actinopteri; order Chaetodontiformes; family Chaetodontidae; genus Chelmon; species Chelmon rostratus. The sequence goes on along the minus strand of NC_055659.1, from coordinate 19,182,793 downwards.
AATATGCTGGTTCAAAACACCACTCTACATTTTTCAAAGCACAGTTTGAGTTTTTTTCCCCCACGAATTCAAAGAAGTGAAAAAAATGATGCCAATTTCTAACTTTCCACAGCGTCTGAAGTCACTGTGCTCTCCCTCTGAGGAATGGCATCCCTACCTGGACGTCCACCGAGGAGAACGCTACTCAGACGAACGCTGCCGCCACAGGATGAAGCACAGACACAAACCAGAACTGAATGTAAATGTGATCACTAGCTCGTGGCTCTGACGTGTGTTTCTGTGTGTTTACCTGGCATTTTCTTCACCTCAGTGAAACAGTGTTGTGTGTGTGAACACCTTGTACAGAAAGTTTAAGTTGCACTGAGTGTTTTTTTTACCTCCAGGAGGCAGAGAATGACTCGAATACAAACTCAGTGTCCCACCTGCTGAATGTCAAGTCTGACACTGACTTTTGTTTTAGCTGTGCTTTGGTTATTACTGAAGGGAAAAGTATCTCAGTGTACTGCCTCCACCAGCCACGCTGTCATCTGCTGTCCACCGTTTCCTCCTGGGCCAGGCAGCATACAGCAAACTCGTGTGAGGTCCTTGGTTTACAGTAAATGGAGCAGAGCAATTTCAGGCTCGGCCACACAGACCAGTGACCAGTGAGTTAAAAGATGCTGAAAGCTACTTAGACCAATATTAGCAGTGCTGTCATGTATATATCAAAATGTTGCTGAGTGGGGCTTTTGATTCTCGTGGTTCTTACAGTTTACTTTTCATGGACTTTTTATTTATTTGACTGTCTTTGTTTACTCTTCAGTAGAGAGTGTTGTCTTTTCTACCACTTAACTGCTGTACATCCTCTGTTCCTCAACTGATATTCTACAATAAATAATGTCTTTCTGCATCTCTAATATGTGATAGAATTATTTTGACTAATTAGTAATGTAGGATGGATGAGCCAACAAAAAACAGTAGATGTCAAGCTGGTTCAAATGCCACAGTTATGCAGATGAGAAATGACTGTCTCACATAGACAGTGGCAGAGTCTTGTATTACACAATCCATCTGCCATCTTAAACATTTCAAGCTCGTCTTGTTACCTGGATGAGTATTTCAACAAATTGCATTGCTGTTTGCAACACTCTTGCTTTTCAACAATACCACCAGGGGGCGCTAAAGTCATACACAGTATTAGAGACCAAACTAATGGCATATACTGCCAATCAACTGCCAATTTATTGACTACACTTACCTAAAATTCACCCAGTCTTAAATAACCGCCCTGCAATAGATGCAGCCAGTTGTTTCAGATGAGTGTTCATTCAATATTCTGGCCTTTCTGCAGGTCATTGTGCTTCTGTTGAATTGTTTTGCATTATACAGAGAGGTGTTTCCAATATTTTGTACACTATGTTTATATCAATGAGGCTAGACTAAATACTAGAAACATCTCTCATTATAACAAGTTCATAGCTTCATCTGGAAGCGTGTGATGGTGTGTGTCAAACCAGATGTTCTGGCTGTTACAGATGTGTTTGGCTCCAGGAGCAGAGGGAACTGAAAGATAAAGGAGTAGCCAGGAAAGTCCATTCCTCATAACATTTTCTGGCATATTCTGGTCTGTGATATCATAAAGACAGCCTTTACAAAGCAGTGGGAACTGGCTTTGTTTCCAATGTTACAACCCAAAATAGCAAAAATAGCTCAACTCATTAAAAGGACTGAACCAAAAATGGACCCCTTTAGGACAACCCATATGACTTTTGTTAGTACTGACTGACTCGCTTATCTGTTCCCACAGATAGAAACATTACCAGAGCCAAAACTTCATCATAATCCAGGCAAACTAGTTGCACTTATTGATTGATTGGTTGTATCTTTTTTATTATGACTGCTGCCTGCTCATCGTAGGCCGCAAAGGAAGTAAAGTTTATTGTGTCTTCCTTCTCATTTTGTGTGATTTACTGTCATGTCCTCATAATTTCAAGTAGATTAGACTAAAAAGAGCGAGCAGTCCCAGTTCCAGCAAAAGCTGTAAAATTTGATAAACCTATAGTATCAAGCTGTGTGTGCGAGTGAGACATAGTGTTTACATAGTGTTTACTGATGTGACAATTCATGTGTACAAAGGTTTAACATTGCAAAGGAACATGTCAGTGTGTGTGCACAGCGAACTTGCATTTGTTTAAACTAACAGACTCATTTTAGCTGTAAGAGCAAATGACAGCGTCTGTCTGCTTGTCGCATGTGCGTGATGAATAATAGCTGAGGTGCAGTAATGAGCTGTTGGCGACAGGCTTGTGCAGGAGTTCCATGTCTGTGTCTGTGTTACTGGTTGTGTCATCGTCACGTTTGTGTGTTTGTGGTCACATCGTCACATCTTTCAGTGATTGAGCAGTCACCCGACGTCACAGTGGTTTATTCAGATATGTTAATTTTGATAACACACTTTTAATTGCACTATTGGTTAAGTGTGTTTATTAAATTAAGCCTGAGATCACTTTTTGGTTTGTTAATGCTTTCTACATGTGAATGGTCCCCCCTGTGGGCTTATTGTAAGAAGTGGAAAAACAAACAGTGGCTTATAGAATTAAAAGTTCACGTGGAAAACGTGAGTATTTTGTTCCTTTTTCTCTCCATAAAAGTATCTTTGAATGGCTCTCTTCCCAGCTGTAACACATATGTTTTTCACAATGTCATGAAAATGTTTGCCACATGTTTAAATACATGCGTTTTCTATCAGTTTCGTTATATTTTCATGCCCAACCCACAGATCACATCCACCTTGTCTGATGGCACTTCAGCTCGACGGTGAGGTAGTTACCAGCTGATGTTTGACGTTCTCTTTCTGTGGAACCAATAAGGTACATCTCTCTGAAAATATACAATATTTCATTTTTGTCAAAGATATGTTTGTTCTAATTAAAATAAGACTTGCACAACAGCTCTGCTGTAACAAAATCTACACACCACCACCCAAAGCTCACTAAGTAAAGCATTATATCACAAAAAAGTGTCAAAATGAATGAACTGTCAAAGTGAGGCTAAGGTATGCTAGCTTCATGTTTATCATACAGTCAGACACATGAGTGGTGTTTACTTGACTCTTTTCATCGAACACTCTGCAACAAAATGCCCCCAAATGCTGAACTATTCCTTTAACCTTAGTGAGGTTCGCACCAAACACAAATGTCATTATTAGTTCATCAGTAACCAAACAGAATTAAGACGAAAAGACATCTGAGAGACGAGAGAAGCAACAGAATTACACCAAAGGTAGCTCTTCCTTGATGAGGAATTAGCTGTATACATATTGGGCATAGTTTGACTGAGAGCTGTAATATGTCAGAAATAAAAGATAAGACAGAGGTGGAGGTGCAGTGAGCTGAGACGTCCTAAATGATTCATTTTTAAATGTGTAATTCACTGTAGCTTTTGGTTGTTGTTTCTTTTGTATTATAGTTTGTGAACAGTGCAGCCAAGGCAGAAAACTTATTCAGACATAAAACACTAACTATGAAGTATTCAGTTAAACCACACACTTACAAGTCAGCTCATACAGGCTTATTGACCCTTATTCATATAAACAATAGAGACAGTTGCTGATGTAATTGAGAGGTGACCTGCTGAAATAATATCAGAGGAAAGCTGCCTTTGTTTGGATTACATTAAACCTTCACGCCTTAAACTGTCAAACACAGACTGTGCATGCAGACTGTAGGTAGGTTCATCTCCAGACCAAAGCCAGCCTGTGTCACTGACGCAGATCTTTGGCAGGGAAGTTGGTTTTGTGTGACTTGAGGTTTTTTTTTTTTTTTTTTTGAGTCATTTGAATTTTCTTCGGCAGACCATCAGAAGCAGATGAAACAAATGCGGAAAAATGGCGTGGACATTTCCAACGGTCCTACTGCTCATGTTGATCAGGTAGGATTTTAGACATCTCTTACTGAATTAATATATATATTTAACAAATTAATGAACATTTGTTTTTCGCAATGTTTAACAGAGGTCGTAGCCTCATTTTCATGTACAGCAGATGGTTAAATTTGTAACAAATAACAAAAGCAAATAGAGTGAAGCATACTTCATATACAGCAGTGTTACAGACTGCTATTCCCATATAGCATACCACCAAAATTAATATGAGAACATTAGGATAGTTTGTCATTCGTCAAAAGTAACTTTTGCTCCAACTCCAACTCTTTGCTATTAGGAAACCTTAAAAAACATTATTGCGAAGGATAACTGTGGACATTTTTGCCCCTGGGGAACGTTTTCAACTTCTCTAACATTTGCTTAACTCACTGAACTCCCCCACCCTTATTCAACATGACTGACAGTATTCAGAGCCTTTAGGTCTACTAAAGTGAAAGTACTATAGTGAAAGTGTAAAAATACTCAATTCCAAGTAAATGTCCTGCATTTAAAATGTTACTGCTCAGTTGAGTAAAAGTATGTAAGTATAATCAGGAAAATATACGTAAAGTAGTCTACTCGATGCAGAGAAATGACCTCTGTGACAGTTTTACGATCATCTTTCACTATTTTTGCTCATGCATTAACAGGATTTCACTGATCTAGTTGGTTGAGGTGGAGCTCATTCTAAACTATACAAGTTAGACTGCAGCTAATGAATATGAGTTAATCTGCGCTATTTCCTTGATGATTAGTCGATTTGTAAAAATTCTGAAAATAGTGAGAAATACCGTCACAATCAACCACAGTTCAAGGCAACACCTGCACAACAGTCCAATCAACAGTCCAAAAAAATAAAGCAAGATAATTGAAAGAAAAAGCTGAAAGTCCTCACATGAGTGAAGCTGGAGTCAGGAAATTACTTTCACATGAAAAATGACCTAATTTTAGAAAGAGTTGCCAAATAATTCTGTAATGTCAGTCAACTAACAAATTGTTTCAGCTGTACTTCTGTATTCTGTTGGGTAGTTTAATTTTGCAGTCGGCTTTGTAACAAAACATTTTTTTCCCCCTGCAACTACAAGTTAAAATGTCTGCTGTGAAAAAGGTTTACCGCTGTGGACCACAGAGGTCTGAGAATCAGCAGGAGATCACTCCAACCACACGCTGCAGCAGTGGATCTCACTGGTTACCAGTGAAATTAGCTGCTGTTAAAACTGATGATGGTAGACAGCATAAGATAAACTATATAAAGTTAGTACAATGGTTTAGAGTGATTCTTATATTGCATGCATCATTTATTGTTTATTAAGTGAATTTGTACTGTAGATCATACCTAACAAGTTAGAAAGCTTTATTTCTAACTCTGTTTTGAGCAGGACTCTCACACCCAGGCTGGTGATGAGAATCATAAACGGGGAAACTGGGCCAACAAGACCGAGTACATGCTCACTATGATTGGATATGCTATTGGCCTGGGAAATATCTGGAGATTTCCATATCTAGCCTACAAGAATGGAGGGGGTAACTATTAAGCATCAGTGTTTAGAAAGTCACTTATCTAGCACTGTTGTAAGTATTATGAACGTGACGAAAGCGTTTATCCTTGTGAGCAGGTGCCTTTCTCATTCCCTATTTCCTGATGTTGATTTTGTGTGGGATTCCTCTATTCGTCCTGGAAAGCGCCTTCGGCCAGTTTTGCAGCCAAGGTCCAATAAATGTGTGGAGAGCAGTGCCGATACTGCAGGGTAAGCCTGAAAGACCCCCCATGCTGAAGACCGAGATAATGAGCGTGGCCCATTGTGGCTGTTGGTAAACAGGAAAATGCTGTTCATCTATTAGTTTGAAAGTAAAATCTAAGTGTGAGAGATATTCCTAAAACATTACAGAATTATTGTCAAAAGGGCTGCAAATTTCAGCTATTTTTGTTGTTGGTTCATTTATTTATATTTTTCCAATTCAGTTCAATTAATTTGGAAAATTGTAGCAGCAGTGAGACACATTTGAAAACCTGGAACCAGAAAGTTTGGTTATTTTGATTGATAAAAGACTTGTGATGAAACAATGATTGCTTGGTTTAATTTTTTTTATCTTTAAATGTAACATGAGATCACAAGACCTAATGAAGTTCAATGTCAAATTTTGATCTCAATCAATATTAATAATTGGTGAAATAAGTGATGGACTTAGCACAATTGCAATTTCAGTAATATTCGTCATTAAACTAAATCTTAAGGGATGAGGGGTCGTGTACTTGAATATTTCTGTAAGAGTGATTCTAAGTGCATTATAATCTATTGTCTTTTCCAGGTGTTGGCATTGCCATGGTTATGGTGACTGCAATAGAATCAATTTACTATAACATCATCGTCGCCTACAGCCTGTACTACATGTTCGCCTCCTTCCAGTCTCCTCTGCCGTGGTCCAGCTGCTTCAGTTGGTCTGACAGTAACTGCAGCGACACGCCGATAGGTGCTTTTCCACTCATCACCTTTACTTGTGAAGACATGTTGATCAAGCCTGTCACTCCTGACCTTAGTTTCATGTCCAGTTTTAACCGACTTAACTGAACTGGAATAGCATAATTTGGTAAATTTGAAAAAGATTGTAGAAACCTATTTAGTTAAGCATCTTTTATCAGTATCAAGCACCACAATGTAATATAGACAATGCATCTCGAGATATGATGTTATTATAGACCCATCATTCACTGGTCCTCTGTCTTCCTTTTCCAGTGTATTGCAATGTAAGTGGTGTTTTAGTGGCCAACTGGACTCAGGAAAACAGCACTTGTCCTTCATCCGACACGATCACAGTTCCAGTGCAGAGCCCCAGTGAGCAGTACTGGGAGTAAGAATCACACACTCATGCAAACAAACACAAATACACACCCGAGTCAAACTGCTGTGGCTGTACAGTAAGATGTCTCTCCTCCTTAGTCGCGTGGCTCTGCAGAGATCCAGTGGTCTGGATGAAACAGGACCAGTAGTTTGGCACTTGGCCCTCTGTCTGCTGCTGAGCACCATGCTTGCTGCTGCAGCGCTCATCAGAGGCATCAAGATATCAGGCAAAGTAAGTCAACGCCCACCTCACAGCAAGTCCGAGTCCACAGTTTGTGACGATCAGCTTCTCCCTCCAGAACATCACAACAAGGATTTGATGCTGTCTTGGAGCATACATGCCATGGTCCATGCATTCATGATGATCAGGAATAGCGATGGTGCACCCATATTCATAGCAGAAGACAAGTTTTTCCTCTCCTGCATATTGCACATTTACATCTCTTTTAAATGAAGGCACTTACTCTGTGATCAGCTCACACACTCAGCATATGAATTTATGGCTTTTGTCTCTGCAGGTTATGTATTTCACAGCTATATTTCCTTATGTGGCGATCCTGATCCTGCTGATCAGAGGTGTGACACTAGAGGGAGCTAGAGATGGGTTAGAGTTTTACATTGGTTCCCAATCCAACTGGACTAAACTGGGTGAAGCACAGGTAAGAACCCATCCATCCCAGTTACAACACGAGACAAAGACCTTAAGAGCCTACTGCCTCACTGGCCTCTGTGAGTCACAGTTGTGCTCTGAGCTAATGCTAATGTCAGCATGCTAACATGCTCGCAGGTATAACGTTTACCATATGCATACATGTGTATTCAAGATCTTGCTAATCATATATATCTCAAGCTGAGGTTGATGGGACAGTCAATAATTTGTAAAGTATTTCATCATGAATCAAAGTACTGGAAAAATTAACCTTTTTGACATGGATTTCATGCATCCAATAGCTGTGAATTTCATGGTAGCGCTGGAGAAAAAGTCAGGGAACCATGAACGCGTGCGCGGCATTTCATGAACCAAAATGTTGGACTAGACCAGGGGTCGGCAACCTTTACCACTCAAAGAGCCATTTGGACCCGTTTCCCACAGTAAAGAAAACACTGGGAGCCACAAAACCCTTTGACATTTAAAATCAAATAACACTGCATATAACGTTTTTTGCCTTTACTTTCAAGTAAAACACTCAACCTCTATTTGAGTCCTTCTTGTATTTATGAAAACCACTCTCCACCGGCAACAAACCAAAAATGGCGTCCTCTCTCTGCGTGCCATTAGTCTTTTACTGGCGCGTGCAGTCAGCTGTCAACCTGAATAATAAAAGGACTATTTCACTGAGCAATGAAAAAATACTAATATATGCAAAATAATAGGCAATTAAAATATTAATCAAACGTGGTTATTGTGATTTCTGCTCCTCAACCTCAGCGCACAGCGTCTGCACATCAGGGCTGCATCGGCACAGAGGATCATCAACTGTCATCTGTGAGGCGTGCACGATGTTTGTTTCAAAATGAACAAACTAAAATAAAATTCATTTTACTCATTAATTATTTTCAGGAGCCGCATCAGAGGGATGAAAGAGCCACATGCGGCTCCGGAGCCACGGGTTGCCGACCCCTGGACTAGACCAACACTGCATTTGGACACACGCCACTAGCATGGCTAAAAAGAGAGCTAGGTTTGCAAAATGTGTCATGCGTGATTCTTTTGAAAAATGTTGGTGTGTTTTTAGGTCTGGAAGGATGCAGCAACTCAGACGTTTTTTTCCCTATCCCTTGCTTCGGGTGGAGTTCTAACTCTTGCTTCCTATAGCAAGTTCAACAACAACATCTTCCTGGACTCAGCGGTCATAGCCTGCTGTAACCATGGTAGGGAAACACCATTTCAGTCGAAGCACTATTTCAAATCAAGCTTATTTGTCTCACTAGATATAAGCTGCTAGGGGAGCTTGTTATATATATATATATATATATATATATATATACATATATATATATAAAGGAGGCCTTCTCATGGTAGATTGGCTTCGTTTTTCCCTCCTCCTAGGTACCAGTTTGTTTGCAGGCATTGCCATCTTTTCAATTCTGGGTCATATGGCTTACATCTATGGACAGCCTGTTGGAACAGTGGTGAAGGAAGGTCAGACACCTCGTATACTGCTCGCCTTTAAAATGTCAAAAAGCTGCTGTATGTTCTCTTATGCTTTGTTTCTCAATCTGTGTGCAGGATTTGGCCTGGCATTCATGGCGTACCCCGACGCTTTGTCTCGGCTTCCCATTTCCACTCTCTGGTCTATCCTGTTTTTTTTCATGTTTTTCATAGTTGGCCTGGACTCTCTGTTCACACAATTAGGTGAGATTGTCTTTTACCAGCGCCCCCGCTCTCAAAACTCACTAACTGGCATACATCTGGATCCCACGTAACCTGCTCTAAATCACCTTTTTCTGACACAATCTCTCTTCTTGTCATTAGAGGTGATCATCACCTGCCTGTGTGATTTCTTACCTGAAGTCTCCAACTCCAAACGCGCTTTATTGACTGTAGCGACATGTTGCATGACCTACCTCCTGGGCCTGCCATGCGTCACAAGGGTACTGCAGATCTGCTGACATGACTTTATTACTACTGCCTGATATTATTGCCCTGCTTACCTGCCATGTGTGTGTGTGTCTGTCTGGAAAAGGCAGGAATATACTGGGTGACACTAATCGACCACTTTGCGACTAGCATGGTGCTGCTGTTTTTGGCTCTCTTTGAGATCATTGGCTTCGTCTTCATCTATGGTAAATATAAATGACAGCTATGGTGATATGTAAAAGTGTTGAACTAACCTTCACATGTTAATCCATTGGTTTGGTTGTACTTACTGAATGTAAGTCACTATGTGTATGTCACAGTCAGTGTCAGCAAAGTTCCCAGAGTTAGTTAAGGGCGAGGCAAATCATGCACCAACATGTGCCTAAAGACAATGTTAACATGCTGATGTTGAGCAGATGAAATATTTGTATATGGTTGTCAATTTAGTTTAGGATATTAGCATGCTAGCATTGTTGATTTTTGGTCTTTTCATGGATTTTGTCAGCTTTTCTGGGCTCAGTGTCACCTGCTGATCACAGGGTAAGTGGTTTGATCCGCTCTACCTCCAGAGCAACAGCCGCCCCATTTCTTGATATTAGTCAAATATGTAACATCACCAGATTAATCTCTTTAGCATCAGCAAATGATAGCCAACTTACACAATATGCTATTTTCTTCTCTCGGGAAATGGTCAATAAAATAATCCAGATAGCCAAAGATCGATTTCACCTCTATCAATTCTACAGTGATCCTCTGTGGCTAAAAGTGTAGCTGACAGCTTGACTCGCCGTTGACTGATTAACTCATCAGCAGCAGCAGTGAAACGGCTCTCGACTGACCTGAGCTGTGCATGTTGTTCTCACGCATTACAGGAGGAAGCCGTCTTCAGAAAGACATTGAGATGATGATTGGAAAAAAGAGTTTTTGCTTCTGGCTGTGTTGGAAAGCATGTTGGTTCTTCATCAGCCCGGTCATCATTCTGGTGAGTACCTCTTGTTCTTTTCCTTTATGTCGTACCGCAGAAATACAATCTTTAACAGACACTCACAGACACACACTTCACATGTTGCACTGTTTGCAGGCTCTGTATGAATAAAGCCTGGATGTTTTAGTTTGTTTTGGAGGTGATCTGGACAACTGCATTGAATTTATTTTTTTTTTTATAGGTGGTCCTGGGCTGGTCTCTCATAACCTTTGTGCCTCCAGTCTATGGAGACATCCTTTACCCGGTGTGGGGCTTGGCTCTGGGCTGGTGCATCCTTGTGTTCATCATCATCTGGATCCCTCTTGTCATTCTGTATAGGATGATCAGAATAGAGGGAAATCTCTGGAAGGTGTGTATGTTGTCTTGTATAAATCAGGAAGTATTTAAAATAGGCTGAGATTTCTTTTGTAAAATTCAGGCAGTGATATCTTAAGTGTGGACTCATATTTGTGATCCTGACTGTACCATAATTTCTACAGGGTCTGAAGTCCCTGTGTTCTCCCTCTGAGGAATGGCATCCCTACCTGGAAGTCCATCGAGGAGAACGCTACAGCCGGAAAAGAGCAGTGTTAAGAAGTGATAACCAAATGTAAATATAAGCTCAAAGCTTTACATATTTTCAGACATAAACATGTGTCAGTTGGCTGTAGTCGAAAATTAACACCCATATATAGTATAATCTGTGGCTATGAAAAGCAGACTGACTTCCACATTAGTTTCCTTTAGAGCCACCTCAACGCCCTGCTATTATCAGTGAATGTCTTACTATTAACCACTGCTATAATGAGAGGTTTGTGTTAAGTTGTTTGTCTGGGTTTCAGGACAACTACCTCATACATACCAACACACCTAATGGATAATTTCAGCTTTATGACACCAGATGTCTGTTGCTTGAGGTTTGAAGTGCTTAGAATTCCTCCACAGAACACCTGAATGGTGTTAGATTATTTATCTTCTCAATGTACCCTCACCAAATGTCTTTAATTGTTTGAAGGCTTTAAGTTCGAGCTGTTAGTTTTCAGACTCTTTCTACATATCAACAGGTAATTGTAGTTTGCTTTTAAACCTTTTTTCTGATTCTTTGCCTGTCTGGTGTGATGAAGGCCTTCTCTTCTTCTCTTATCTCTCTTTAAAGAGGATTTTCCATCTGGTGGTTTTCAAGCACAAAGAAGTCCAAATTCTAGAGACTACACATTGTGTTCTTTTAATGACAGATCTTTTTCTTGAAATTAAATATAAGTAGTATTGACCATGTACGTCTAACCCCATTTAGCTTCTCGCTTTTATCTCTAACCACTCCAGTTTGACTCTGCCTTGTAATATGTGGTAATGGGTAATGTATCGCTCCCCTGTTCCAAAAACAAGCTGATTATTTACAATGTCAAATGCCCCACTTGCCTAAGACAAAAGAATGCTACATTACAGAAATCTGCGTGTCACATCAGGAGGAGAGAACACAAAACTTTACACTCACTGAAATAATAATAACTTCTTTATTGCGTGTGAAGGCATGAATTGTAAACCTGGTTTTGTCTCTGACTGAACTGACTAAAGCTGGTGGTGCTGGTGTGCTTTGATAACTACCACTGTGATAATGAACTACAGTGTGCTGCATGATGAGTAGGAACATCGTTCCTCCTGCGTTAAAACTGTGATCATGTCTTATTGTATTACAAACCAATCGAAACGTTCTATTATTCACAATTTAAGGTCCTGCACATTCACAGAGAGAACTGCAACTGTTACATATGTGAGAAGCTAGGAATATGCAAGTATGACAGTATTTCAGTGATTTATGATTAATATGACTGGGCGACTGTGCTGTGACCCCCCCGAACTTCCTTCCCCCACCCACATGTGCAGGTGTTACAGTCTTGTTATGATGTCTTAAATGTTGCTTGTGCTGAGGTGTTTTTTTTTTTTACCAAGCCCACACTGTGCCCCCCCCAATGGGCGCAGTCTGAGATTAGTCTTTTTTTTTCTCTCTCCTCTCCCTCCCCTCCTGTTTTCATTTGTTTTTCATCTAGTAAGCGAGGCGCCGCCCTGCTGGTTGCATCGTGGTTCTCCTGTCCCTGTCTTCCCATGTCAATTATTTGTACTGTCTTTTGTGCCATTGTGTCCTCTGGGACGGTGTAACTGAACAGAATTTCGTTGCACTTGGAAACTTGTGTGATGACAATAAATGATTCCTGATTCCTGATTCCTGATTTTATTTGATGTAGTAATAAATAGGGACAAAACATTTGGACAGTGTTTATGTGGACTAATTATAGCAATCATGAAAAAGATTGCATCCAAAGTGGTGGTGTGTCCACATGTTTTAGTGAGAATACTGTATGTGGTCAGGTGTGTTGTCGACCTTCTCTCAGTCATGGTTGTCTTTACTTGTTAAATACACAGTACTGGCTGTACTGCTCTGTGTGATACAAAAGGAGAATAAATTGATGAATAAACATTTTTGTTGCTCATGTTTGATGCTGTAAGTTATTCTACAATGAATGACTTCACTTTGATTTGTGGTTCCATGATTTCACGGACTGGAAACATACACGAGTCACACAAACCACAGATCTGAAGGTTGTTTAAATGTGGTGTTACAGAGCTGTTCTTGAATGGGTCTTAGTCGGATGGTCTTATGTTATGTGACAGTTGACCCAGCTCCTAACAACCAGCGTGAACATCAACCATGGATTGTTTAAGTCCAATTGCAGCACTTGCAGCTGTCATCGAACACCAGGCCGACGCTGCAGTGCTGGACGTATGTATTTCCCTGGTAGCAATAATAGAAGTAGCTCTTGTTGGCTGGGTCAGGGTAGAGTCTGTTAGACTTGCCAGCACAGAAGCCGGATCCCGTGCTGCTGCCGCCGCCGCCGCTACCACCACTGCTGCCGCTGCTGCCACCAGGCTGCGGCTGAGCCGGCTGGGTTGGTGTGACTGGAGACAGGGTGCCAGGACCAGCACTGCAGGCTGAGGAGCGAAATTAAAGAATTTGAAAGATGTAAACAATCTCAATATATTTATTACCAGAGGATGTGTGGTTCATGCGTACAAGCTCCAGTTCCCAGTCCACTCTTGATGGCGTTGATCAGGGGGTATTTTCCCTGGCCACAGAAAGCGCCACTGAAGTCGTCCATATCCAAACTCCACACCATGGCTCCACCATAGCTGTTCTGCTGCAACCACTGAGTCTGTTGAGTGGATGAGAGGTGAAATCAACGATTGAGTAACCTTCAATCTTTGTGATCGGAATTTAGATAATGAAATACAACTTCATACCTTAATTTGGAAGCTCTTAACATTGTCATATCCAATCCAGGTTCCCTGATTGCAGGCATATGGCACATCCTGGGGACTGTCCCAAGCCTGGGTGGCTGCTTGGTTCAGGAAAGTGCAGATCTAATGGGAGGGACAGATTTAAGGATCCACACAACACATGTGCCTTCAATAAACTGTCCTGTTTTATAGTATATACATGCACAGATTCAGAACAAGATGAATAAACCTCGTAGTAGGCCAGCAAGCCAGCCTGACGAGTGAAAGGTCCGGCAGCTCCGGGTCCCTTGGCAGGAGCTCCCACAGCTGTGTTAGAGGAGGCCAGCAGGAAGGAGTGGCCATAGGTGGGGAAACCTACCAGAAGCTTCCCACCAGGGGCACCGTTGCTCTTCCAGTAGTTCATAGCATAGTCCTATACATGAGAGAGATCAGGTCAGTGTGAGTGTCTGTTCTGTAATAAAATGTGTATTAATTCACAGCAGCAGCCCTCACCCACCACATTGAAGTAGATCATGGAGCCCTGGTCGGCAGGGCCCTTGTACAGGGGGCTGTTCTCTCCGACACTGGCCTCCCCTGAAGTGTGGAAGTCATAGCTCATGACGTGGAAGTAGTCCAGCACACTGGCAAACAGACATGAGGATTAATGTTATAGTAATGGCTGTCATCTGTGAAACAAATGTAAGGGTGTGTAATGTTTGCATGTTTCTGCTCATGTACTGACGCTCCAAGCTGGGCAATCTGGTATGCAGAGTCGATGGTTGCCTTTCCAGCAGAGACAGCAGCAGTCAGCATCAGACGGGGACGGTTGGTATTCTTGCCCTCCTCCTCAAAGGCACTCATCAGCTCCTACAAACAGGAGAGGAGAGACAAGCAGCTACAGTGACTATGACTATAGTTTAGCCAAAGCCCGCAACAAGAAAAATCTACATACAGTTTCTATGTGGGTTTACAAGTGAGGCGCCACCGCAGTAATGGCGGCATGCCTGCTTCCACAGACAACCTGACATTGTCTGTAGCCAGAAACTCAATAGCAATATGTCTGACCTGAACCAGTACAGTAAAGAGCTGCTTATCCTCAGCTGGGGAGCCACGGGAGCCGGGGTACTCCCAGTCGATATCTAGACCATCAAACTGGTACTGACGCAGGAACGTGATCGCACTGTTGATGAAGGTCTGACGATTGGCAGCAGAGGACACCATAGTTGTGAACCTGGAGACAGAAGACAGACAGAGTTCTACCTGTGCTTCAAGTCCGTCCTGGTGAGAGCATCGGTCCTCATTCTGTCACTGCTTACTTCTGAGTACCAAAGGTCCATCCTCCGATAGCCAACAGAGTCTTCAGGTTGCTGTTCCTGCAAGCAGCAACAACATCCACCTCAACCTCTCGCTCTCATCTGTGTGCGTGCATGCTTCTATGTATTAACGCATGTTTTCACGTGTGCTGGAGTCACACGCTGAGCGTTTGTGTATACTAACTGGTTCTTCAGGGCCTGGAACTGTCCGTAGAGTGTCACATCATTCCACTCGGTGGTTGTGATCATGTTGTTGTTCATTCCAGCAAAGGCATAGATGAGGTGGTCACAGAGACATGGGTCAATGTTGGTGGGCAAAAACTTGCCTGCTCCAGGACGGTACTGTGCCCAGTTAGTGAAGTAACAGGAGAGGATGTAGGATGATCCTGCAACATATGGAACGATTGGTCTTACATTATGTTACAAACTTAAATGCGTCTACATACAGTACATACATACGTAGTATATCCCATGAAGGGTGAATGGATAACGGATATAATTACCAAGCTGCATGTGCAGCAGGAGAGCCAGTCCTGCAGAGTGCAGAGACAGAATTAAAGAGGAGGAGGAGGAGGCAAGTTAAATAGGTAATTAGAATCAATCTGAATTATGCACAAGATAAAATTAAGTTCAAATGTGTAGCAACAAAGTTTCAGAAGTTTCTTTAGGAGCTGATCTTACCGACGCAGACGAGCAGCTTGCCCATGTTGCCTGTGTACAGCCTGAGGCCCAGCAGGCTCTTTTATACTGCTCATTTCCTTCACATATCTGCGATATCCAAAAATATGTTTGTTGTGGTTTGACTACCCCAAGATCAAACTCATTGATTTGTTTGGTCAAGACCAATGTTTCATTGGAGTTCAGGAAGGAACTGATAACTTTCAAGCACCTTTTGATAATGGTATGACCCGATAAAATATGATATTTTCAAGGTTACTGCTGTTGGCAAATTAAGTTTTTATGTTTGTATTTGTGTGTATGTCTGTAAGTGTTTCAGTATTCTGAGTACATAGCTGGTTAATGAACGTTTCCAATATTTATAAGTAACATTTTTTTGTAGTTGCTTTTGGTTGTATTTCACTAAAACCCAAATAGTTCTTAGCCAAATGTACATTATAAAATCTCCCACTTATGTAAGTTGTTTGATACTGGTGTTTACTCAGTCCTCCTCATGTTCTCTTTTGCACTTATCAGCTAAGCACATGGTTTAATGCTATTTTTCACTGCTCGTCTGTCCTTGAAATTAGCTGCAGTGCTGCAGTTGCAATAGAAAGACGCTTTTTATCCGGTCCTTGAATGTGGATCAGCAGTTTGGTGAGCGCAGTTTGATGTGGATTGTGAATTTAGTCTTACCCTGGCTTTAAATCTTCATTAACAGACACTGACTAGTAATGTTTTACACTCAGAGCTGCCATTTATGCTCCATCTATGAAAGTCAACTTTTTTCACTGAGAGTAGCACTTAGTTATTTAGGCAGAAACAGTCACCTTTAAAAAGGTTTAAATGGAAGATGAAAGCAGAAGAAGTGCTTTTTGAATAAAATTAATTACAAACCAAATCCATGTAGTATTTAAATAATGATCAGCATGAAATGGCACCACACACAAACAATAACAAATGAGCTGCAGATGGAGACTGGCTGGACATTCAGAAGCCAACAGTGAGGGGCTCGTGGGGCAAACCATCATATTTGTAAAAACTGATGAAGAAATTAATTAACAATTACAAAGGACCTCAACATATAATCATCCTGTCTGATATTTTAAGTCCTGTTCACATACAGCTACACAGCATTTGAAATACATTAATAGCTAATAGAAATGGTGGGAAACAACTTTCAGATGTAGCATTTATAGCTGCATCAAATGAGGGTGGATGAGATTATAATACAGGATACATTTCAACCTGTATTCATCCAGGCCACGCATTCATGGCTAGATCACAACTGGGGGCTGTCCAATACAGCCACAGTGAGTCACAATAAGATTCTTGTGTTGTGATAAAGGCTAGAAGCTAAGGGTCTATAGCCCTGCTAGCAGCTGAGTGAGGCTGGACTTAGACACAGTGGTGGTGCTTTGAACTAAACGCCAACGCCATTTCACTGAAAACCAAAAACATGATGGAGGCACTAGAGAAAAAAACAGTGGATAATTTCCCTGCATGAGTGAAAGTTTTGACCTGCTGGTAGCACTAAATGTTGATCACCAAAGTCATTAGGAAAAATCCTCTGGACACCTTAGATATTGGTACCCAGTTGATAGCAGTTCATTAAACAGTTGTTCAGATACGTCAGTCTGGACCAAAGCGGAGGAGCAGCTGGCGTTGTCGTCTCCAGAGTCACAATGCTGACTAAAATACACAGGGCATACCACCAACACTGAGGCAGCAGTGATAGTGGAACTACAGGTTCCCATATAACGCCATGAAATGCTGTTTCCAGTATTCACATAATCACTTCTGAGCTGCACAGCCAGTCCTTGCTTTTAATTGTCATTCTAAAAATGGTTTGATTGTCAACAGCAAAGTGTTTTCCCTGCCAACAGCTCAGTGCTAAACTACTTGATAATGCAGTGTGAAAAGTACCAGCCTATTGCATGAGAGTTTCAGCATACTGTAGTTCGTTCAACCCGTGCTGTAGTCTATACTGTATATGGTCTGTTTTATGTGTCTGCATCACTGTTGCATCATGACTCATATGGCTTTGTATAATGGGTCAATTTTAAAAGATTTGTCTTGTTATTACATAACATCTACTTTATCAAACCTACTGTAAACAGGGAGGTGCTGCAGTTTTCATTTGTAGGCATTTTGAAACGTCTGCTCAGTTTTTCTTTTTATGTCAGCGAAAGTGATTTGAATGCAGTTGGAAGGAGGAAGTAATTGAGTTTGGCCAACACTTAAATGATGACAATATAATAACATAACAGTCTGTGCATGATTGTTGTTTGAGTAAATGGCCATAATGTTAGATGTGCTACCAAATCTCACCACCAGATAGAGTCAATAAGCCATGCACAGTCCATTTTGGTCTTTTTGTATAAGGTGGTGAAGAATATGAGACAGTTTATTCTTGGATCAATATCATTCACCCTCTAGCGATGTCATCTGCTCTTTGAAATGTGCAAAACTTTTTAAAATGCTAGGAGCAAAGCCGGTTTTAAACTACGAATGTTCTTCTCCTTTTTGCTGCAGAGACAAAGTACATTGAGCTTATTGAACCGCAAACCAAACTCTTTCACCATGGCAACCGTGCACAGGGAACTGGCAGATAAACACAGACCTGTTGCCATCTCCCACGCAATATACACAGTCGCATACTACACACACACACCCACGGACACACACGCACACAAACACACACACTGTGCTAGTTAATTGAAATATGACGCATGGAAATGATAATTAATCATAACTAATAACTTTATCTTTGTGAAGCCACTGAAATACACCCATCTGCTCCTGTGTGTAAAACGGCAACCTACAAAATCTCAGAGAAGTGTGTAATTATAAAACATTAATTTCTATTTTGGGTTCTTTCCTAGCGGGGGAGCAGGTGTGATTAAGTTGTACAATTAGCAGTCGCTCTGAACACTGTGTGTGTGATTTTTCTTGAGCCTCCTCAGAGATGTAGGAGTGCATATTTAAGGCATAACAAGTGTCTTTTTTTCTTTTCTGTTTTCAGCTTGCAGAGCGTCAAAAGGCATGAAACTACAGTATGATGTCACTCTGCACATGCTGTTGATAGCAACTTCAAAATGTGAATATTGTGGAAAATGTGAGTAGCAGTCTGTGTTCACTTCCCTCCATCTACCTCTGTCCCTCCGCTCTCCCCCCCTTCCACCCTCGCACGCCTCCACCTCCCTCCTGCAAAAGGCAGGCTTCTCAACAGCCCATCTCTACTAGATACTGCTAGGGCTTGTCACCATGGCAGCAAATTCTCAATCATTTTCTCTTGGCCCTGTTTCCACTTGCACACATGCTCACATACGCATTTAGCTGCGATGTGGGAGGGTTGTCCTTGAGTCCTTGATCATCATCAGCTGGAGAACAGTCCACCTGTGAACAGGATTCAAGTGCTGTGACAGGGAAGAGATGCTATGTCATGCATTAGCATACCACATTTTCAGCGTGTTCACATGCAACCACTGCCATCATGTGCTATTATGTGCATCCCGTGGCAGATTTTTTGCACCCGATTGTGTGTGTGCGAATGCTGCATGCCAGCTTTTTGTGACACATGAGCCACATTCCTAAACTTGACAGACAGGCTTGCTTCTGTTCAGATATACTGAAAACAAAGAGTCAATTTACTAATAATTCCAGTGAATTTGATTTAGGACCTTGGCTCTCTGACAGCTGAAAACACACCCTCAGATATGTGCCACATGTTGTGTTGCAACAAGGATGACTTACTTTAACGCTGCTTCTTATCCTTAAAATATTAGACACAAGCAAACGTATTTCCTGTACAGACTGACGTGAAAAATGTTTTGTTCATTCAGAAGAACCATTAAGGAAACACATTTTAAATACAGCATCATACATGATACTGTAACCTCAGCCACGTTGCAAAATGAAATTGCTGAGAAAACAGCAGACGTGACTTGAATTTTCACGTGTCCTGTAGTTGTCCCAGGCAGTTGACGTCAGCTCGTGGAGATGAAATTAACACACAGAGAAAAAGAAAGGTGAGACAGAGAAAGAACTGAGCGAGTCAGGAGAGATAAGAGGATAGGCAGAGCTGATTTTCTTTCTCCAATAAAAGCGACAACCCCCCAGTGTTGCTATGGCGACCTCCTCTCTCTCCCTTCCTTTCAGCGAGCTACCACTTATCCTTGCTGCCTTTCAGTCAGCAGGGCATGTGGGTGTGTGTGCTTTTGTGTGTTGGCTCCTGAATGAATCAAGCAAATGAAGGGGAAAGCCATTAGAGAGTCAAGTCAGACGCGCGCGCGCGCACACACACACACACACACGTATACACACACACAATTAATACACATTAATATAAGGCCACAAGCTGCAGAAATGCTTCATATTTCAAGTTAGCTGACTTCTCTGTTCTCTTCTTTCCATTCTCTCCTTTCTATTGCTCTTCCGTCTCACAGTATACTCTGCAGTTGCTCGTCTCTATCCTCCTTTTCTTTCTTTCACAACCACTCGTCCTGATCTTCAGTCACCACACACCCACTCAGATGCACACACATCCTCTCTACCATACCATCTCTACCATTCCTGTAAATGTGAACAAGATGAAAACAAAAACGAGGAGGATATATAGGGAGCTATATGAGTGTGTCTGTCATTTTTATCCTCATTAGTGAAAGGTCAGTGATCATAAAAGCAAAAGGTGAATCATATACCATAACACAGAACCACCTCAGCTCCTGTTTTCATACTGTGGAGGAACTGCTCAAAGTCTGCATGATTCAACGTCAGCCCTGGTGTATTTTTCATCACTGACCAGAGGCTGTGTTTCTACACCTCTCTTCACTCTTCACAAGCACTTCGTTTAATAAGCTCTCTTAGTGCTAGAATAAAAAATGCATGTCCTTGTGCAAGTTTCTGGCACCTGTCAGCATTGTTTAACCCAGTAAGGACACTGGATGTCATGCAGAATATCCATTAGTTTCCACATCTGGTGATCCAAAGGTGTGATTTGGCACATGTGGTCTCAGAAACCTAAAAAATAGGCAAATACATCTGTGCAGGTATGGTAGCAAAGACTTGTGTGCCCTGATCATGAAGTTCTGTTCCCACAGGTTCAATATTTTGCATGCATCAGGACTGAGTAGTAATATATCTGCATTTGTGTACAACTTAAACTTCTTAAGTTGTGCTGTGCAGTAATACTGATGAGGAGGGTAACTACTTAGTAAAAGTGTTTAATTTTGACTCAAGCATCCTAAAACACATGGACAGAGATAATTGATGGGGCGATAGAAGAAAGTACCTTTAAACCTGCATTAGCTGATTCTTTTTGGCCACTTGGGGGCAGCAGAAACAACATGTACACTTACCACTGATGTTATGGTCGTATTGAGGTGTAACATGTTAGCAACATTATCATTCATTTGCAGTCTTGTTTTTGTCTACATGGAGAAAGTCCAATATTGACTTTTAGCTCAGTTTTTGGTTTTCATCAACTCCTGAGGGAAATGTGGGTCTTTCTATGTTCACCAGCTAGTTGCTAACTTTTGCATGTTGTTTGGTCCTGGGAAGGTGACACCAGATGATGCTTCAGAGAGTGAGGACGAAAGTCAGCGAACTTGACTAAACGTAACATGGATAAAACTTTAATACATTACCTTGTCTGTGAACATTTCTGTCTGAGTCACGTCACATAGATTTTCATGGGCAATGGTGGTTGATGAAGACAATGAAGACAAGAGTGTCCATGATCCCATGCTACTTCATTACATCATCAAAGTATGTCTTTTCTTTTAATTGTTTGATTGAGAGACCCCCAGAGGCAGAAATTATGTACTGTGTGTTGGTCATAATCAACATGGTCACATGCTTTTTCTGTAGACATTTGATCCATTGTTAATTCACAAAAATATTGATTACAGCAGCTTTAGAAATAACATTTGGTAATAACCAAAAGAAAACCAAACTTCAGGTTGGGATTCTGTGTTGAGACCCGTCACACAGGTAGCAAAAAACGGATTAAGGGAGCAATGTGAAAGTCGCTTCCACGCTGCATTAGCTGCCCATCTCACCCATCATCGCATCTCACTGCACAAATTTGACAATCCGCTTCAAGTCACATTTACTGTCAACACTCACATGTGCGCCGCTGCTTTAACTGCAGGTGCTCTTTGCACAAACTGCCGCTTCAGTCTCCACCTGCCTCACACCATTTGTATGAAAGGCAGAGTGTCTTTTATTTCCAAGTTAATTCCCACATGGGTATTACAGTGCCGCATGCATGCATGCATGCTATTTACTGTATCATGTTACTATTGCTGCAGCCTGAAGCAATCCGCAAAGCTGAGTTATACCTCCATCCCAGTACAGTCAAACTATATTGCCTTCATTATTTTCAATATATAGCCAGAGTAATGACATATGTTATTGCTTACAGAGCTATGGCGATGTTATTGAAAATATATGCATGCTGCAGTAAGCCAGAGAGCCTCTCAACCTCTACACACAAACTGGACTAAATGACTGTTCTTTCATACATAAATTACCACCAGCAGCCACCACCTGTCAATTTGGCATTATACAGGAGCTGTTGGAGAGAAAACACTGAGGCTGCTGGAATTGTAGAAATGTAACAAACAAGTAAAAGTGAATTCACTCTCCCTCCTCAGAACCAGAATCTAAACCGTACATGCATTAAAGTGCATTGTTTTCTCTTCTGTTCTCTATCATTGCTTGCTAGTCAGCACAGAGGGTTTAATTACTATATCAGTTTCTATGTTTCATTGTTTTAATGATACACACTTTCGGGCATACCCTTTGGGTATGGTGTATGAGAGCTTCAGTGAGCTCAAAGCACCATTAGAAAAAGGCTCATTAAAACCTTATTGAAACCTGAAGTTGTCTCAGCTCACAAAATGATTTCAGCTCACACAGTAGAAAGCTGAGATCTGAAATCACACTGTGCGATGTGCACTGCACGTTTGTAAGGATTTAAAGACGATTCCCACATTGAAAGAGAAATGAACTAATTCAACAGGTCTGTTTAGTGAGGCGGTGAGACACAGCTTCAGCTCTGAAGCAAGGTACAATCAGCAATGTATCGATACTGTAATGAAGATACCGCAATACAGAAACAAAGACTGTCATCACGGAAACTGTGTATCTCCTGCTGCTTTGTAACCTGCTATCCATGGCCCAGCATTAAAACCAGGTCTTTAATCTGCAGACGATGGCAGAAAACTAAAATGCCACCAGGAGCCAAAGAAAACTTCTCATCCAGAAAAGTAACACATTGTAACTAACACAAATGGTTTTTCCTTGGGCTTGTGGCAAAGAGAAGGAGAGAGTGAGTGAGGCGAGCAATAGAAAGAGAGGAGGAGAGATGAGAGGGACAGAAGCTCTGCTGCAGAACACACCTCATCTCCATTTTAGCTGGAGGGTGAGAGAGAGAGAGAGGGAGGGAGAGAGAGGGAGGGAGGGAGAGAGAGAGAGAGAGAGAGATCCAGTCTGTGCCAATTTGCTCTTCAGCTCCAGTGACAGAGAGGGGAGAGAGCTAGGGAAGTGATATTTCAGGAATCTTAAGAGATCCACAAGCATATGACTGAGAGGGAGACGAAGACAAAAACATCCCGACACGTGCAGCATTTGCAAAGACAGACTGACAGCACGTGAAGACAAGAAGGAACGACAGGGAGACATGTAGCCCGAGCTTCAGCTGCGGTAAGAAACCTGAAATATGTTGACAGGATTTTCTAAGCAAACTGAACATCGCAGCACTCACACAGACATGCAGTCACATATGAACACAGTCTCTATGAGTGAAAGCAGTATTGATGCAAAGGTGTAGCAGGTAGCAGGTATGTGTGTGTGTGCGTGTGTGTGTGTGTGTTAGCAATGGGGATGCTCAGGGGGTCTCTTTTAGCAGAGGAGGCAAAATAAATCATAAGTTAGCATATATGTGTGTCTTTGTGCATGCTGGAACAGATTCAGCTGCAGGGCAGTATGTCTCTGTATTTTTAAATCAGTATTATTATTATTATTATTAGATTCTGCATCCAGCACCTCTGTCATAATTCCCTCTCTCCTGCTGTCTAAAGCCTCCCTCTCTCCAATCCGCCCTGTTCCAGCGTCTCTGTGTCGTAGCTGCACAGCACAAACAAACCTTATGCAATGGACCATTTCATGCAAGCATGTATTTCCTATTATATCCCTCTATCCATTATTCCAGTGTAGGTCATAAAAGCTTTTCTCTGGCTGTCTCTTTCTGTCAGAATGAGAAACGCAAAGCCGAATGGAGCCGACGGAGAGCCATGTTTGACTTTAACTTCTGCAGAAGGTCTGAAATAACACAGACTTTTAATTCCTGCATGTTTTTCTCATCTACCGGGAAAACTTTCAAGCCATTGCCTTCCTGATAGTTGCCTAGTAGAGGACAGAGACCACCACCATTGAATCAATTATCTCACACCTAATTGTCTAAATGTAGCCTAGAACTGCATGGCACAAACTACATTGCAAGAAATGTTTCTAGAAAGTGACAGATCTTCAGTTTAGTGTGTCAAATGTCAGATTTTCTCTCCAAAAAAGAAATCCAATAGTTGACATCTTTATCTCTAGAAAGCAATGGTTTGTGTGTTAGTTTGGGGGGGGCAAATGTTAAGTGTCCGTTACAGCTCAAATGTAAACAGGAGCTCCGATGCAGACTGAAGTGAAGTGAGGTGCTCACACAAATCACAAATTTGCCAATAAAGTCTAACAGAGGTAAACCCACAAATAGAATTTTTGATGCATTTGATTGTTTAATTGGTTGACATCCAGGATATATGTAAGAAAAACCTTTCCAATGGAAACGTGGGTAGACTAGGTATTGATCCAGGAACTTTCACTGTATCTGCTGGGTTCAGGATGCATATGAAAGTCAAACAATCCAGAGAAATGCACAAAAGTCTGGTACGTTGAGTAGTACAGCATGTTGAGAAAAGTAGGTTTGGGAGACTCAATAAAATCCTCAAAAAATTCACAATAATGCAAAACTGGACGTCTGCATAAAGGCTTTGGCCTGGCTGTGAATCTGATGAATTGCCTCAAGTGAGGTCACATGAGTCCTCATCTTCATGGCTGATGTTTGAAAATGAAAAAAAAAAATCTTTTGTTGTGAAGTTAGAAGGACATGATTTTACCAGACCTATGTAGCCCACTTCTAATCTGTACTTGAAGTTAGCAACTCAGTGCTACGTTAGCCGCTGCTCGCATAAAACACCAAAACCGCAAGCTGAGCTGTTGGAAGTCGAGTTGTGCTGCGGGTAATGTAGGCGACAGGTTTTGACATATGTATACCAGGCTCTGCTGCATCAATTTTAATCCTCTTTTTAAACTGTCGGTCCGACAGTGTTATAGGAGTGCAGTGCTAAGTCTTCGGAATACTGTTTCAAGAGTCTTCATGACATGGATGGACTAGTGGGATAAGATGAGTTTTAAGTTAGTGTCAGTGTGTGATTTCAAGGTTTTTCACTCCCACTTTAAGAAGGAAGGGTATTGTCAAAGCTTTGAAAGGGGACACACAACTTATTTACAATGAGATTAGCAGAAACATGAGCTATACTCATGTGTCACTGCTCAGCTGTGACTGACTGGCATGCATCTGCATCTTTCTTTGAAAAGCTAACATATTTGTGCAGCATAAATCCTGCAACTATTTACATGTAGTTGAAGAAACACTCCCTCTTCCTCAGTTGTTGGCTGGAGGATCACATCAGATTTTGGATTAAGGTCAGTGCAGCTTCATCTTTTTGTTAGTATTACTCATCCTCGTATGGCCGGGGTACTGCTTTGGATAATGTGTGAGGTACTGTGCAGTCATACAGTACATACTTTCAAAGAAATCTGAGTCAGAGGAGCCAGGGAAGTAATAATGGCCACTAAGAGTAAAAATATTCTCAATTTATCCACAGGACAAGGAGACTGTGGAGAGTAGGGACAACACAGTTATGAAAGCCGCTGAGTCATCCAGATCTATTTAACTTTCCATTCCTGAATAGTTCAAATTACAACGCAGCACAAGTCCTTTGAATACACACATCAGTTCACAGTCGTGCTTTCCTGAAACTGCCAAAAACACTGTGAGCTTTTGAGAGAAAATTACAAAAACGGGGGACATCAAAATTAAATGATGAATCCATTATTGAGCAGGTTGCATATGAAAAGATGAGAGAGTGAAGATGAAAGTGAATGGCAAGAAGAGCCCCAGGAGGTAAGAACTGCTCCTATGTTTTTACTGTTACAGCTCCCAAAGTACACACAGAGTCATGTGAACACACAGAGCACACTTTGTGCTGCTCATGCAATTACACTACATGGTGTTTGAATGCTAATGGGTTTTCTCCTCATCTCAGTAACTGTGCTAAATTGAATCTGTCGATTCGTTCTCCTTCCTGTTTGTGGGGAAAACTTGGCAAGCACGTCTCCACACTTTCTCCTCGTCCGCTAACAGACGGTAAAGCCTGCAGAGTTGCACAGCGCTTCCTGTTAGTCATGTTGATTGCGGACCTCTGTGGCAGATGCAGAGTTTTATCACAGCAGCTCCCTGGATGGAAAGTGAAAGGTGAAAAGTTCACCTAATGAAAACGCCATTTATAATCATACAGATCTACATCAGAGAAAACTGCCTCATTTGTCCAACACGTACAGATTGAGTCAAGCTGCAGTGCAGTTTTGCAGCTTCAGACATGTAGTCACGCAAGTTTCCTCAGTTCAGTTGGTCTTTCATCTGTGTTCTTATCAACTGATACACAGATTGGACCAAAACAAATTCCTAAGTACATCTCAAAACACTGAGACAGAGTGAGGCTGGGAGATTTGTTTCCATGGCAACTACACAGTAAGCCTTGCATGGCTTCTCTGCATGTGTGTAATACCAGTATCACATAAAACAAGTCTTGTGTGTCCCACAGAATATTGTTTTTTTTCCAATCAGAGTGACGGGTAGCGACATACTGAAGACAAAGGACATTTAAGCGTCACTCTCCCAATATTGCCTGAATTCCAAGTAAACTTAAATACCTATGCAACAACTAATAATGTGTGATCATGTAATAATGTAATTCAACCCATCAACAAGAACCCACTCTTTTGTGCAGAAGCCCAAATATGACATAACCAAATTAAAAAACCATCACTATATTTGAACCCTTTTAAGCACAGTGTTGAACCTGGTCTTACAGCCCCTCTGTGATGGTTCGTTAAATTATCTAATGTCTCTAAAAATATGACACACAAAATCACAATAATTTGGAAGATGGCAATCTACACAAAGGGGCATCATGGTATTGATGAATAGTTTTAGCATTCCTGCAGTTCTGTAGGTGCGTATATTAAAGGTGGATGCCCTGATGGGAAACAAAACAGCTGGGGAAACATAAAGCTGCTAAATTAATATTATCATATTATCAAATTAATCAAATGAGGATGTCTAATGTGAAAGTTATCATTTGTAGTTTCAAACCCATAGAGACTCCACAGAGCCCTTCAGCACATTTCAGCCCATTAGTTTGGTTTTACGACCTTTGACTTTGTTTTGATTCACTCTCACCGCTGCAGCAGAGGGCTGTTTTCAAAAACTCTCTAAACTCTACTTTCTCAGCACCAACCTGAAGACAAAAAGTTGGCAACTGGCTGTTAGACACGGAGGAGGATTTAGCAGCTATCGTAGCAGATACTTTTCTCAGAAGCTGGTGGGACATGACCGAAAAGGAGAGTGAATACTGACTAAAATTCATCAGTTGGATAGAAAATTAAATGATCATGAAGGCATAATAATGTTGCGCTGTGTGTGTGTTAACAAGTTTGCAATACATCTTGTCATGCTGCCCCCTAGTGGCCAAATGACCAAATAATGAAGATTTATGAAACAAAAAATGCTGCTGTGCTTTTTATCAGTTGTAACTTAATACACAATAACTAACATCATTTAATTGCTATCAAGAACAGGCAGATATTTGCTAGTCCGAGTGTTTTTGCACCACCAGTCAGCTAACTATAGGGATGATCTCATTGCTCTCTGCAGTCTGTTAATGTGATGGTGCTGTACCATGAATACCGAGGAGTTCTACTGTCAGGCGCTCTGGATAAGACGGTTCAAATGCTGTAAACATAAATACTGATGTAACTGGTGTGTTTATGTGTGTGTGAGTGTGTCTTTCTGTGCAGCTACAGTCACACTGTCTTTCCTATTATACCCTTAAGTACAGAAGGCTGATAATGTAAAAGATCCTTGGGGTCTTTTTAACTGTTACATAATAAATAACATTTGTGGGACGCTATGTTCTAAAAGACACTGAATGTGAAGCACTGGCATGAAATATTAAAGTGCTACACGATTTCATCACTCCTGCATATTTACCTATTCTCCTGTAGGCTGAAAAAAGAATGGAACTACAGCAGAACACTGCTTTTCTTAGTTATTTCTGCCATATTCTCCTATGTTTTCCTCGTTCATTCTTCTAGTTTTTACCATGATTGCCTTAATTTGTGAATTAGTCTGTCTACTACAATCAATGCCAGATCTTCTTTAGAAAACAGAGATTCTCCTCTATACGCTTTCTCTCTCATCCTCATCCATCTTCTCTTTTCCACCTCTCCCTTGCTCTTCTGGGCTGCCGAGTATTTCTGCTTTGATGAATTTGAAAAATACATCCATGCAAATTCTGTGACCTTGCTAGGACCTCTACTGTCTTCAGAATTCACACAAACTTGGTTTAGAGTGGGAAGTGATGTATGACACTTTAAAATGTGTTGGTATTTAGGTGACACGTTCATTTTTAAGCAGCTAATTTTAGTATAGGATTATTTTAGTTTCTGTTTTTCTCTCTGAATCTCTTCCTCTCTCTTCTTGTTTTTCTGACAAAACAGTGAGCCGCCATGCTGCGAGCCATGAGTCCTCCGCCCGTGGCCAGGATATGAGATCAATGGTGTGACAACAAAGGCCGTCATCGAGCTACAGCCATTGTGCAGCCCCTGTTTTACCAATCAAAGTTACTCATAAAAACACTCTCGGTATAACAGAGTGGAGGACTACAAAGGGAACATACACATTTGAATTTCTGTGTGTGTCTGAAGCATGCTGTCAGTATAATCACTTTCATGAATGATCACACTGAACCATCTAGCCTACCTTTGACAGTTTGCACACACACCTTGAAGCCATTAATAACTCGACTTTACACTCTTTTCTGGTCCAGATGATTCATCTCACATCCTCATAACAACCTCTTCCTTACCTTGTCTGAATCAGCTCCTGTGACCTGTGAGGATTATGAGGCCGGCTTTAGTGTTTCTACATACACAGTGTCTCCTGTGTGTGTTCGTCGGTGTGTGTGTGCCCGGCACAGTGGGCTCGCTACCTCACGCGCTGCCATGGCACGTCTCCTGCCCGTCGCGGTGTGTGTGCCAGATCAAGCCGTGGTTCTCCCCTGATTCTGTCTACCACGAAGCTCCCACTGTGGACTGCAACGACCTGCTGTTGACCAAGCTCCCATTACCCATCCCACCAAACACACATACGCTTCGCCTGCAGAGTAACCTTCTGTCTGAGCTCGACACCGCGGCGCTGCACGGACTCCCCAACCTCACCGACCTTGACCTTTCTCAAAATCGCTTCAGCCGTGTGAGGACGATAACTCAGAGCTCCTCTCTCCCCTCTCTGCTGTCTCTACACCTGGAGGAAAACCATCTCAGCCGTCTCCCTGATGCCTCCTTCTCCTCATTGCCAACTTTGCAGGAACTCTTCCTCAGCCACAACAACTTACGCTCAATAGCACCTGGAGCGTTCTTCGGTCTGGACTCCTTACTGCGTCTGCATATCAACAACAACAGGCTCACCACTGTTGACCCGCGGTGGTTCAGGGCTTTGCCTCGCCTGGAAGTTCTCATGCTTGGGGGAAACCCTGTGGAGGTCCTGCCTGAGCAGGGTTTCCTGGCCCTGAAATCCCTACGGAGTCTTGTTCTTGGTGGTATGGGTCTGAGAAGCTTGGCTGAAAAAGCACTTGAAGGGCTGGAGGGCCTGGAAAGCCTCTCCTTCTACGATAACCGGCTGACAAAGGTCCCCACTCAGGCCTTGAGGAGAGTGCCAGGACTGAAGTTCCTAGACCTCAACAAGAACCGTATCAAACTGATCGAGACAGGGGACTTCAGAGACATGATCCACCTGAAGGAGCTCGGCCTGAACAACATGGAGGACTTGGTGTCCATTGAGAGAGCGGCCCTGGAGCACCTTCCAGAGCTCACCAAGCTCGAGATCACCAACAACCCGCGACTGTCCTACATTCATCCACAGGCTTTCCTCCAGCTGAGCAGGCTGGAGAGTCTAATGCTCAACTCCAACTCTCTGAGTGCTCTGCACCAGCACGTCATGCTCTCCCTCCCGAGTCTTCAGGAGGTGAGCTTACACTCCAACCCACTGCGATGTGACTGCCTGTTTCACTGGGCCGCTGAGGAGGCCCCTCACCCTCACATTGAAGACACGCAAGCATACATGCAAGCACCTCGGATGGTGCGTTTCATCCAACCCCAGGCCACACTGTGCTCTGAACCCCCAGAGCTGAGAGCTCGCAGAGTGAGAGAGGTGTCCTCCAGGGAGATGTCGGCCTCATGCCTCCCCATGATCCCTAGCAGCTCCCTCCCCTCTTACGTTGGGGTAAGAGAAGGAGGAAAACTGGTCTTACACTGCCGAGCTCTTGCAGATCCACAGCCTGAACTGTACTGGGTGACTCCCTCTGGGCTGAAACTTGGTCCTGCACCTGGCCACGCATCCAGAGGTTTATCGGCTCCTGCTCCGTGTTACAGCCTAACAACCTCTGAGGGATTCAACCACACGTCTGCCTCCAGCATCTCTCCCAGCCAGACTCCAGATGATACTCCTTGTAACCCCTCCAAACACTACCGGCTACTGCCTGAGGGAACTCTGGAGCTGAACAAGGTCACCCACAGCGAGGCAGGATTGTATACCTGTGTAGCTGAGAATGCACTTGGAGCAGATACACGCAGTGTTACTGTGGGTGTGCATGGCAGAGAAAAGAAAAGAAAGAGGGGGGCGGCTATGAAGACATATCCACTATTTAGAGCGGATGCCAGGTTGGAGGTGAGGGAGGTCGGACAACACTATGCTATCCTGTCCTGGCAGAGCGGGCGCAATCTCCCATCAACTCGCCTATCCTGGCAAGCCATATACTCAAACGCACACACACCTACATACACCACACGCGTCCTGGCTGGTACACAGAGCTTCAACCTGACCCACCTGCAGGCGGAGACCTTTTACCGAGTGTGTCTACATTTAGGGATCAGTGAGGGAGCCAAGCATGCCAACAGGAAATCAAGAGAGAGCAGAAAGACTCAGTGTGTTTCATTCAGGACAAAGGATATCCCAGAGCCTCAGCCCAGCTTGCAGCTAAGCCCAGAGCTGACCTCCACAGCAGTCACACTACTGATCCTCGCACTCATACTGCTGCTGCTGGCAGGCCAGGGCTGGGACACTGAGCCTGGCGAGGGGGCAGGAAAGCACCACGGCACCGTCCTCCAGGAAATCAAAAGTCCCAAGGCTCTGATCATCAGTCAAAAGACAGAGGGCAGCAATGAACATCAGCCAAAGCAGAGTGAGAAATTGCTTTTACACCAGGACTGCTGAGAGAATTATGTTTGTCCGCATTCAAATCAAGACACACTGACACACATGCACACACATATACACACAAACAGACACACATATGTCAAATATACACTTTACGATCAGAGCTAGAAGAGAGGAGTCCCGGATCAGAGCAGCAGTGTAGAAAGAGATTTGTATTTATTTTATATACCGTATAAAGTATATATTGACATTGTTTCTGTGTTAAGATGTATTGTAAAGAATGCCTAATCCCTAACCAGGGAAATAAAACTGGACAATCATACTCCTGCAGCACAGCGAGTGAACACAGGAGAAACAGTCTGAGCTGCCGACGACCACTGGACTGAAACTAAACAAAATCGGATTCACTCCAGGGACAGATATTTACAGAGGGGGCGGCTCGGACCTCCAGGGTATTTGTCACGTTTCTTCTCTACATGTTCCACAGACTGAACCATACTTTCTCCGAGCCGATGAAGCTCTGTTTTGAGACTGATGCTGAATGAAACTCCTGTATCGATGTAAACAACCTTTTTGCTTAGCTTTCAGTACCTTGGACTGGGTTGTCCCTCCTGCAGTACATATACAGTATACTCATCCAGACTCCCCGCCTAACATCCTCTTTTAGTATAAAGTGATATGAAAGTGATTGTGTTAAATTCTATTTTGAGCTATTATACAATAAAATGTTTTTAATTTACACTATTTTACTGTTTATTTCTGTTTTTAACCACATAATATAGACTATATAGATCATCCAATGACAACAGGCCATCATATCAATAAACAGCTGTGTAAGCATAGCATGACGGATGAGTAACCTTAAACCAAACCCCCTACATAAAAGTCACATATTAGGATTCACCTGCAGCCTCAGCTGCTTGCCAATGTGTACACAGTTGCATACTTCTCCACAGTACCAATAAGTGTGATAATAGCTCTGGATATCTGACACCAACTCAGCAAACACAAGACACAGTGTGTCCCCTGCTGGATAAGACCTGGAACTGAGCACAAGGTTAATGGATAGGTTCACATTTTTGAGCCTGTCCTCATACAGTACCCACATGCCCATTTGTATGTCGAGTTACTGATCACTGTTATCCTTCCACATGATTTGACTAACACACACACTGACGAAGCCGCATAATAACTGCACCAGAAGAAGAATTACAGCAACCAATAACATATGTCATTGTGAGTATTGTATTAAGACAGATATGAAAAAATGTAAAATCTATTATAGGTACAAGTGTCCTTATTACCAATTAGCACAATGGATATAAGCGGGCTGCTTAAGTGTAAAATGAGTTGCAATTCTTGGCATATTCATTGTTTAATTATATTTGTTAGAGCCCAAGTCACAGTATGTGATCACACAGTAAGGAACACAAGGGTCATAATGAACCTATTATCACTCTCAAACTGAATGACAGGGCACTGTGCATTCATAGGGATGAACACCGAACACTTCAATATCATTCTCAGTGGATAAAAGTAAGTAACTACATGTACTCAAGTACTAGAGTTAAATACATTTTTGATGAACTTACTTTACAAATTATACACACACACACACACATTTATTCTGGATACTTTTGGCTGCTAAAACTTTGGTGCTTTTACATTTTAAATTAATTCAAATTAACTCAACTCATATTAATAATTAATTTGAGTTGCAATGAGGCATTTTTATTATTGCTACCTTTACTTTAAGGTGCCCTGTGGGGTTTGTTAAAAACAAATAAAAGTTACATTTACATTAATATGTACAAACACAGTGTGTATCCTTAAGCTCTAACAAATGTGCTGAATGCATTTCCTTCCTCATGAAACAGTCTATTTTTATTTATCATCTTTGACAAACATAAATCCTGATCTATGACTCAAACACACATATGTATATATCTGAACATACCTTAATCATTGTGGTTGACTGGTCAGTAAAAACACACTTCCAACAGTAGTTAGACTTTGTATTTATTCACACAAAACATAATACATTTTCTTCAATAAGGCAACATATATATACATACAATGATCTATATGTATACCATATTTAATTTTATGTTGTTATGTCTTAACTAACAACATGTCATTCTTCACTATCACTAGTAGCAAGTGTAAATAAATAGTTTAGCAAGTCATGTAAAAGAGTACCAGATGCGAAAACTTCAAGTCATACTGTTAGTACATCCAATGCAACAATCCTTTACTCACGGTGTTATTGATATATTTTAGCTGCAGTTGTGATTTTCTGACAGCAGCTTTAGGGTTCAATCACATACGGGAATATAAAACAAGACTTTTACACAGTTAAAGGTTCCCTGTAGAGCTTTCTTGCACGTTTACATTTACTCATTAAAACACACTGGGTGAATCCTTGAAGTCAAACAAATGTGTAGAGTTTCCTTCCTCATAAAGCATTTGCAAAATCAATTTTTAAAGTACTGTGTTGTTAATATCCATGTTTATGCCCTTGCAGTCTTCTTCTACTCTGCCTTTGTGAATTATCACCACCTGTTGATCAGTGAAACCACTGGCAGGAAAGTGCATTTCGTGACTCTTGTACATGTGCATGGGCGCCCGTGCACAAGATAAACAAAATGGGAACCCTCTTATAGAAACACAACTCCATGGCACTACTGGGGTTAAAAAACAAAACAAAACAAAACAAAACAAAACTCAACAGGGAACCTTTAAAATCTCCAACATCAGTTACAAACTGGACAGAAAAACACTGTTTGAAAAAAACAAATTCCAAATATATTCCTTTTCACGAACAGCATCAACAGTAACAGCATTTTTTAAATTATTCCCATTAGCAGTATAATATACGTTAACACTGACATCATCATTAGGTGCTGGAGTGGGTGTCATTCCTAAATGATATGAGGTGCTTGTGCTATGAAAACGTTTTTGTGACTTTAAAAAATGTGAAGACCAAAAACTTTTTTTTTTTTCGGTGTGGCACGTCCGCAGCAATGAGCATGTTGGATGTACTGTATAGAGCAACGTTAAGTGAAAATGTTATGTTAGTTCAATATCCATCCTCTTCACAGATAAGATTGTACAGTCATTTACAAAAATATACTTCTATTCTGCATTAACAAATGACAGCAATGATTAGTACTGGTTTAGAAGTTGACAGGACGTTAAGTGACGTGAACAAAACGCACAAAAAATACAACGGAATTAAGAAAAATTGACATCAAGCAGTAGTACTATAATTCATATCACGGTATACAAAGCACACAATACTGTATGCTCACATGTTGATGAGCAGTGCTGGATGTTTCCGATGCCCGCAGCTGTGTGTAGTTTTGACCTGCTGACATTCATCTGAGGGTCCCGCTTCTGGCACGTTAACTGAAGCAGGCCGACAGAGCTGCTCTTTTGACCCGTTTGCTTGTGCAGTGTGATAAAAAGTCTGAACTCCAGCCTCAAAACTGCTGATTAATTCAAACGCCAGGGGCATCAAACACTCTTGGAATGTCAGGTAACAAAATAACCATACTGAAAAGAAACACCACTGTAACTGTAATGTCACGACACTGGGTAACACTTCATTTTAAGCCAATTTAGTATTTATAAGCAGCATATAAACAAGTTTAAAGTGGCTTATAACACACTGTAATGTAGCTATAGCAGATATAAAGAACAATTTGAAATGTTTATTAATGTCATATGACAAGTTTTAACTGGGGATCTCTGATAATTTGTTTATAATTGCAAAGGTCCGGCTTGAGTCAGCATCTCTGTGATTTGGGGTCGTATTAAAAAAAAAAAAAAAAATCTGTTTTCTGTTGTCAGAAAACTGAACAAGTACGAGACATGTTGAACAGCAGTCAACAGCTGTGCTGTGAGATCGGCTATACTGTCGTTTAAAATGAGTGATGACAGAGAAGGTTAGGAGTAACCAAAGGTTGTCATATTCAAGTGGAGCCACAAAACATCTGTTACTTGAACTGAATGAGCTGCATATGTGTATTAATGTTTGTAACACAGACAGAAAGCGGCCAAAACAACTGCACATTATTAATGTGGCTGCTGAAGAACAGTCTCGCTTCTGAAATGTTAATGTTATGCAGAGTCTTGACATAACGGCAGTAAATTCGAATAAAGTACAGGCTTCACTGGCGAATGTGGCGCACAGAACACGGGGGTCCACTGGAAACACTAGTCTGGTATGAAACGGGCTATTGTCAACGACAGATACTCCTATGAAGCATTCATATCTGCTGTCTGATCAGTTAATAGATGATTAATAACCCAGCATAGCATAGTTGTAATCATACATCATCACACATTTTCAGTAGTTTTCAATACAACTATAAATAGTGTTAATGCTGCTGTACAGGTACACAATTCATGTAAACAGTTAATACATGCTTTATAACACATTATAAAATTGTTATATTGTAAGCCAACATATGACTGTTAACTAATGAAGACATGATTATATATTATCACAACCATGTTACACTGTGATCAAACAGTCTTTAACACTGGTTTATACTGGTTATATACAGTTAAACATTATTAAACCTTAAACATGTCCTTATATCTGCTAAAACTCAGTGTGTTATATACCATTCATATACTGCTCATACGGGCTAATGGTACTCAAAGTGTATAGTGAGTGTATGACTGATAGCAATGCAGCGGCTGTGATTCAACAGAAAAGGCTCCTAACGTTCATGTTTTTAACGTGTTGGATGTCGGAGGCTCTGGCCCCGACGTCCATGACCATCATGAGCTTGTGGAATATCTTTCGTTACATCTCTCAACAGAAACAACCTACACCACATCTTAAACCCTGCACAGACACACACACACGAATATACACTCACAGACACATAAAGTCGGCGAGGGCTTTGTCAAGAATCTTCACACTCCACATACTTGAACAGTTTCAAATCAATGGCACGCAGTATTTACTCACTGTTCAACAGGCAATGAGAACGTGTGTTAGTCTCAGTCTGTGTCGAACAATCTGAAGCAGCATGAGCACTGAGTAAACCGACACAGACATATGCTGACAGCACCACATCTGTGCAGCTGAAACAATTAGTGTAATAATTGATTAGTTGACCAGACAATTAATTGCTGAAAATGCTGACAAACGCTTCATTTTTTTAAAAACAACTTTCCCCCGGTTTCAGCTTCTCAGATATGACTATTTGCTGGTTTTCTTCATCTTCACTAATTTCTTTGGGTTTTGGAACATAACTGAGACAAAACAAGCTATTTAAATATGTTAACATCTGGGAAATTGTGACGGGTATTCTTTCCATGATTTTCTTCTATCGTGGATCAATTGATCAACTCACAGAAAATAATCTGCAGATTAATTAAGGTCAACCATGAAAACAGTTGCAGCCCTGGGCTTTTGTGTCCCAATATGATAGACATGATGAAAGTGACAAACAGCGATTATTCTTACACCTGACCTGCTTCTGCTTTACTTTAGCTGTTTGTTTTTTTTGTTACGTTCCTTCACTTCGTCTTTTCACTGAATTTTTAGCCCATTTTTTTTCTAAACTGTCAGAGAAGCATCAAGTTCGATCCCCTGTGACAGCTCTCCCACCTACTGGAGTAACCTTCAACTAAACACAAACCTCATTTCAGGAGTGTGTGAGCGTACAAAACTCTCAGCCCACTCACTCTTCTCCGTGTGACGTTCCACTGTCTGTCCGTCATGTGGAGGGACAGACAGAACCAACAAGAACACAGCATTAAAACCCGAAATGGTGGCCCTTCATCCTCTGTTGCCATGGAGACCACATGCATGTCTTAAATGATCAGTTAAGACAAAATTTGATTGCAATATACTCGAGTAAAGACAAATTAGAAGATTCGTACAGCTCGTCATCTAAATTCACCGTCAGGCACAGTGTTCCTTCACTTCATAAACAGGTTTACAGCTTTATATAGCAAAGAATGGGAAATACAAATGGACACGTTGCCTGGAGACTGCACTGATTCACTCACTGAATCTCTAAGAGCACTGCTCTGTAATGGACCCTGACCTCTGAACTCCCTGTGGAGCTCTAAACACATTTCTCCTTTCTGACGAACAATACAGCATCACTAACACGGATGGAGAGAGGTCTCCAGAGTTCTGAAAAGTAAATAAGAAAATTCAAAGTAACCTTTTCTGGTGCACACATCTGCATCTGAATTCATCAAAAGATCATCCCTGACAAACACACACATGCATAGCAAACACACACACACACACACACACATCTCAGCTGTAGTTGTAGGTGAAGTTATACGAGCTAGGCTCCTTCGGCACGGGGGGCGGGGCCTCTGGGATAGTGATGTTCTCAAGGTCGAGGAGGCGGAGCTTCATCTCCATGCTGATGAGAGTATCTAGGTCACTGCGAGTCAGGTCACTGCCCATCTCTCTGCCCAGCAGCGCACACAGCCCGTCAGTCCAGATGCAGTACTGCTCCCAAAACACACACACACACACACACAGATGAAGGCTGAGAATAGTATGTCCAAATGATCGGTCATAGTAGCTACAGTACATTGTGCTGTGGAATAATACTCAACAAGTAGTAGTAATGGTTCTGACTGAGCTGCTATTTTTCCTTATTGTCGTGGTCACATAAATAACATTTGACCACTTGGGACAGCAAAAACACGAGGAGAACACAACACTAACATATTATCACCTTATAAAGTGGTTGTAGCAAACATGTCGGAGAGCAGTTGTCTATTTACATATACAATAGACTGGGAATAACATTTGAATTCATCTGAAGTCGTATTTCTCGCCATCTGATGAATGTAAGCCCACAACTCTCCCTTTAGCTCAGATTTGGTCTCCACCAAATCCTGCGGGGAATATCTAGTCTATCTATCTAGCTAGCTAGTTGCTAATTGTCTGTCTGCATTTTGGCATCGGGCACGTGGTGCAGCTGGCTGCTGCAGATGGAAGCATAGTTGAAGAAGGCTGGTGACAGAGAACCAAAACAGTAAAACTATGGACAAGAAAACCAAAACAATGAGCTGAAAGACACTAAAATGCTCCTTTGAGCCAAGCCACCTGCAGAGCCCATGGAGATAATTCTCCATGGGCTCGTCCCTACAAGCAACACCTTTCCAGCTGTACATATTCCGCCCATTGTCCATATAAAAACCACTGAACAGTGCAGCACTGTCGCGGAGCTCACCTCATACTTGTTGGGTGCAACAAAATTGAGAGTCTCATCAGGATCATAGAGGACAGAGAAGGCTAACTCCAGCACCTCCTGAGAGAAGCAAACAGGACAAACAACACAGTGTCGCTTCACTCAGCGGCAGTAAAGAATGAAAGAACAACCGTGTGCCTGGAATGACAATAAAAAAAACAAATGAAAATCATATTACCTTGTTTTGCTTCAGAGCACTCTTTTCTTTCATATGAGGGCAGTCCTTCCCGGTCACCACAGACTTGATATCAGAGATGGGGACTAAGAGGAACGGAGAAGAAACAACTTAATAATTTGAGGAGCTTATTAAGGTCAGCCTTCTGACAAATGCAGTGCGGTCTGCTGGTGAATGTGTCATAATTGTGTGTTATGAAATGTTTATTAGCTGGGACATGGAGCCACTTGGAGAAATAAAGATGTTGTTGTATCTTACTCTTGTCACTGAGTAGCTCAAAAGGCACTTCACCCTGAGGTGACTCATCAAGGTCCCCGTAGTGCAGCACTTTGTGATTCAGCGAGAGTCTGCAGAACCAAAACTTCTCTAAAAAAAAAAAAAGAAAAAAAAGAGAGAGACAGGAAACATGATGCTTAGCTCATAATCAACAGCACCAGGGCTCCTTCAGTAGAATAAGTGACTGTATTGATGCTGTGTGAACCTTGTCTTCGCCGGTTCCCCAGTTTACGGAAGCAGCTTCCCTCACACAGCCGGTTGAGTCGCTGCTGCTTGATGAGCTCCAAGATCTCGGGCTGAATCCTCTCCCGCAGCTCACTGCAGCACAAACACCGCATGAGCAGCAGGGACAAACACACATGCAGACAAATATGCTCAATACTACACTATTAAATATGACAGGAACAGAGCTGGATTTGGATTTAAGATTAATTAAACAGCACAAGAGAAACTCTGCTGCTGAGAGAAGAATAAAAGGCTGAAATCCTGAATCACTAAGACAAGAAACGACCAGGTTACAACTACGACAGTGCAATTCGAGGTAGTGTGGACACAGACTGACATGATAGGTGGAGACTGGAAGTCATCCTGGCTCATTCGCTCTGACTGCCGCAGACGCAGAATCTCTGAATAGTTGAGGCCTCGCAGTTTATTCTTCAGCTGGTCTAAAGATGACGGCTTCATGGCCAGAGCCCTGGTGATCTGCTCACGGACCACCTGCATCACCTGCTCAGGGGTTAAACACACACCGAATAAGTGAGGAATGGGGGGAAAAGAACATACCAGACTTCCTAAACCGTTGGCAAACTGTTAGAGACACTACTGTGGCTTGTAGAGTTTTCAGATCCTCCTGAGCGGGTTTTTAGTGAACCATGAATATTGTTACAGTTGTGATTCACAGGACCATTATTTCCCCATTCAGACGCTCATTCTGCTGACAGACGTCTTTCCCCATCTAAAGGCATGAATATTAAAAATATATACTTGATGGTCCCAGGTATCCTGGAACCATAATGTCTGTATGAGCAATAACTGACATAAATGTGATCATCTGGGCAAAGTACTTGAAATACTTGAACGGAATTGAAATAGACAACATTAGAATATAATGACAATGTGTTATTTAATAAAGCAAAAAACCTTTCGGCAGTCTGCTTCAGTGAACTGCTCAGTCACACAGCAGAAGAATACAGCAGCTGAAGCTGTTTTTAAAAGTCTTTAAACCTGAGGCCTGATATTACTCACATTCATAGTGAGGAAGCCTCGTCTGGAGGGACGGTGAATGTTTGGTAATGAGCATCACAAGCTCTAAACAGCCTACTGAAACTATATTTCATTTAAACTAATTAGCAAGTTAAATGTTTCTTCCATCAGCTCTGTAAGTGTTAATGATGTTACGGTTGACATTCAGACTCTCGCTGTTTTTCAGAACTGATGAAATGTACTTTGCATGAAAATCTGACAAAAGCAATGTTTTATTTTAACAAGACCAAGAGTCATGCTAGCTCATGCTAACAGCGGCCACCTTGCTAGCACCTCTGTGAGGCTGTTCTTTGGCACAGCGGTGCTTTGAGCTAAATGCCAACATCAGCGTGCTAACATGTTTAGCAGGTATGATGTGGAGCATCACCATCTTAGTCTTAATGTGACTTCTGCTAATTAGCAGCTGAGGCTGATGGGAATGTTATTAGTTCTGCAGGTACTTAATTTATAAACCACATTCAGTGCGTACCAAATGTCACGGCAATCAGTCCAACAGTCGTTGAGACATTTCACTAAAAGCCAAAAGTATGAACTTCATGGTGGAGCTAATTCATCCATATGAATGTGAACGTGTTAAAGGTGACTTTAATGCATGCATTAATCTTGGACCTTATTGAAGTCCTCAGCTGTGGCCCTCATCTCCTTCCAGGTTTTATTAAGCAGCTGGATGCAGACACAGAAGAACTCCTCCCATGCCCGGTCATGGGTGAAGAACATGGGGTGGTAGTCGTTGCAGCCCTCATTAGCTGCGCAAAAGATAATATTCCAATTGTAAAGGGAAAAAATAGAAAATCACACACACACACACTTTTTAAGACATTTTGAGATAAATAAAGCAGCTACACCTTTCGTCAAATTCAGATCTACTTACGCAATTCTCCAACCTGGAGTATCTCGCACAACATTCGAGTGAGTTCAATGGCACACCGGCCAAAGGGACATTCATGCTTGTCCTCGCGGCTGCTGTTCTCCAGCACAATCTGCCATGAGTGAGAAGACGTGTTAGCTGTGACTGACTTGTCCACCTCTGTGAGATGAGCAAAGTCACGCCTGAGGCCAAAACCAACCCTGATGTACGTGTCCTGGTGAACCTTGGCGAGGTACAGCATGTTGTCCAAAGCCAGCATCCCCGGAGGAGTCTGGGTGAAGTCCATGGCCGGGTTCACATGGTTCTGCATTTAAAACAGAATTTATTTATTTATACAGCTGGTTTTACAAGCGTAGCAGAGGAATCTGAGCTCTGCAGTGGAAACTCACGGTGAACCCCAGCATCTTATAGTCCTTGGTGTACATGGCCTTTCGCTTTTCCGTGCCGGTGGGGTCATTTTCTCCGTCGAAAGCAATCCTGCGCAGTTCAAAAATGATGTCTCTCTGAGCCTGAACCACAGCAAGCCGACATATTATTAGCATGAATAGAGGCACTTTTAATTATACAGGTATAGCAGCAAAACAATGAAGAAAATCCTCAAAAAGCAGGGTCAATCAGTGGTCAGCAGATGGCAGATACGTTTTTGAGAGTGATAGTAAGACTTTCTGTTGTGATAGAAAATGTAATACCAGGAAGAATAGATCACATGTTACTGCATGTTCCAGTCTGTGGAACTTTTACACTTTTATATTGTGTGAGATACAGTAAATTCACTTTGTGCATGCAGGTGCAAATATCACATCTACACTGCAAACAAACTAAGGAAAACATGGAGGAAATTTTCTCTGTTTTAGTCTACTTTTTACATTTCTACAAGAGCATAAACCCAACTGAAAGAAGGTTGTCTCTATTGGATCGTGGAAGTTGCAGGTTATGTTGGAACATACCATAGAAGACTTCTTGTGCTCTTTTACATGTAAAAGGCTTTTGGTGTATTTTACTTTCAATGTAATGTGGGAATTTTCTTATGATGTGCCATACAGATAACTCACTAATCTACATTTTTACCTGGTCATTAGGATCCATTTTGGTCATCATTCGTTCTTCCAGAAGGTTGAAGGTCAACACCTGCAGCACATACAGCTGATGTGCCATTTCTGCTTTGATTGGTCGATTTCCTCTGATGACATGCTAGAAAAGAAAAGCATGAAGTTAAGAGCCCAGCTTGTGTTTCGGCCACATCGAATCACACTGCACGCAGCAAAACTACCTGTGAAACGAA
Organism: Chelmon rostratus; assembly: GCF_017976325.1. Lineage (NCBI taxonomy): Eukaryota > Metazoa > Chordata > Actinopteri > Chaetodontiformes > Chaetodontidae > Chelmon > Chelmon rostratus. Next base: position 19,140,544 of record NC_055659.1, on the reverse strand, counting down.
TGAAAAAAAGAAAAAGCCCAATGCATTGTTCTCCTCCACTGGCGGGGAACTAAAGGCTGTCTGCAACCTTTGGAAAAACACCTGAAGACAGACAGCTGTCAGTGCTAGTCTCGTCTGTGCATGGGATGCACAGTGTGTGTTGCAATTACCAACTACAAAAAAATGACTTAATGTAGCATCAAAAAACACACTGCGAGAGTCCGGCAGGTCCTGTTAACAGAACACGGACTCATAGCACACAATGCTGGAGCTGCTTCACGATGTTTCCTTGCTCCAGGAAGCAGGAGGGCAGCAGACATTTGCAGTGCGTTCAGTCAGGCACTTCCACAAAAGTCGGTGCCAAAAGGAATCATTTTCAGAGCAGATTTTGTTCCACTTCACAGACTTCGTGCCATCTCACATTTGCTGGTTCCGTGTCACAGCTTTCTGAGCGAGCAAGTCTTTCCACTTTCTGAACTGCTGGTCTCTGGGATGAAACTTCCAGCCTCCAATGGCCACCAAACCCAGACACAGGAGAGTCTCAAAGTAGGCTGAACATAAATTTTTTGTACATAGAAAGTTTTCTGATGTTTTGATAGCAACTAGCAAAATGTATGGGAACTGCTGAAATCCTCTGTTCACGCCTGGGTATTTCCCAGCCTTCTGAAAGCTTAATAGCCAGCAGAGCCGAGTGTTGACTCTGATGTGCAGCTGAAATCAACATTAAATACTTTGTTTTCTGCATTTGAGCTTGATACTCACATTGAGGATGATGGATCGCAGGTGTTTCTGAGCCAAAGTGCTTGCCATTTCCTGAGAAGAAATAAAACATATCAACACACACGTCAGCTGAAGGGAAGATGCTTTACTGCACAGAAAGTGCACAGAAGTATCTTTGCTTGACTCACCCTACAGTAAATGAGAGTTTTAGTCAAATTCTGCGATGCAACAACACTCAGAAGCTACACTTCCACCAGTGGTTTATATGACTGACTTTATGCCCTTCACACCTTCTGTACAACATGACAACATGGCCTAACTCCAGTCTGTGGACACAGTCTGTCTGCTGCTGCAGCAAGTTATGGTTCTATTTGAATTTGCATGGATTATGCGGTGGCTTTCCAGGGCACAGAAAGAGCAAGAGAGCAAAGGAGGAGAAGGTCTGTGGGGTGGAGAGGATGCTACGAGATGCTGAGGGATGTGTACTCACAGTGAGGTGCTGCTCCAGCGGGTTAGTATAGTCCTCCTACAGGTTGAAGGGAAGGAGGAGGGGCGTGGGTGTAACAGCAATGGAAACAAAGAGTGCACACACGGACAATGAGATACAGGGATACATCACCGGCACAGCATGCAACGGAATAAGAACATGAAACAACATAATGTCAAATAAGGACTTAAAGGAGTCACGACACGTAGCTGCGGGAAAACCTCACATGCCCTACATGACGTAACAGACGACCACGCGTTTATTGGCTTATCCGAGTGGGTTTGAAAGGATTTCACAAACCTAAGAGCTGTGAAATTTTATCAACCCACAGAGGAAACAGTGATCTTTAAACAGACATCTTTGGCGTCCAGGTAGCTCTCTTAGCGGACATGTTTATCAAGCAGCCTTGATCTGCAGAAGATTTTCCTCACTGTAAAAACAAGCTGTCCTATAATGAGGAAGACATCAAAACTGGTCAGACAACACATCAGGGATGTATGGATGTATTAGACTATTGTTCTACTGCTATGCTAAAACGTCTTTGAAAACTCAAAAAACAGTGTAAGGACAAATATCCATAAATCTAAACTTAAAGAGTTGCTGTATTTCGATGTAAACTGTAAACTGGAGTTCAGGACAGTGACCAGTTCAGCAGTACAGCGTGTGTTGTATGTCCTTCTGCTGTAACAGAACTGACAGTTTGCCCTCCAGTGGTCACCAACAGCAGCTGGAAATTAATTCTGTCATATGTCATATGGCCAAAGGAAAAAAAAAAAAGAAGGAAATGCTACAACCCACAATAAAATTACTCCACCTCCTCCTCTTGTTTTAATGTCATCTAACCCTCCGCCTTCATGCTCTCTTTCGAAAACTGAAGACTTTTTTGAGGATTTGAGGAACTTGGCAATTGGAATTTTGGAATAGAAATTTTTGCTGCATACATATATATCAGTCTGATATGCAAAAGGAAAAGAGTTTAGTCTGTCATAGATGAATGCAGATGCAGATTTGAGAGAGAGAAAAAGATGTCTAGGTTTTTTGTTTATTCTGTTGGAAAATAATTTTGCAAAACAAGAAAATGACAAGAAATCTTTCAAGTTTGCTGTAAATGACATTCCAATGACACTTCAATTATGTTGCAAGTTACAATATTTTCATTGTTTTGACTGTTTTATTTCAGAGAGAGGTAATAAAAGGATGTAATTATTATGTTTCTGCTCCTTTTCTATGGTTAAAACCTGAAAATATGTAAGTGACACATCATTTAACTTATGGCATTAACTGACAACTCAACGTTCAACATGGAGAAACGTCATTGTAAACAAGACACGCACGCACACACACACACAAACGCGGAGAGGACAGGACAGCGTATGAAACAGGATGCTAGCGCAACGTGTGAGCTGGGATAGGAGTTATCACTGCAGGGTGAGCAGAGCAACGTGAGACAGTATGACAGTGACGAGTAACGCAGTGGACAGACATCCAAAGAAGCACTCACTCCTTTAGTTTCTGTGCATTTGGCCGCGCTACAAAGATATTTCAGAATCAGAACGCATCCATCTGGGATTTTTCTGTCAGACTCTGTTAAAGCAAACTGAACTTAAATTCATATTTCAGCATATTTGGACGAGTGTGAATAATTTCAAGCCACATTTGTCAAATCCTGCCTACATTGCTACAATGCCAGGATTCACTCAATCATCTCAGTGGATATTTTCTCACTCCCCATCATTGCACATTATGATGATATATGATACACACTACCACTGGCAGGCATCGAGTCCAACCCTTGCGATGAACAGAAATAAGCACTTTCGACTGAATTAAGCTTAGAAATAAATCCTTAATAATCAAGTCATCCTTCAGGTGCGGCGGGATGGCTGGTCTACCTCGCTGCGCTATTCTGAAGTAAGTGCAGCATAACAAACGTGCAAACTTCAAAGGAAAGCAGGCACTATTTTGAGTGTGTCGTTACAGCGCTGACTGTCAGACAGAATCCACAACATGACAGCTAGCAGACAGACGTCTATTCATAGATTAGCTTTACTAACGAACCGACTGCTGCAGCCAGGGCGAGGCAATATCTGCAGCGCTCTGACACCGAGCAACATGCGACTATAATGAATAAATGCTGTCTCTTACGAACGGGTGGCTTTTTTTTTTTAGAGTGTAATGTGAGGACGGAACATTATTAGCATTCTGGTTATGTCAATCTATCGCGTGTCCTTTTCTCTAGTTCAGCACACTGTGCTGTGGGTGCTGGGCACTGACCTGCCGTCTGTCCTCTGGTGCCTTCAGGAAAAGAGCATTGATGAGGGCAATGGCGTAGGTTTGGATCTCCTGGTTTGACCTGAAGGGATATCAAGCAATGCAACAACCAGTTAGAAGCATTGTGCTCCACAAGTCTCCACACAGAGTTTAAACTACAGGCTATCCACTATGCTACATAACAGCTCAGCTTACATTTATCTCTACTGATACTTGGGATGGGTGCAGGATTTTTAGAAGCCCCTCTCTCACACCATCGGCTCTGAATAATTGTACGCAGACTAAAACAGGGCTCTTATTTTGTCATTTTTGTTTTATTATGTTATACAGCCGCCAGTAATAGTATGAGTATATTGGAAATGTAAAAACATTGGCAATCTTTTTATTACCATAAAAAGGCAAACCCAACAATGAATTGATCCTACTAAGTATAGCCTGAGTAGGCAAATCCTAATATTGCTTTTTCTTCTTTGCCATAGAGCTAAATTGTTGTCCAGAAACTATGAGAGACACACTGTTGCACTGGGTGACATGTTCCATCATTTAAGTTAACATTTCAACATTTCTAGAAATCCCTCATACACCATCCTGCTGCTTTAAACACTTAATAGAGTTCCAAATGTGTATTAATCCGCTGCTTGAAATAGTCCCGATCAAGAGCACTATTTACTTCTGTTTGACTTATATTTGCTGAAAACTTCCAGTGGCCTGTAGTTTTAAATGATGCACATTAACATAATTTGGATTTTGGCCTGAGAGCCACAAACAGAGAAAGTACTGAGAGACAAAAGTGCATTGTTGGTTTTGTTTTTTTATGAGAATTTTTTGACAAAAAGAAAAAAAAAAGAATAACACCGGCCTTGGTGTTTGTTGGGGGTCATCTAAGCATCCTGAACTCACCCTGTAAACAGTGCCACAAGCCAAATACTGCGGCAAATTTCTAATATTCTATTGCCTCAGTTGCCCCACACTGCTACATTCACTAGTCTGCCCCCGCGATATCAGAGTGCGTGAAGCCCCTGTGCGTGTGTGTGTGCTCACACTTGCAGGTGCCCGATGAGCTGTCCCACGGTGATCTCCTGCGCCACTCGATGGTAGAGGCTGTGGCTGTTGAGCACCATGCTCTCGAGGATGGCGAGAGAGCGCTGCAGGATGGACACGTCCACCATCGGCTGGTTTACGTAGCCTGCAATCTGAGGGAGGGCAGAGGAGAAGAGCAAGAAACATGGAGATAACACGGAAACACACAAACGGTGCATTTCTTTGTCAGTTCAACTGAAAGTATCTGTCTGGATTCAGCAAGAGCTTGGAATGAATGAAAGATTATAACCCCCGTCTGACTGAAAAAGAAAATCTATCTGTAAAAGAAACCTCAACAAGAGTTCAGAGAGTGACAGTCAAAGTCACACAAAAGTTTGCAAAGAAAACTAGTCACATACGCACTGAAGGAGCTCCGCATAATGCAAGGAGTTGCTAGGCAACAGTACCCACTCATTTCCGGCACGTAGGAAGACAGGAAGGTAAAGTAATTGAATAAAAGTATATGAATAAAAGAGAACACAAAGACAGACCTTGAAATTTTACATGGTGGAGATTTGTCCAGCGGGCTCCCTGTGAAACTATCATTTTGTTTGAGGACGTCGTACCTGTTTGATGAAGGAGAGGGAGATAAGGTCCCAGGACACAATGCCATGATCCATTAGCTCCAGGAAGGCGGTGAGAGTGAAGGCCAGCATTTCACCGAAGCTGAAGGAAGCAGAGAGCAGTTAGTGAGGCCCTTTTCACATCACCTGACCCGCTCCAAATCCAATTCAGCCTCGCCTCAGTGCCATAGCTTTAACCACTTCCAGCACTAAATGCAGCATGAGCCTGTAGCTCTTACACAGATAATGTTTCACACTGTCACCTGAGCACAAAACATCACTGCTGTCAAAAGAAAAACAACTCAATCTGCGCTCACTGGGTGCCACTCTCAACCAGACGTGCCAGTGTCCCAATGCCCTCCATATTGATGAACTCTGCAGCGAAGGTGGGGTCTGCGGACAGCTTGGCGAGCTCTTTCAGAGCCTCCAGGCGAGCGTCGATGCCGTGGGACTGGATCCTCTCCAGGAGCTGACGGGCAGCACGAGCCTGTCAGCAATAAAGAAAACATGACATTCATGATAACTTCACCTCACCCATGAATTCACTGATCTATGAAGGTCATTTTCAATAAGACTTGTGTAAAAGGAGCGCCTTGGCACATGCTCAGAAATGCTGCATGTCTGATTTCCTGTTTGTCTCCTCACCGGTTACTATCAAATAAAGGCAAAAAATAATGAAAGTACTTATGAAAGGTTTGTTGTTGTATGTTACTACTTAAAAATGACAGCTGTGTTCTCACCCAACAACTTTTTGTTGAATTCATCTGATGAGACCACAATGTCTGCAAAGCAGTACACATGAAATGATTTAAGTGATGAGAGGTGGGCGTTAAGTGTCACCACAGCTTTAACTTGACATGCTGACAAAGTCTATGCAGTACAAATTTTACCTGCCTTTACCTGAAATATTGGCTCTATTGTCAGGGATTTACACAGAAAATTAAGACACACACAGCTACGTTACATACGATTGGCCTGAAAACTGCGATGGTTTGTTTGGGTCTGTTTTACCTTTGCCTTCATCTTTTCTTCTCAATAACTCTGGCTGACTTGGGAACGTGTAAAACCCACGCTGTAATAAATCTGAATTATTCCTGAAAGAACAGCCGAGTGCACAGTGGGCTGAGTAGCACTTTTGGTGTTTAGGTGGTGGAGGCGTGAGGTGCACCCGCAGTACACTTGGAGGCCGGGTTTTATTAGGAAGAGTATATCATGATATATTGTTACTGAGTGTGTTAGATGAACCATGGCAAATCAGCTCCTTTCATCTTGTGAAAAGCAGTGCTCTCCAATTGGGCACAGACAAGGGTGTTTTAAGAGGAAACACAAAAAGGGAGCCTCAAGGTCAGGTCAAGGGGTCGTCTTCAGGCCAGCTCAGGACCCAGGTGAAGGGAGAGGTCTGTTTTGCTTTGCAGGAGTACAATGCAGCTGTTGGGTTGTTTGGGGAGACTGGTGCCCTTCGAATAAGGAGAGATGCTCCGCTGCTGAGGGGACCGAGGGCATAGGTGATAAGCTGTGCTGTCCTCCAGACACTGCGGGGCAGACTGTCTCCTGATGGAGGAGTGTGTTGATGGCGCCCTCTAGACGCTTGCAACTTGAACGTGGACAAGCACAGTTCCTTGTTTTAGGTATGGAGAATGAGAATAATTGGGCATGAACCAGATCTAGCACTCCCAGCAAGAATAAAGGCCTGATCACTGGAAGCATCCCTCAGAATTGAGGTGGCATCAGGCAGTGTTCACACTCTGCTGATAATCTCTCTGCTCTCCTCGGACAAACATCAATACACCTTCCTGCATTAAGACATCGAAGTCTCCAGACAGCGTTCCTTGGGGGGGGGGGGGGCAGCAGACCTTCACAATGGGCATGCTCTCTGTCTGACCTTACAAGTCCTGACAAAAAAAAAAAAAAAAAAAACAGAGACGCAAGCGAGCAGGCATAAACAAAGCTGACTCACAGGTGAAATGGCTAATCGAAGGATGGTCCCGTTCTTGATTTCACCACGGCTCTAAAAGACAAGAAAGGAGGAATGTTTCCACACATTCAACACTCATTTACAACGGCATGAACACAAGCTCAGGAAAAAAAAACGTGAAGCCCACCTGCTCAGTGATGTAAAGCTGAGGGCCGTCAGCATACCGCAGAGCAAACTGCTCCGAGCCTGACAAAGACCAGCTGAGGACAGAGAGAAAAGGTCTGTCAAACAAGTAGTCCCATAAATACAGAGTTAGATACCTACTCAAGAAGCAGTGGGACATAATGCAAACTTTGATAAATGTTTCACTGCAGCATTCTCTAGTATGCAGGAACAAAATGCTGTTGAACATCACATTTCTCCCTCCAGCAGTTGCATTTACACAAGTGGCAAAACTGGGAGATTGTGGAGGAGAGTTATTCAGTGGGTGTTAACAGTGCAGTGCATAGACTTCTCAGTCTCAAATGGAAAAGGGAGGCTGTGGGTAGATACAGCCACGAGGTGGATGGGTGGGATTTTGCTGTATTCATCCCTAAAGTACAAGAGCAGGTTTAAAAAAAAACACACACACACACACACACACACACACAAAGATGACAGTAAAGGCCAAAATCACAGGTTAAAACCTAAGAAGAAATGATAGCAGATAAAAGCAGAAAATAATGGGTGAGAAGAGCTATGTAAGGTATCAACAGTCAGATCTTATCTGTGTGTGTGCTGACATGTATTACTCATGCTGTGGGGACATAAATCTGTGTACACAGTCACATTGTGGGGACATGCCTTCCTCATGGGGACAAAACACAAGTTTGCATTATGTAAATCATTAAATCTCAGGGTGAAGACTTGGGTTAGGGTTAGGATGAGGTTAGGTTTAGGCAAGTAGTGGTCTGTGATAAGAGTGCAGTGGTAAAGCTGGTGTCTACAAACCAACTGAGAAAGGGCTGGACGTCAGCTGCCAGGTAAGAACAGGTACTACACCACCCACAGAAAAAAAAAAAAAAGAACACGCACACCCATTTCTTCTCTCTGAACACGCCTTTGTTTTGCCTGGGCCCACATGTAGCACAGCCACCTCTAAAGTAAGCAAGTTCAACAGGTTGCTGTTAATGCCAAGAGTGTTAGAAGAATAAAAAATGTCTTTTTGATTTACAGCACAGATAGTTGGGCTGCTCTTATTCTTTCAGAGCATTTTTTTCAGAGCTCTCACTGTGCCCTGCATCCACAGATGGAGCCAATGGACAACCAGATAAATCACTTTCAACACTGTATCAATCGTAGTTGAAAACAAAGAGAAAAGGGTGGTCTCGTTTGTCTAAAAAAAAAAAAAGCTTTAACTTTATAATGATGATGCAATCTTAGCTAATTCCTACACATAACCTTAATAAAACCTCTTTAGGTAAAATAGAGGGCAAGACAAACACATAATAACACACTGCAATTTTGTTAATATTCAATCATTTGGTAAGTGAACAGAAAGTCAGAGACAATCAAAACCACAAGCTTTGAAATGTGCAAGAGTAATGCTTACCCATCACACACTTCTCGTATTATTGAGGACAAAGGCCTTTTCTGCAAACAGAAAAAACACACGCAAAATAACAACATTAAAGGGGGGGTGAAACATAAATCAGCACTCGTCACGCTGCCATGTTTTTGTTAATACGTCAACAATGACAGCTTGTGGAAAGAGCATAATCCCATTTCTTAAACGTATTGCTCATGAAGAGTTATTTATCATGACAAGCACTCAGGTGCATACTTTACAAAACACATCTCAGCGTCGCTCATGCCTTTCACATTGAAAACAAACACAAGCTGCAGAATGCAACAACCAAAAAGACTCCACAAAGGTTTAGCCACCAGCCATTAGAGGCAAACTGGAGACGCATTCAATGTCCACTTTACGCAAACACTGACCTGGTCCATCTCTATGAGCTGAGCGTTAGCACCAGGCCATTCAATAGCCACCTTCACGATGTCAGCTGGGGGCGGCATGGCTGTCTTCTTGTAGCACCCTGCAGAGGAAAAAAGACACCGCTTTCATCTTTAGATCAAATTCACCTATTGGACTGTGTCTGAGTCATCAGTCTTTAAACACTTTTCACTTCACTCAAACACTGAATTACAAATAAATACCAATAAAAAGATAAATGATTGATAACTCGTCTATTCAGAATGTGTTCTTCTATTATTCTGCACTCCTGCAGCGTGTCAAAATGTTTGGACTCTGAGTACAAACATCTGTGAGTTTCTAGCTGTCGGTCTCATGACTGACTAACTTCAGAATAACATGAACTGAAGTTTATACGTCACCTAATGGAGAAGCGTTGAGGGGGTCAGTCACTCTCACGGCTTTGCTGTATAAACCAGTGTGTCAGCTCCTCTGTGAACACAGAAACCCACACAGCCGTCATGTCACCGCAAAACCTCGTTTTCCTTAAAGCTTAAAAAAAAAAAGCTCTGGTTTTGCTCCATCCCTGCATTTTGTCTCCTCTGAACTGAATCTGTCAGTGAACGGATCAATAGGCACAACTGTTTAACGAAACCACCCACACACACACATACACACACACACGCACACACACATCCTGACTGGATCGAGCCTTCTGCCTACCAGGCTCTGGGTTTTATTGTGTTTCGCTGCCTTTGACATGTTATTATTATTGCCAATCAATATGCCAAACATCTTCACGGCCCATTTGTGCTGCACCTTTCTTACACCAGCCAAAATTGTTTTGCTCCAGTCGTTCAACTGTTTCTGTTGTGGGCGGACAAAAAGACGCAACTTAAAATGCAACACCACTCTTTCACGGTGGGGCCTTTACATCTACGCTTTACTGGCCGTGAGGCTGTCATCGGGATTTTTAACTGTGTTCTGATATCGCCACCAGCCTCAAAAAACCAGGATCGATTTAGCTCCTGGAGAATGTGAAAGAAGACAGCATGATAATAACCACTTTTTGTCATCACCATACTTGGAAAAACAGATTTATTTCTGGATCCCCCAACTCCCTTCGCATTTTGCATTTGACTAATGAATTCATAAATAAATTGTGTGTGCCATATGCCCCGAAAACTGTGCAGAGATAGTTACAAATTAAAACAAAACGGAACAGAACTGTCAGGCCATCTGCTCTGAAATGACATCTTCCTGCTAACATTCATGCAGATCACACATTTATACTAATTCAATTTTTGCAACTGTTTAATTCACATCACCGCAAAAAAAAGGCATGCTAGTTTGCCCGGAAACATTTCCTGCTTATTTCATTAGCCTCGTTACCTGAGTCTTAATACTCAGTGGTGCATTCGCTCTTATTGAACATATTGTGAGCAACAACTGCTCTGAAATAGCGAAGCAAGAGGAGCAACAGCAGGGGCCGGTCTTGTGCAGCAGACAGATCTCTCTCTCTCTGCACCGACACCGAGCATGAAAAGCTGTCTGACAGACTCTGCTGGTGTGGCAAAGAAGAAAAAGACACTGCTGTTCTCCAAATGGCTCCTTGCATTCAGGCTGCTTTCCGGACACAAAACACGTTGCGTGGCATACAGCTACTCATTTGAAAAGACAACTTAATTATTACCAAACTGCTGCGGGTGAAACAATCCAACCTGAACCAGAATGAAACGGCGACTGTCTTCCCTCGAGATTTTTCCAGCATTATACTACATTTCTGCACCACAGCAGTCTTTCTGAGGAGCTTGAACGTCTGTCTGATTCTATAAATATGTTCGCCTGTTAGTTTACATAAGCAATGGCTCCGACGTCTGACACCATTGTCCTTTGATCACTCACAAAATAAAGGATATTTTGCCCTCAAACACAAGTTTATTCTTTTGACATGAGAGACTCAGGCTGCGGCGCCTTGTGAAGAAAACATCTTAAAGATGGAATAAAAATTTAAGCTGTGGTACTATGAATAATAAGCAAGCCTGACTCCTTTCAGCTCAACAACTCTGAAACACGGAGGTCGCCGCATTGATTTCTCCACAAAATTTGTCCCAAATTAAGCCCGCGATAGGGTGGTACCCTATATGTGATTAACACCAACTAGCAAATTAAGGTGGATTGTGCAAATGATACAGAACGAAAACCGCCAATTAAATTCCGATTCCAAACAGCCATCTGCACGAGAAACTGCGCCGCCTCCGCATCTTCAAGCCGACTGCCAGTCACATCACAGAACGTGTGATCTGAGCCTGCCCTGCTGAAAAAGTTTGTGCTCGTACAGAAAAAAAAACAAAACCAGTTTTTGTGAATGTTTTCCACACGTTCTGGTATTAATCTATCTTCTAAGCAGTGTTACAGCTATGTTGTTATCTGTGCAGTGTGGTTGTTTTCCTGTGAGGCCAAGCAGTATGTGCATATTATTGTGCAGCATGTAGGACTATTGATATTTGTGATTTATCATCAGTTGGCGTGAAATATTTGAGCTGATGCAGCTGAAAATAAAAGCTCCAGTTTGGCTTTCGAACTTCACCATGCAGCCAAGCAAAATGAACCTCAAGCAGACAATTCAAGAGGTGACACAGGTGTTTTTTTGTTTTTTTTTAAGTGAGTTTTCTTATAATCCAACAGTGTGAAATCCTTCTGCTTCAGTTTTCTATCAAAATGCTTGATTATCCTCACTGTTTATTAACTCTCAGGTAGAGTAGTGCCACACCTGTAGATGACCAGCGTTCACTTCACATCATTTTGCATAATTGTTCAAATTGTTTCCATTCACTTGTATAAAAACTGCTGGATGAAACAGAAATGTCACATTTCCTGCACTATTTCTGCATCATTTGCCGCCATTCAAGGTTTGGCTGCTGCTCTTTTAATGATGTCGTCTCGCTGCCACCAACTGTTTGTCTCGCAGCGCTTAACTTGTAATATTTGCATAATGGTAGTGGATGGAAACGCACATTACTTTGCATTTTCTTTTGGCAATTTTCTGTAAATTCAGTTAAAATATTTCCTGCATGTGGGTGGAAACCTGGCTAATGTTAGACATGTTGCAACAAAGAGAAAGAGAATTTTGTGTATTTTCATCAGCTGGTTGATGCAAAAAAAAAAAAGAGCACAAGGTTCCAGCGTCAACATGGGAAAAAAAAGAGCTCGGCTGACTTGACTTGCTGGTTTCTTCTGTTTCAGCACATATGAGACCATATTTAAGGTGTAGGCGCATTGTTTAACTGTTAGGCTTATAGGATAATAGTGGCATAGAATGAACAAAAAAAAAGACAAATCATTAATTCCAATGATTTGTATGACACCTAATCATCAAATTAAAAATCAAATTAAAAGAGCACCACGTAATCTGACTTTCATCTACGAGCCAGCAAGGAATAACAACACTGTCAGCTCCCTGGTGCAGCTTACAAAGGCCCACGACAGAAATTAATGAAAAACTCACATGTTGAGAGCACAGTGAGTAATGACTCATAGCTTGAATCGAAGCAAAAAAGAAAAAAAAAAAAAAAAAAAAAGGCTAGTAAATGATAACGTACCACTGTGCAAAAGACTTGAGAATAGCCAGAAATCACAGCATCTGACCAAAAACCTTACTAAAAACATGCATATTGAATCTCATAAAACGTGGCTGCTGCGGTTTTGCTGGGCAGTTATAGAAGTTTCCAGTTTGCCCTAAAAAATAACTAGAAAACCTCAGCAACAGGTACAACCTCAACATGGCAAATGTACAGAATAAAGGCCAACACTGGAGCCGCTTAAGGTCACACACACCAAGAGCAAAGACTGCAGATTCCTGGTGTATACTGCAGCGGCAACCCACTTTTTACCAGGAAGAGCACAGGTGTTACAATAACATTGACTATGGCTCTGTTCTAGTCAAGTGTCCCAGTAATTCACTAGGTGATAACTGAAAAAACACATGTGTAACTACTAATTAATTATGGCTTAGCTGTTTTGTAGGTGTCCCACAAAGCACCTAAAAAACAAAGTATCAAAGGTAACCGCTACACCCACAACAACAATAATATGAGTAATCTTGTTCCATTTAATATGCCATCTATTGCTGCCTCTACATATTGGCCCACTACTGAAGGCTGCCGCTCCAACAAGGCCCTTAAATCCAGTTTCAGATCAGGTGACAGGTAAAAGATTAAAATCTTCAGCGTTGTCTGGGTACGACAGGTTTATGCCTTAAACTAAATGTTAATTAAGTGAAGATTCCCCACCCGATGCCTGGATCCTGTCACTGTAAAGGCTGATGGTCATTCCCAACGTATGAAATCAGAGGCCTGTTTGTCTGCTGTGAAAAACTGGATGTCACGAATGCTGGAAAAACTGCGACGCTGCTCGACACTGACACCAGTCTGAACAGTCACACCCGACATCAATGCGATTTCTCAAAGGTTGACGGCCAAGAACGAGAATGAGTGTTTGATCCTACCCTCTCTTTTGATCGGCCCTTCTTTCACCTACACAACACGGCTAAAATTGGGTCCATGGCAGAGACCCTAATTCATGACTTTGTTTCATCCAGACTTGATTACAGTAGCATTCTGACCATATTCATCAAATTTGAACCAAGACCACTGTACAGTCTTTTTTGCATGTCATGCAATAACAGCCGTCTGCTCTCAGGATACAGGGCTTCTGTCTGTCCCCGTCGTTAAAAAGAAGTCATCAGGCTGCAGGCGTTTTTCCCATCATTCCACCCCCCTCTGGAATAACCTCAATAACTCATCTTTTCCTCTTTACGTTCTGCTAGCTGCTCATCCTCCAGGAGACTCAGCCTGTCCTCTTGCCTCTCTCCCTCTGCATGCTGGTTTCCTTTCTCCAACCTGTGTGAACAGTGCGTTTGAGCTTTGCCTCTTGTGTGTTTGCACAGCCTGTCCTACACCCATGTCTCCATGCTGGAGAGGAGGTCATACGGCTCAGGCCTGTTTGGTGGCACCTGGAAGTCGCCGGACATCCCCCTGCATTGATATTCCTCATATACGTCAAAAGTCCATCTATAATTTTATCATATTGATTGTCCATAATGTAATTTTACTACATTGGTGTATTGCAGACATCTAAACGGTAGCATGCCTGTCCGTCCTGGAAGAAGGATCCCTCCTCTGTTGCTCTTCCTGATCTTTCCTGCATGTTTTTTTTTTTTTTTTTTTGTGGAGTTTACCCTTTTCCTGATGGACAGAGGCAAATTCCTATTGGCCTGTATAAATACATTTGACTTGACTTCACCCAGTGCAAGGACAGAACAGAGAGGCAAGCTGGTGACAACTGCAAAGTGATGGGAACTGTTTTCTCTCCTTCATCCTGTTTTTTTATGCCCCTTTCCCCTCACAGCCCTGTCGTCTAACTGGTAGATGGCTGGTTACTGGGCTGCTGTACTGGCAGGTTTGAACTGAAGGCCACTTAGCAACAGTTCTGTGGCCGCACGCGCTGCGGGGGTAGCATAGCAACAAGAGCTAAGGAGCTCCAGCCTGAAAGGAAACCCCACAGCTTCATTTCTAAAGACTCCCAACTTCATGTGTCCCCCACCGCACACTTTCCAGCGCGACCCGGATGTTTCTGACGCCATTTTACTTTCCCTGTGATGTGGTTTGGGGCTCCTGTCTTAGCGGGTCCTAATAAAAGATTCACACACGTTAGCAGTGAAGCGCCTAACTTTTACAACAGCTAGTTAGCTAAAGTTCGTTGAATATGCGGAGTGGCGCCCCCTCTGGTTTTGTGATGCTTCTTAGGTGTTGACCGCACAGTTAGTGGAGAAAAACAGCTTTGGCGATTTTCCTTGAACAGTTCAGATAAAAATCTGATTAATTAAGACAAATTTACAGTGTTTTCGCTTGAAACGCAAGCAGTCATCCGCTTGCATGTTAGGAGACGGACCGTTTGTTGGTGTGATCTGTCTATGTTAGCCATCATCTCACAGACGTCTGCAGTCACTGTTCATACGGTCAACATGCGCTTCATGTATCGGAAGCCTACACAACTTGTGAGAAGGTTTCAGGCCTGATCACAGGTGATCGATCAGGTTGAAGCTATGGTAACCAGAGGGGGCTGACAGACTGATGCAGCGACGGCTGCATTTGCAACCCTGTGATCGTTAAACGAAATCAATCACAACTCGCAATATGACCGATGTATTAAACAGCGGCCAGCGCCGACAGCGCTGCCTCTTGCCATCATCTGCGTGAAAATGACACGAAACGGCAAACTCACTCGCTTTTACGGTCGGTACCAGCGTTATTCCTCAAAAGGCGGCTAATGTTAGTCAGTCATCCAGCTCAGTCCCCGTGTGCTCCTCCATTGCAGTCAGTCATGATGCTGCCTGTGTCTCGCCGGCCGCTCGGATGATGTCCTCATGCTGTCTGGCTCTACTTTGAACGGCTGTATGGTTTTACTGAAGGCTACTTAGCTGCTAACGTCGATGCTCAGTGTTACTCACCCGGCGGCTGGGCCATCGATGATGCTCTCAGTGTCCCCTCCTCTCCCTCGCTCCAGTGAAGCACTTTTGGAAAGGAGAAATAATTCCACGCCTTGTAGGCGGGACACGATGTAAATGTCACCGTCTGCAAACGAGGCAGGCCCTTCATCTCCATCATCTGTGCACACTCAAGCTGACATCTTCCTCTGGTCCAGTCTGCTGCTGTGGAGAAGATGCGACATCACTGCGTACTGTATGTATTTCACTCATGTAGGTGCAGTAATTGACAGTTAAGATCTCTGACAGGTTGTATTAGTGAGGCTTAATTAGGCATCCTACTGTACACAGGATGGATGACATATAGAAACACTTATTTGATTTTCATCTACCATTCAAGCCCAAACCAAGAAAACTAAAGCTGAGAATATCATTCAAGAAGATGCCAAATCTAAAATATGTGGCCGAAATGTTTTTCAGATCTTGGCATGGTTAATTTTGCTTGATACTTATTGAATCATAAATTTAGCATTTACTTTTTGTGTTGTGACACAGCTGTATGTTCCTTAGATAAAATGTCATCCATCTACTGTCCAGTGCAAATCCAGTGAACATGTTGATGATGCACCAGTGTTGAATGTCAGGGAAAATGGCTTTAACTCATAGTTATCAGCTTGTTTTTAGTGTGATAGCGATAACATTACTTTTTTTTTTTTAGATCAACCACTTTGTTTTTCCACCATCACAAATTTTGTCCCAAATTGCAGCAATCACAAAAAAGGCCCTTGTTACTTTTAACACCCTTTTTTCTTCTGTTCTCTAACAGGCAACAAGGCAATTCATATAAATTCAAAATACAATATTGTATAGCTGGAGAGCACCACATTAAACATGATGTGCAGCATCTTACTTAAGGTTCTTTGTTGCCTGATATATGATTTGAGTGTATCTGCCCATGACATGATTAATTCATTCACAGGCGCGGCTGTTATAATTATCGGCTGATGGTTCCTTAAGGAAACAGTAACAATCACTCTCATTTATTGAAGGATGAAATATTGGGCCACCAACACACTGCAGCAACCTTTCCTTAACAAGCTTGTGTAAAATTAAGCCAAATAAACTAGCTCATCACTGAAACAAATTACTACTTCGACTCCAAACTAACATTTTCATACTGTGTGTCGTTTCTCTTCTGAATCGGGTCAACAAATAGGCTCTAGACACCGCACCACACAGGCAGCAAGTAAAATACCACAGCATTCACGGCACAGTACGTTTTTATTGAGCACAGAAACCATGTGTACAGGAAAAATATCCACAGCCTCGACTGAGTTGGTAACACTGGCTCACCTCATGGGATGGCTGCTGGTGAAACTTGAAGGGGCAAGCAGACAACTGCACTGAAACTCACTGAGAAAACAACTTGTTTTTTTTTGTTTTTTTTTTTTGAAAAGTAAACAACAGCTGAAGGTTTTTTAGCTCCACGTTACACCTCATGCATGACATCAAAAATAGTATTTCTGACATAGTAGTTTCATCAACGAACACGAACATACCCGATCTCAGATGTTCAACAGGCACAGACGCTGAGCTCAACTGCTGCTCTGGAGAGTTTTAAAGTTTAGAATCAGATTCAGATTACATCAGGTTTATAAAAAAAAAAATCATCACCTTATATCAAGACCTATGGGATGCATTTCAGTCAATGACACATTCTGCAGTTCACCCATGAATCAAGTATACCAGTAACCCAGACAGGACATTCACCAATAAAAAAGCTCTGGTATTTCAGAACGATAAGCTCTTTTACAGATCTCAGACAAGTGACTGTACAAATATTTCCCTTTTTTTAGCCTGTGAGACATCACAGCGCTTCTTCCATTCAAACAAAAGACAAAACAACTGTCCGAAAGCTTTAGAAATACAGGGAAAGCTGAGGGTGACAATATATCATTTGACATTGCCTTTGATGGTGATTTACTGACAGGTACACCTCACTGCGTCAGAGACACACAGGCAAACTGACATCAACAGAAAGCAATCACAGCTGTTTCAGGTTTGAGATACATGACCATATGTGAGCACATGACTAGAGAGGTTCAGCGACACAAATGTTGCAGGAGTGATCTTTAGTTTTTGTTTTTCTTTTAAATAACTGCATCATTACTGAGAACACACAACAATGTAGAACCATGTTTGTGGCTTTGCTTCAACACACATCTTTCAGCAAAGACAAAATATGGCCAAAGCAAACCGAGCCTGTTGTTATAAATTCAACATCAAAACGATGCTGAAAGGTTAAGACCAAAAAAAAAAAAAAAAAAGAAAGAAAAGCATGTTCACTACTGAAAATTTGGCAGTAAACTGAAGACTTCTTAGAGGTAGGAAATGGGCATGGAATAAAGTTGTCAGGATTCATCCTTCACATGTTAAAACCAGTGACAGTAAAATATTCTTTTTACTAATCATGAGGCCCCATGAGTAGTGCCTATAAAGGTACAGCAAAGTGTTGTAACACCCCAATAACGAACAATAATCCAGCAGCTACACTGCACTGCTACACTTCTCCTTGGGTAGTTAATAAATGACTACTGGCCTCTTCATGATCACAGACATCAAGCCTAAAAAATATCTTCTGACACTGTAGACAAATCAAACTCAAACCTGGAGTTGTTTCAGGTGTAATTTAACTTTAGTTCAGTTTGAGCGGTTTGCATCATTCATGAAAACTGAGCATCTGTTGGCGATTACATGCACAAACATGAAACTTTACAGTCGTTTACAGTATGATTAAGTCGCAACACCTTATGCTGTAGGGAAGTAAAGGCCACATAGGGAAGTTAGGTGCTGCAAAATTGGCCTAGCTCTAAATCTCGACAGCCAATTCTATTTTTAAGATTACCAGAATATCGTACCCAATTTCACACAGACTACATTCCTACTTGTTAAAACAATGAGCTTTTCATGACACATCTGCATCTATGATGAACAATGTGAGTCCAGCTGCCATTTCATCTGAGGGGTGCATGAGGTTGATTAAATTAATTCATAACAAGTGTTGGAGAGCTCTGACAAGCTAAGCAGCGTATAATGAGCCTCATTAATGTGAATCTGCCATTCAGATCTTAATATAAGTGTGAAGACATCTGTGACACCGAATCATAACACATAATGACCGAGGTGTGATGACACAGATGTGGAGAGCAGCTCACACAGAGCTGCTTCATACGAGATGAAATTTACAGTTCAGTTGAGGCCACAAGTTACAGGCAACACCACGCAGTTAACAATGTAGTCTACAGTCCCCATCTGTGTCCACTTATTGTATCATCCCGTCTGCACTGAGTGACTCCTGTGTGAAATCACCGTCACTAAACTGTATATAATATTCAGACAAAATTCCCACATGTTCGTAAAAATAAAATTGCAAAAAATCATGAATGAAACAACTGCTGATGTGCAACAAAAGGCTTTCATAATGTGAGCCATTAATCACTGTTAAATGTCATTGTAACAGGATGCATGTTTGTCAAAATGTCTGGCCCAACTTAAGCCTGGGTTTAAGGACTTTACAAGTGAATACAGCCTGTACTGTCTGTACTGCACTTAATTTTAATTCAAGTAGTATTAGCATGCTTCAAGGTCAGGAAAACAAACAAACAAACATCCCCCCAGTAGATCAATGCCTACTGGCAGGTATTGTCACAGTTTATTATAATTTCATTCTGAATAAAATTTTGTGAGCAACTTCTGGCAAATTTTAGTTCGACAATTTTCAACCCAAACAGACTGATTTCAAATGTTAAGTAATTTCAGCTGTAAAAAAAGAAAGTAAAACTAAAACTAAAAGAGATTTTTAAAAAAAAGAAACAATGTGCTGAATTGCAACATGTTGCAGAATAAAGTCACAATACTTGAGGATTTTCATAACAACTAAAAAAAAATCTTAATATGATGTTGAGGATGTGCTTAAAATAATACTTTAACTATCACTGAAGACCTTTGCAATGACTGTTTGAATGGGAGTCAGGCAGGTTTTGAGCTGTTAACAGACGGTGAAAATGGAAAAAAGGAAAACCACAATATCGTATCAACCAATCACAATTTGTTTCAAGAGCTAATTGATTTTAATTAATTACATCCATTTTGAGAAAAAGCTAAGTTTTAAGTCAGCTTGTCTCCATGACACCAATTTGATATGTGTATTTATATAGCAATTTAACCATTTTACCAGAGGGGCACTTATTGATCAACTTAATTTGTTCAGGACAACCAAATTCATCCGGTCTTGACAACATGATTATGTTGTATCAGCAACTCTCTGATTTTCAATTCCTTGACTATTTGCACATTTTCAACCAAACTCACAACATATTATTTTCATTTCAGATGTACATATCGACACAGAATTTGATTAATGGGAGCCAATATTACACAGTGGGTATTTGTTCCTTTAATTAAACACTTTGTGGCTACGGTATGTAAAGGGCTCTATTCTGTGGAAAATGTTTTTCTAAATCAATTTTCCAAAACCAAAATGTGCAAAGGGTCCAGGAGCAGAACAAATCAAACTGATTGAACACAGAAAATAATGGCATTAGTGTTCAGTCAATCATACTGTATCTACAAGGATTTATATTTACACTGTCACATTTTCTCTTTCATGCATCATTTTTTATGTGGCAAGCTGAAAACCAGTATCATTAAACCCATCAAAACCCATATTAACACTGGCTCATTCATCATTAAGAGTGTTATATTTGGGCAATTTATGATCATATCTACAATGATTTCACTGAATTCCTTGTAATGAAGGTAATTTACAATAAAATAAATGACTGCAGGTCAATATAGTTGTACATTTTTAGAATATTCATTTAATAATGACATCAACTTAACCCTGGGCTTCATTTATTGTTTCTTGGGTTTATAATAAATAGATTTTGAATGGAATGACAGGAACTTAGCTGACGCAGCTTTTTCCCTGAAAGTGCCAGTGAGATGAACACAGAGAGAGAAACAGAAGGGGAAAGGCCCAAGTGGGGAAAAGGGTGAGGAGATGAATGGTTGTGAGGTCACTACCAGTCTGCATTTTCCCAGGTTTCCTCCGCAGGTTTCGTGGGACTCTTCTTCGTCTTACCATCCGCGTTCTCCCAGTTGTTGTCCCAGGCCTCCCAGCTCTCCTCTGTGCTGTGTTTGTTGTTGGACGCTGCTTCGGAGCCCCAATTGTCCCAACTGTCAGAGCTCTTCTTTGCAGAATTATCTGCGATGGTCCAGCTGTCACTGCTGGGAGATTTCTTGGCCTTTAAGGAGGTGTTGCTGCCAAAGGTTTCCCAGAAGTCCTTTCCGATAGGCTGGCTTGAACTGCCCTGATATCCCTCAGTGGCATCCATGTTCTGGTAGCTCTCTCCAGCAGACCTGAATCCAGTCAAACCGTGAAGAAATTTTTGAATAGCTCATGTTGCATACATCAAATCACACTGTACAAAATATTTTGTATGTGGGAGAGTTAAATAGCATGAAGTTGTTATCATTACCCATCTTCTGGTTTCCCCGAGAAGATATTAGTCAATTTTGCACCAGCTCCCTGCACCTAAAGAACAGAAAACACTTGAGTTGACAACATTTGTTTTCAGTTATTACTGCTAGTGTAAAAGCATCATGACATTGAGAGAAGCAAATGACTAAAACATAGTTTTCTAATGAAGTAAAAGACTAAGACCAAACGCAAAGGGAACTTAACGCTATAAAAAATATTAATGGTTGCTGCACAACAAATGAAAATATTGCGCTTTTTAATGTTAGCAACAGTAATAAGAGGCAGAAATAAGAAAATATCAATGTGCAGTTTTACTTAACACTTCACATCACAAAGGTTGACTACTCAGTACTCACCACCAGATTAAAAATGGCAGCAAGAAAAACAAGAAATTATATTCAATTAGTATTGTTCAAACATTCATCATCACAGCAAAACCAGTCTCCTTTGAGGATCATGATGCTACGTCTGTGTGTGCGTGTGTGTGCAGTTTTCGCATATCTGCACTAAGTGTTGGATCAGAGCTCCTGTTCCTCGCTCAGGAGACTGGTTTTGCGTCTGTACAGCGTGGCAGAGGTCTGCCCTTCCTACCTTGTTTGCCAGCCCAGTCATGCTGACTGCCATCTCATCTAGCAATTTGCCATCTCTCACCTGGATGAGCCAAATCATTATTAAAAACTAAGAAAAACAACAATCTCCAGCCACAAAGTTTGTCAAACAAAACAACTAGTGAGCAACAGTTTGTCTTTGTAAGAAAAATGATTTGTGTTGTGTGCACTGATAATCAACATGAGAAAATATTAATGTTAAAGGTTATTCTTCTCAAGAGGAAATAACTCCAGAGTAATGCAGCTACAACCACTTTGCAAGAGAGTTGTAAGATTGCTACAAAGGCACAAACTACAGATATTTAAATCACCAAAGCCAGCTGTACATTAGAAGACAAAAGCATTTTGTTTAATACCAGTCTCTGTCAGTCACTGGCCTTTCCAATTTCCATCAATCAAACCTAGACCATAACCCACCACAGCAGGTGAAAGACAGTCAGCTCAGTCATGAATTTTGATTTGTGAACATTAGCAGTTTCTTACAGCTACATGGGACTCATTGGATCTCATGAAAAGACACATCCACAAGCTGCTCACTTGACTGTGTGCGTTAGAGCAGTTATGTGTAAACACTCACCATGACCTCAGGGATGGTGACATATTATTCATTCATACATGTTGCCAAAAACAAAGCTTATTTTCATGCAAAAGCTCAAATGCATTGAATCTGAAAAGCCAGTGAGCAGTTGTCAGTTGAGGAGCTTCGGGTTGTGTCATTGCATGTTTACAGAACTCAAAACTTGCGAACCTAAAGACCAAGACTGTGGCATTTTATCTTTTGTGGCTGGCCGAGTAAGAGAATTTCAATTCAGTTGAACTGCCAGAGAAATGGGGAAATAAACTTGGTTTGGATCTTTGTTTTAAATGTAGATGTCTTTATTTGTGATGGAGAGTGTGGCCCAGCTTTGAAGGCGAATTGAATGTTTTTTTAAATGTAGCACTGATATCAGGATGACAAGGTCTGATGCTGTTGTAACAGGTTTTGTATGTTTAAGTCTAAAGAAGGCTCCTGTATCTGACATTGAAACCTACTTTAAAAAACAAGCCGTTTACAACGCTTGAATAAATGAATAAACTGAACGCCATTGAAATGAGGCATGATATGTGAACAAAGGCTTTGGCTCCTAAAAACATATAACTGTTCTTTTAAGCCTTGTCCAGTGACAGTGCTGAGAGTTCCCACTGAATCACACCCGTTCCCAAATAAACAGTTCATAGCTGTATGCGTCTCGCTGAGTCACTCACTGGAAGAAACAAAGGTCTGACTGCTATTGCATCCTTCAAACCACAGCTTCTGTCGTTTAATGTAAGCTGGCATAAAGCAGATAAACTGGCACAGACAAGCAGTGTAGAAAATAGCACATTCACATCTGAAGCTGTTTTTTTTTTCTTCTCTAAAGCACTCTATCCCACCACCAAGTCAACAACTTCAAACATCAATGTTACCTTTTCTTGGGTAGGTTTGATAACATTCTCATTTAATGTCTGTCCTAACTCTGTGGCCTAGTTGGAAGTCAGAGGGGAGAATTCACTTGAATGAAACACAGTTTGACATTCACAGTAGAGCAAGACACTGAGCTGCTTGTTCTGCATTTGCATGAAGTGACTGATCATTCCCATTCACCATGACACTGAACAAGCACTAGAGGGTGTAATGGCTCAACATACTTGCATCATCAGTGTTCAATAAAGTACACCATGTTTGCTTTTTTCCATCTGCCTCCGAAATTCTGCACTGTACACATGCTGCATAAGGAATTTGTTTTTTCCTCAGGATTGTTGCCTTATTTATAGAAGAACAATAAAATGATTGAGCAGCCAACACCTACATGTAAAAAATAAAAAAGATCGAAATGTGGCTATAGATTGATTTCAATTAAGTGTCACATTTTCTTTAACATACCATTACACCTCTACAGTGCTGTTAGCAGTCAACATAAAAAACTATCATGCATGAATGGATAACCTTTTATAAATGCATGGAAGTGAACAGTTCATGGAACAACATTTCTGCATTAGGGGTAGGAATTAAAGGCATTCCCTAACCCGCAATACAGTTGCCCACTGTCTTTCACAGGTTATCCATAAACTCAAAGTGCAGGTACCAACATAGACACAATGCCTGGTGTTAGAATATCCAAGCAGAAGCATGTGAAGATGACATTCACCATTTTGCTGTTTTACTGTTGAAAAAAGAACTAACAAGCTGACAAAAATAAAGAAAATGGGTCATACAGTATGTGTCTTAAAATAAAAACACATGATGAGGAAAAAGCGTCATGCACCTATTATCTGCTTTACCGGTTCTGGGGGCGCTTTATAGCCCTTTAACTACGTCCAGAGAAGGCAAAGAGATATTAAAGTAGTAGTTATTACAGCTTCAAACTTTACATTAAATGTCAAAGAGATTCACTGAGCAAAATACATTTTGTGAACACTCTCACAATTCCCTTAATTAAGAAGACACTACTCAATACAAGGGACAGAAAAGGACAGTGGAAGACTAAGGTCATTATGTAATCCTGACAGACAAAAAACTTTATTAGCAGTACTGTTAACAGGTTACTCAAGAATATATTTGTCTTACCTTTAAGGTTGCTTGGTTTGCCAGTTTAGTTGTCTGGATGAAGGGGGAAACAACAAGGAAGTCAATTAATTATCTTTATTTTTTTTTTATGCAGAAGTTATGATACAAATTCAGTTCTGCACAAATACAACAATACATTTATTGCGTAAATATGCTTACATTATCTTTAGCAATAGAGGCAAACTTGCTGGCTCCAACAGTGAAACTGCTCCAACCCTGCACAAAACAAACAAACCAAAACAACTGTCACAGGGGAAGAAAAACCAAACAAAAACAACAATCCTGCCAAAAGATATGTATCATGACCTACTGAATAAATAGAAGACATGGCATTGTTGATGAAGTCATCCTCTTTCTTCTCTGGAGTCACTGTGTTGCCAAAGCCAACATACCGATTCTCTTGATTCCCACTGTAACCCCCTCCACTGAAGAAGCAGAAAAAACACTTCATTTAGAGAAAACAACAGAGGATAGCATAAACAAAAATTAGAGAGAGCGCAGGGCTCTTACCTCTGATATGAGTTAACGTCATCACTCAACCAGTCTTCAAAAGCTTTGTCGCTAGATTTCACTGAGTTTTGTCCAGGTCCTCCAGAGCTATACAACAGAACGTGAATTAACTGCTTTAATGCCTGTCCAGTGTCTGACATTACACAAATTGTGTTGAAAATTTCCTTCACTTTTACCGATGAGAGGATGAAAGGCTGGTCTTGGGTTGAGGAGATGTCCAGTTCCTGGCAGGGGATGTCTCAATGGACCACTCCTTACCCTCTGCTAAAGTTGCAACCTGTCATATACAGTGTCCAAAGAGAGTGAGTTAATCTGACCAACACAGGACACCAACTGGACCATTTTGCCACCAGTAGTCTGTCCTTACTTTTGTTTAGTTTATACCTCACAAACAGACAAATGGATTTCTGCTGACAAACAAGTTAAATGCAATGTACTCCCTTTCTGAAATATTGGAGAATTTAGCCATAAATGTTAAATGTGTAGGACATTTATACAGTTGTTGTCTCTCTTTCTGCCAGAAAATCTTTTATTCATAGACCATAAGGTCTGCACGCCTCACCTTGTCTCTAAAGAGTGCGGCAGCTTTGCTGTTGTATTTCTCCTGTAAAGTCCAGGTTGGATCATAATCATCTTGGAGTTCAAGAAACAGGCGGAATTTTCCATTTCCTCCCGCTTTCATCTTCTCAAGCTCAATATCTTTCCACTTGTCCATGGTGACAGAGCGCACAAAACTGCAGACACAACAGAAGAGACAAAGTACTCATTATCAGGCAGTTGATAAGCAAAGTTACAGAGTTATAGAGTATATTTAAATAACTCCTTAATGCATTTCCAAAAGATAATACAACTAGGTGTTCCAAGGATAATTTTAATGTCTATGTGCTGAACTGTAGAAGTTCATCTAAAGGCTCTGTGTACCAATATTGTAGAAAAGGCCCCAAAGTTATGTTATGTTATGTAAGTTGGAGTTATTAAGTAACGTTACTTTGTCCAATGTCCAATGTATGGTTAGGTTCCTGTTATATCTGTGCCGTAATTCTATTGGGTGACTGATGTCACGCTATTTGGGAAGCGGTGTGCTCCATTGGGTCACTCAAGTGAGGGACTGCGTAGTATAAATTCACTTTAAGTCATCTGTGCGTAAATGAAACAAGTGAGTACTTAACTGCTGCATTACTTTCACTACTGATATATTTATAGTCAATTTCTGTTCGCCAATGTGAATGATACTTATGAGTTCAGGTGCTCGCCGTGAGATAGCCACACTAATTACATCCGGTTTCATGTAGGCTAGTTTATATTTGCATTACTCCTGATTTTGTTTATATTATCCCTGCATTTAGGTGAAACTAATGTATTTATATCTTTTTGTTAATTTCTCTTTATAGAAACCACACAGTCAGACATAAACCCATCTGTTATTGACCCTGAGATCCCTGTCTATGTGCCTGCACATTGGAGAATAAACAACATATCAATCAATACCATACTATATTATACTATTCTTACCTTAGATGTACTCCCAGGCCTCTATGCTTTCCAGAGCACTCAAGGCAAATCCAGATCCCATAGGTCACACTAACCCATTGAGGGTTAAATGCTCCACACTCAAAACATAGCTGGAAAAAGAACAAGACAGATTGAACAATTAATGAATTTATTCAAGCATCTGTTCGGTAAAAATTACAGAGATGGATATCCAGACTTTTGTACATTGTAGATATGACTCTTCATTTATAGGAAATTATCTAACATCTAAAGTTAATTTTGCATAAAGAAGAAATTTTACAAAAAGCTGATATCTTTTTTTTACCTATTACAACAAATCCCTCTTAGTAATGTAAACATTTACTTGACTGGTGTTTAAACATGGTGTTATTCTCTTTAAGTATTCCAGTTAAAGAATACAGAACAATAACACACTTTTATAAATAACACATTTATTTTTAGGTTAGTAGACATTATATCTGTCCTACTGTTACTGCCAAACATGCAGGCCAACAAGATGTCCACTGGCAATGAAATTCTCACCTACAATTACTTCTACTATTTATCTGAACAAGGATGAAAGCAGGGGTATTTTGTGAAGGACTGTGGGAAGGCGCTTCATTGCAAGCCTCCCAACCACCTGCTACCCACTGTGCAAATTATAAGGTTGCAGTGAGGTGACACTATTTTGACTTAAGAAGTGAAAGAAAGCCACATTTATAAGTTGCTATGATCACTTACATTATTTTCGTCTTGGGTTCTCACTTCCTTCAGAACTCTTCTGGTCCTTGGACTTGCCATGTTGACCCGCACTGAAAGAGAATTGCAGAGGATCTTCTTAAGTACAACATTTAGTTAACAAAGCAGAATATCTAAATATTAATGAAAATCTGTTCAAAACAGCAAAATATACTCCTGACATCTGAACCCAACTTTATGTTACCAAGTCAGATCTTGAAGGAACAGTATATAATTGAATAAAATCAGATCAATACCATAACACTATTTGACATGTTGAAATTACATATTCCCACTGAACTGTCTCTTCAGGAGAATTTCCACCCTAAAATAGAAGTGACACATTATTTTTTTTTTTATTATATAATACAGGTCAGTTTTAATTTGTGAATTTGAACCAGGCTCTCCAAAAGCAGGATAAGAGAGAAGAGAAACTGCTTTGATGAAGCCATCTAAAACAAACGTGGACCTGCTCCATAGACAGCAGGCTTGTTTGAGATGAACTGCACCTCCCTTGGAAAGCAGATGAAAGCAGCAGGCAGCACACATGAGATGTGACAAAAGGCTGCAGCAAAACATTCACAGAATGTCACAGGAAGTCAGCTAAATATTCAGCAGATCACATATTTCTGCTGACAAGTTGAAATAGTTTTTTTAAAACTTGCTATGTATAAATATATCTAACTTTTGCAAGTCACAAATAATTGTTGTTTACTGATTTGGATGTTATGAGGGACAACCCATATGAGAATCTAATATACCGTGATTATATTGTGAGGAGGGTTGCAACTAATGATTATTTGTATTATCATTAATCTCAGGATTATTTCTGATTATTTGTTTGGTCTATAAAAACATTTCACAAATTCCTAGGTGATGTCTTCAATTGCTGGTTTTGTTTGGTACAGAGGTATTAAAGTTACAATGATATAAACAGAGACAAGCAGTATATCCTCACATGCAAGAAGCTGGAATCTGTGAATGTTTGGCAATGCTGCTCCATAAATGGCTTAAATCATTCAACTGATTATTTTAAATTGTTAACTAATTTTCTGTTGATCGACTAATCGATTAACAGACTAATTGTTTTGGGAACAGTTGTGAGTTTTAATTTCCTTAATTCAAATGAATAATTTACATAGAAATGTCAGGTAATGACCCTGTCCACGCTATTCTTATTACCATTTCTGCAGCCACCTTAATCTCATTAGGTGGTTGTTGCCCATGGCACTGTGACACCACAGCAAGTCTGCAGCAAGTTGTACAGACCTCTAACCAGCAGACGTTAATGTGCACTGATCACCTATGATTTTTACTGCAACTGCCTGGCTGATCGTAAACCAACTTAGTGATTAATGATGCAACTACCAGGTCACTATGACAGCAGTGGTGGTGATATGGAGATGCATTCACAGCTGTGAACCTTACCTTTATTTTTTGAGACATGAACCTTTGTTAAAACAGTCATAGTAGTGAATGCACAGGCATTACTAACAAAATTGACAATGGTGCTGTCCCACTAAGTTAATTTATATTCATAGTCGTTATCAATTGTATTATTGCACATTGTGCTTTTCCTATTGTGACACATCAAATTTTTTTCTGTGAAAAAGGTCTATCCTTCCTAAGCTAATTTCAAATAGATTACCATTAACAAACATTACAGTCAGTCATGACTTCAGTGTCAATGGACCTACACCAAAACATGTCACTGAAACACACCATCATATTAAGATACTCTAATTTCCATTTTAGAACATATATGTTTGAGGTGGAGCTGGCAGTTTTGTCAAAAGATGAGTCTATATTGTGTTTCTTTTTGCCAACCAACCCCATGAAAAGGCTAAAGCCAACAATGAATTGATCCCAATAAAAAGTCTCCGTAGGTGAAGTCTGATGTATCTTTTTCTTCTGTGTTATAGCCCTCAAGTGTCACTCAAAAATTAGTAAAACACATCAGTGTGCCATACAATTACACCAGGAGACATGTTCCTGCAACCGGCACTGTAAATTATTTTGAGGCAATTCTACACACACTGTTCTACTGCTGTGAATGTTCACCAGAGACCCAAATTTGTATTATGCCTGGCTGAAAACAGTCCCTGAAAAATGCACTATTAATTCCAGTTTAAATGATCGCTAAAAACTACAGTGCTCAGCTGTTTTGGAAGGGTATTTGGGATTTTTGTAATGAAACTATATCTTTATGAGGATGTTTAAGATTTATATTTTCAATAGGAATGAATAGGCCTGGGACTGACAGCCACAGTCAAGGTAGGGAACTCAGAAAGTATTAAGGGAAGATATTGCTAGTTTTGGACTTTTCCTGTAATTTGGCGACGGTAATAAAAATATAGAAAAACGTCAGGCTCATTTTCTCCCTCTATAAAATGTGAGAAAATGGTGAGAAATTGCCATCGCAATTTGGCAGAGGCCAAGGTGACTTGTGCAAGTTGCACATTTTGTTTGACCAACAATCCACAACCCAAATACATAAAATTTACAATGACATCCATTAACTATCTAATCATTACAGCAATAGTTTAAAGATATTGACGTTGCTATACAAAAATCACGAGACCAGTACAATACAATTTCTGTATTTGGGTGGATTCTCAGATAGGTGTGATGTTTTCACAGAGAGGCACACTTTACAAATCCATACAGACATTCAGAAAAATGTGAGGGAAACATAACCAGAGGAAACTCTCAGTGGATTGGTAAATTTACATTCCTCAAAACAGCATTTGCTGCATTGACCAAACAGAGGAAAAATAGGTTCCTCATCTCACCGAAGCTTTGCCAACATTTGGGATTCCTAGGAGCAAACTGATTGATTTTAATGGTTATTCTAGATGAAAACAAAGTCAAGCTCTTGAGGACAGATGAAAATTTACATTTGTCCTCAAGAGCAAGGCTGCTGGTTGAGATATTAATCAGATTTTCTATTTTCTTATTTTGTCAAGACTCTCTCGAGGCAAGGCCTAAATGCAAACAGCCATTATTGTATAATTATTAGTTAGACAACATGTCGCACGTCTATTAGGTCTCTTAAGGAAATTTACTTATGTGAAAACAACTGAATGTTTCCACACTGAATTGCAGTCGTGTCAACGCTCCTCAACTCGTAACACACACTATAGCTGTCATACATCTGGTGCCGTGTATATTTCACAATGTACGTCTACATCGCAATGACCATTTCGAGGTGTCTTGCTTTAGTCTAGCATTTAAAGCCAATTTTCAAATGGACACCTCACCAAATACTAAGAAAATTGACAGAATTGATGACTGACTGACAATGCTAACGTTAGCTGTGGACCGAGCTAACTGATCCGTTACCTGTTTGTGATTGATGGACAACGAGGACGCAGTTTCTGCAGGGTCTGCTGGCTCCGCCGATAAATTCTACGAAGGCTTTTCTTCTGTGGCGGTGGCACAGCGAGTATAATACTGTCACTGACTGTGTAAGGCCAACAGAGGTATATTATAACGATGGACTGCTGATGTTAAACACCGGTAGCCATGTTCCTGTTTGCATACGTTGGCAGTGCAATGCATCACGGGAGTCCGTTTTTTTTTTCTTCCTCGTTCTTGTTTTTCTTCTTCTTCTCTTTCTGTTTTATCTCCCTGCTTCCTCCACTGCTTCGGAGAGTTCACGTTCTTCTTCTTCTTCTCTCTTTCTGTTTTATGTCTCTGCTGCCCCCACTGTTTCGGGATATGGAAAATATATATGAACCGTGATATCCATAAAGCTAGGATACATATAAACTTGGCTTACCTCTTTAGTACAGTTGTGCAATTGTGTCAGTTTTTAGTTTCTACTATGGAATACCATTCAATGAAGGCAAAAAGCTACAAATTTATCCTTTAAATTCACTAAATTCACCAATACATGTATGTATGTTTTAATTTTTCCATCCACAGCAACTTCCCTATTTCATCTATATACCTCTGGGTACGGCTGGCTACGGTTAAAACTCTTGTCAGTTTATAAAATCACCCAGTAAGTCACCTATGAACTAAAGCCATTTTTCTCACCCTCATGTCAGACTAATTGTGTGAGTACAAGTGCACCAAAATTATATGGCTTCTTTCATTTTTTTCTGACAGCTCAGTCTATCAGCCAGCATACTCTATGGTGGCTTACTTTCCCAAGAATGATTTTAGGAACTGAAGAACTTTACTAGTGTTTTGTCTAAAATTAATCACTCTGCCATAGTTTCTGGCTTCTCAAAAGTATAGATTAAATCAAGCCTTTGTCATATAGTATCTTACCCTAAACCATCCTATTGAAATCTACTCTCAGAAATTTATCTTTAGATAGACAGGGCTGCAATGAGAAGCAGGAGGGGAAGAGAGAAGGATTCTGAGGGATTAAAGTACAATCTGTACTCAGTGTGCGGTGTTAAACTATTAGCTGCTCTTATCTGATAAAACAGAGGTATAAAAGGGTTGTTACAGCAGCTGGGGAAGCAATAGCGAGTTCTGCATCATCATGAATGTGTCTACAAGTTTGAAGGTGCGTCTGCCAGCCTTCGTTCTGGTGACGGAGGTCGTCATGATAGTTCTTTATGCTCTCTTTGTCACTTATGACGACAATGCCAATGCGAAGCTGCAAAACAATGAGACCAACCCAATGGAGAACTCTATGTATCGCGACTATCCCTACTTTGCCGACGTGCAGGTGATGATCTTCTTGGGCTTTGGCTGCCTGTTGGCCTTCTTCCGATTCTACGGCTTCAGTGGGATAGTCTTCAACTTTCTTACAGCTACATTTGCGATCCAGTGGGCGATCCTGATACAAGGTTTCTTCCAGTTTTACTATGATGGTAAAATTCACCTCGGGGTGATCAACCTGGTGAATGCCGAGTTCGCCTGCGCTACGGTGCTCATCTCTTTTGGAGCTGTGCTAGGAAAGACCAGCCCGGTTCAGCTCCTGTTCATGGCTTTGTTGGAGATACCTGCCTTTGCTGTCACAGAGTGGGCTGTGCTGAAATACATCCGAATCACTGATGCAGGTGGTTCTATTCTTATTCACCTTTTTGCCTGCTACTTTGGTCTTGGAGTGACATTTGTGCTGTACCGGCCGAGCCTGAATATGGGACATGCTAAAGAGATCACTAGCTATCAGACTGACATCCTGTCTGTGATGGGAACTTTGTTCCTCTGGGTGTTCTGGCCATCATTCAACTCTGCTCTGACCTTAAAGGGTGATGACCAACACAGAGCAATACTCCACACTTTTATAGGTCTAAGCTCATCCACGATCACCGCTTTTGCTCTTTCTGCAGTGTTCAATAAGAGAGGTAAGATCACAATGGCTGATATTCAGAATGTGACCCTGGCAGGAGGCGTGACCGTTGGGGCTTCTGTGGACATGATGATTTCTCCTGTAGCTGCATACGCCCTGGGCATCATGGGCTGTACTGCCTGTTTCTTAGGCTACAAGTATCTATCCCCCTTCCTGGCCAGGCACATGAGGATCCACGACACATGTGGTATTCACAACCTTCATGGGCTCACCGGCCTCATATCATCCACAGCAGGGATCTGTGCCATCCTCTTAGCCACAGAGGAAACCTACGGGCCCAGCATGTACCAGATCTTCTCCCATCGCGCCCCACCTGACGGAGATCCGAAGCTCCTGGAGCTGCAGAGGCAGATTCCTGGGCTGAAGCCAGGCTTGGGTCGCACAGCGAAGGAGCAAGCTGCCTACCAGGCAGCAGCTATCATCTTCACTATTACAGCCTCTTCAATTGGCGGGCTGCTCACTGGTTTGGTCATGAGGCTGCCCTGCATGGCGTCCCCATCTGACAAGGACTGCTTTGATGATGAGCCCTTCTTTGACATGCCCTCTGACTTTGACAGTGTAGAAGCGCTCAAGAAACCTAAAAGATTTGATGAAAAAGTACAAATGAATACCATGAACCCCAAAATCTGAGCTGTCACACAGAGGGAGTCATCATGAGCCATTCTGGTCTTAAACTATTGTCATTACAACTGTTTCAAAATGCAGATCTTTTTCACGCTTGACTGCAAGTGTCACAGATGTGTGATTGGTTTTTATGCCCAGTGGAGAGATCAAATGGATTTGGAATTTGCACTCAAGGGTTCCCACCAAAAGCTGTTTAATGTTGCAGTTAAACCTTTGTATGTACAATGGAAAGATATGTGATGTAATTATATCATGTTTTATTAATTTGAAATAAATTATTTAAAAAGTGCACTAATGTATGTCATTTATTATTAATAATATGTTTTAGCATATTTTTCCAGGGGAACATATTTAAGACATGCTCTCACAGATTGATTTAATAAAACTGTCAGCTTCATTTCATTTTTTCATTTTATTGCACATGCATAATTAATGGCGTCCTCAGTGCTTACTGCCTTAAAGCTGTTAGCAGTTAGCTAATGTATATTTGACATGCATCATCTCCTATTTGATTACAGGGCTGGACTGGACATAGAATGGAAATGAGGATATAAAGAACCACTTAAAGATGGTGAAAACATTGATGACATGTTTTGATATAGTAATCTCAAGGACAATGCAGTGTTCTGTAAAATCTGAAACTGTTTTAAAGTCTGCACGCCCAAGTTTACTGTGAAGTTCAGGAACTGTGCTTCAAGACAACAGTACAGTCTGGTGACCATCTCACTGAACTAGACTTGAAATGCAAATCAAAAGCTTCTCAATGGAGAATATACTGAATAATGAGCATTAAATGAAGAGTGAATGACGTCTCCTATGATGCCTAGTCATCATCATGGTTAAATGGCCACAGTTTATGAACATATTAATACACATTTGCTACATATATTTAATCAATACATATCTGATGCATAAGAATGTATTAAATTACAAATTGAAGCTGTTGTTGTAAGTACATTTGAATACATTGATCTTGCTGCAGGTTGGAGTTGGTGTCTCTCTCACTGTACAACTTGAATGCACATTCAGCAGTATTTGCTTAACCATCCCTTATACTGTGGCCGGTTTGATTCAAAAGCTGTTGACGCCTGGCCATAATAACACAACATGTCCCGCCGATACTGGCCACAGAGTGTAAACACCAAGCATCTGAGATATCATTATCACACTAATCCATAAACACCTACTTACTGCCAAATCTCCTGCCAACATTTATGGAGATGAACGTGATGAACTCCTCTGTATCTGTCTGCATTTTCTCTTCTTGCAATTAATATTTACTACTTTGTTTATCTATAGATTATTGGGCCACTTTGGCTCTTGTCTTTTTAATTAGGTGGTTGGTTTAATCTTGTCTTTAAGGTGGTTTAAACTCCAAACCTTAAACCAAGAGTTGTACTGTCGTAAAATGAAGAACAGGCTTGAGACAATACAAGGTTTATTGGGTCCTTAAGAAAAAAAGATATGATATAAGATGAAGAAGAATAACAGATAACAGGTGTTGGTTTGTCCTGCCAGGATGCAGTCACCTGCATTAAAGTGTATGCTGTTAGTTACAAAGGTTAAATTATTTTGTCTGTCACCACAATGCCCTTTAATAAATGATACGGCCAACAAAGTGCGTTATCTAATCATAGGCAATGAAAAGCATAGTTGTAAACTCACAGAATGCCGATACAAAGTCTGGTGTTGTTACTTGTCTGTAATGTATACAGACAAGGAATGTTTCAGAGGATATAGCACGCCTAATATTACAGTTTTCTGTTTTAGTTTCAGCACTTTTGTCCAAAACATCACACCACTGTGACAATAACTACTTTGAAATGTGACCTCTAATCAACGACTGCAGCAGACTTTCTGAAAGTTGGCTGGACTATCGTGACCTCTGCATTCTCAACATTTTTGCAGTGGTGACACAAATCAGCTCTGTGAGGCTGTATTGACGCACTTTAAGCTAAATGCTAACATCAGTATATGTTAAAGGTTGAGCATCACCACCATATCGGCCTGTATTACTTTATTAGCTGTTTGATTATATAATTAACTGTGACTGTTTTCCGTGTCTGTGCTTTTTGGCTTCTCACTCTTGTTGCATTCAAATCACTGATGACAGCACTGATTCTGAATCAGATTTTGATGTGATTTAGAAACTCTTCTCAACAGTTCAAGTGATTGCCTAGTTCTGTTGGAAGACAATGTAATAACTGTCCAGCATCTCGCCCTTAATCATTATGAGAGCGTATTATCTTCCACACTGATTATTGCCTCCTGACCTGTTATCATGGTCATCATAAATGAATGATGTAAAATACAAAGTGCAGACCCTAATTAATAACTGGCTAACTAATAAAGAGAACTGACCACTGAATAAAAGATAAATGATAAAGACTTTCTTTAAACAAAGTTTACTTTTAACTGTTTCATTTTTATTTTTTGTCACCTTTGCGCTCAGTAACCTTTAGTTACTTCAGTTGGATGTATGGCCTTCACTGTACAGAATGATTTTATTTGCAAAGTTTGACATTTAATATTCCTCTGGCTAAGGTTTGTCTGTCTGAGTTTAACATGTGTAGCCACATGCTACTTTTTATGCCAAGTGCAATGACAAAACCTGAAACTTGAAGTTAAAGGTTTTGGTGGAAAAAACATATCAGACACAAATTATTATTCAAAGCAGAGTATTTCTATGTCTTAAAACAGGTCTGGAGGGGATCTTTAATAATTCAGCAGTATCATTTCAGTAAAGATCACACAATTAATTAGTCCCAGTGTGATTTACTATAGAACCAACCATTTTAAAGATATAGGATGTTAACAATCAAATGCTTCAGAAGGATCAGCAACATCAAAAAAGGCAAGTGCCAAAAATACAATGAGCATTCTCCAGTAAAACTAATGCAATTCAGTTAGTCTGCAGGTATGACACACACAACATCACTACACAGAGGGGTTGGGATTTCTGATATAACAAACAACAAAGAGCACCATCCTGTGGTGGCAGGTCAAGTTGCACAAAGATCATTTGTGGCATCTCAGCGTCAGGGTTGGAGCTTCTCTCACAGATGGTTGGCGTAACCCTCTCCGCCGTCTGCAGTGTCGACGGTTTTGGTGCGCTGATTTTGCACAGAAGCGTACAGATCAGACATGGTGGAGACGGCGTCTGTGTTGCCTTCATCTTCCTTCTCCGACCTCGGCGGCTCCTCCAGCTGAACTACATCTGAGTACTGTATCTGCGGAGAGCTGCGGCCAGACTGCACCCTGGGAGCCTTCAGGGTCAGGTTGGCGTAGCAGTCCTGAGTTTTGGACTGGAAGGAGAAACAAAATGCAATTATATAACATCTTCACACAACATTATATGAGCAGGACAGGTTTATAGTAAAGTTATCCAGTATGATCCAAAACACTCTCATCCTTCTGTGCCAAATGTTTTTCATGTTGCTGTTTCCTCCTACTCTTTATGCCACTGCTGCTGTCCCTTATCCTTTAAAAGTGTTGCTGTGAAGGTTAGTGTCATGTGTGAACTAACAGCAGACGCAGAGAGTGATGTGGACCTGCAGGTAAGACCTCAGTCTTTGTAAAGACTCTACCTGTGAGTCAGAAATGACTCTCTG
Organism: Chelmon rostratus; assembly: GCF_017976325.1. NCBI lineage: Eukaryota > Metazoa > Chordata > Actinopteri > Chaetodontiformes > Chaetodontidae > Chelmon > Chelmon rostratus. The sequence continues at coordinate 19,104,063 of NC_055659.1, read as the reverse complement.
TTGATCCCATGAGTGTGGAGCATCATCTTTGGTGAGCAAAGTCATGCCTGTGGAAACAAACATCACACTGTAAGCAGACACAGATAATGGCATAAGGAGGGACACATGTATAAAGCACTTACTTGTCTGCATGTAGCTTATGTTTCCATAAATAGGATTTTCTTCCATCTGCCTTGTGCTCCGTCTTAAATTGAACAACAGACAGGATTTTTTTTCCACTTTGGCAATGAGTTCTAAAAATGCAGACAATTAAAGAGAACATAATTTTGCCTCCTCCTTTGAACAGTGAATATACAGGCAACATACCTTTGTCTTTTTCTTGTTTGACATATCCCTTTTCCTGACACAGTATAAAGGACAATACATTCACCATCAGATGCAAGAAATTAGGGTTTGTTTTTTTTCACTGGACTCCTTTAAAAGCAAGTCATGAACTTACCTGAGCAACATCTTGATACACAGCAAAAAATATTCCAAAATACTGAGAGGACCAGCATTGTGCTGACAACCCAGAATAGCACCTGTAGGTTAAATGGCTCACAGAAGAGGTTCCGACCTGGAGAACCTGAGAGAAAGAACATCATTTATTATCAATCATTTAAAATGTTTTAAGATGACATGTTTTTCGTTTCACAGGAGAACATACTCGTCTTTGAAATTACTCCTCCTGCACTGAAAAAGTATAACTGCAAAACACATAATGTCCGTTCTCAGTGTCTAGAAGCTCATGATCATTTTCCAAACTAAACAGAACTCATGTTTGAGTGGAGGGTGTTGAACCACACTGGCTGAATTCACCTTTAGCCTTGTATATCAGAGGTGAAAACCACTTCTCACATAAAAAAAGGAAATGTATCCCACCCACACAGCGAGGTGGAAGGGCTAACCACTACACCACTGATTCGCCCACACGGAATCAAACAATGCTGAATTTAGGAGAAAAGGACCATGGCAGGTTTATTTACAGAGCACATTTCACACATAAAGGTAGTTGAAAACACATAATAATGATGCATAAAAGCTGCTGACGTTACTTAAAATATTTTTTAAAGGGCAAAAGAAATTGGATGAAACTGTGAAAATAAGAACGCTGAGACTGATTTCTGTTCACTGTCACAGTCGGTGTGCACACATCAATTTTGTTGGAAAAATGTCAGTTAGTTTTTTTGGCTCACCTGCTGCTGCACATCCCCTGTCTGAGCCAATCCCCAACCTCGTTACACAGGCAGGTGAGTTGTAAATTTGGGACTTAATTGGAGAGAGCTGAAGGTTCAGCCGGCTGAATGCAGCTTGCTGTTCTCTGAGTCCTTTGTTTGGCTTTGTCAAATGAACTGCAACAGTAGCTACCAGTGACAACAGTTGTCATTGGAGGAGAGAGAGGGATTTGACAGAATGTATTATAAAACTCAATGTTGGGCTCAGTACCTTAGCTGGATGAGAGAATATCTACAACCGAGTCCAGCTGCTCTACATTGAACCCTCCTTGGATTTCAATCTGATATTTTGATTAAAGTTGAATATTTTAATTTATTTAGCTGAATAAGTTGGGCCTGAGACAAGTTTTGTTAAAAAGACAACAGCCCAACAGTCGAAGTTGTAAGCTCCTGTTTCAATCCCTGAAACAAACCATTGAAAGAAGCACAGCAGTGGTGGCCCTAAGCATGATATTTACACAGCTGCACAGCATTTCTTCAGTGGATCTGCCCAGTCGTCTGCAGCAGATGATGTGGTTTTACTGAGATGCTTAGACACAAGTGTGTGAACTGAGTGACAACAGTGCGGTAGGTTGTTGCTGCAAGCATACATGCTCAGCAAAACAAGTTGGATGCATTTCCTACCTCAAAGGAAAAAAAAAAAAAAAATTGCAAAGCCTTGTTTCAGTCCAGCATACAGTTGTAGACTACTCTAACATTTCACTGAACCCCTATCTCACTAGAATAAAGTAACGTATTTAATCAATACACCCTTTGTTTTACTGCAGGACAACATCAAATGGGAGAATTCTCGATGAATTGTGCAACATTTCATTTAAATTTTCAATTTCAATTCATTTTAGTGAAATCCACAAATTTGACTTGACGGGATGTATTTGATCATTTAGAGTTTAATGTTGTGTGGGCATGCAGTGTTTAAATAATGGATCCATCAGAGAGTCTGGTTGATTATATAAGATTATAGTACTGTAGCTTAGTCTGTGTGGTATAAAGGTATATAATGTGGCAATAGAAGTGGCCGTTTGTCTGGATGAAGAGCAGCTCAGACAAATTACAATACAACAGATCACAGTTTGTCTCAGTATTATCTGATGCATAGCACTTATGGTACAAGTAGATAATCAAGAAATCAACGTAATTTGCACTGAACTAATACCTTTTAATTAATTACGTCTGATTTTGTTACCTAAGTCTCTCTGAATACTGTGCTCTTACTGTCCAAACACCATAGTCCAGATGACAGGAGACTCACTAGATTTGAACAGAACACAGGAAAGCACAGTGCTCTTATTTCTAACATTTCAAGTAGGGTAGTGCATCAAAGGTCCATGGTGGAGGTTTTGACAGGTTTTGATAGGGTTTTTTTGTTTGTTTGTTTGTTTGTTTTGTTTTGTTTTTGTCATACACACATACAGGACATGACATGCAGTCCTGTCAATGGTTTCACACTATTCTCAACACATCCTCATACATAAATGAAAGAATTGGTCGTACGCCAATGACTTTAAAAACTGCACATACTCACAGAACTGGAGTTAAATCCAGTAACTACTATGCAATGTTGTGAAACGGTCGCAGTTTGGTTATGTTTAGGCAACTAAACTACATGGTTAGGTTTGCAAATGCTTTATGAGGAAGAAAATGCATTCACTATATTACCTAGACCTCAAGAATACAATGTGGTTTAGTCAAAAGATCAAGTATTTAGCTGCTGATGTTAACTGGATGAAATAATTCACAGTGTACCAGATCAGTTTTAAATGTTTGTTTTTGGGGGGGGTTGTGTGTGTGTGTGTGTGTGTGTGTGTGTGTGTGGGAGAGAGATGCTTAACTGGCCTTTTAGTCCAGTCACCCTGGCCCTCACAGAGATACTAACTTTTATTTAATTGGACTAAAATGTGAAATAAATAATAGTGATCATACCCATGTGCTAATCTCTCACTCCTGCCTTTTTTGAATCTGTCCAGGATGCACTCATGAGATAGTCCCGCAAATCCGTCACAGAATTTTGATGATTTTTTTTCACTTGATACAGACATAATTTACCTGATCACTCTAAATCTTAAATTCAGTCTCCTTTTAGCTGCCTGCTGCAGCTGGAAACGATGATTATGAGAGTGTGAAACAGAACTGTCAATTTGTAGGCATTTAATAAAAAACAATGAGCCTTTACACATTACACACAGTAATTCGACTAATTGTTCTTTTAAAGATATTGACTAGCCATGTTTTGGAGTTGGCTGCACTATAGATGATTGAGAACTGGTCATGAACCCTCTCTTACTGACCAGGGGAAGTACACCAGTCTCTGAGTGACCACTGGATTCTGATGTGTCACCAAAGAGTGGCCTGTCGTGGCAAACGCAAGCAGTGCTTGCAAGCACCAAAGCAAACAGGCAACTGATCAGTGATCAAAACACGAAGTGACACAAGAATCCCGATTAGCTCTCTTTTACTCATTGTATTAATTTCTGGATTCAGCGATTTATCTATCAAAAGTAATTTACCAATGCTACACGTCTGTTATCTATGTGAATGATCTCCTCGCAGAAAATTCAGCTCTTCACAAGAACATGGACCGAGAACTCTTCCTCCTCTCTTATACCATATATAACTAGTCCTCAACCATTGTTTTCTCTTACCAGTTGTGATGAACCATTCTTTGTGCTGCTGATTGTTGGCTGACTGGCACTTCACTTCTTTTTGCAGTCAAAAAGGCATAACAGATTCCCTGTATTATTTCCATATACTGAAAATCCAGTGTAACGATCAGCCTCGAGCTATTCCATTCGCAGCTCTTGCATTCAATATCGCATTTGATAGCTGATGGTGTAATCATGAACACTGAGCATGTTTGACCTTTTAGAAGCAATCAGTCACTCACATCAAGCCTTACATCGAGAATCATCATGTTACCGCTTACATTTAGATTACATTTTCTATATGTTCAATCAAGACTTACCATCTTGCATGCTATTGTTTGCCATGACAACGAAGCTTTAACCAAGGGCAATTCTCTGTGTGCGTCTCTCTTAAGATACTGTAAATGTGACGAACAAGGCTACAGCATCTGTTGCATGTTTATGCTCTCATGGTGTGATGCTGTTCAACAGAAGACAGTATTGTTTGTTGAAGGGCTGGTAACACATTACAGGATGTGTGCTTTTGCAGAAAACCACAAACTTTTTTTAGCCTGAGAGCAACCCAGTAAGCAGTGAGACTTCTCATCTCTTTTGACAATTTTCACTTAAATTATCTAGAAAATTCCTGTGTCTTTGAGAACACGAAAAGTCACATATAACATATAGCATCTATTATATATATAATTTTGTCATGTTTCAGTGATGACAAAAGATGAAAGTCCAGTGGATAAATGGATAAATTCCCTTACAAAGCTCAACATTCAAAACCAGGAAACCAGTTATTCACATGTCAAATAAAAATCAGCCAAATGCAATGACACATTTGCTTTTTTCCCATTGGCCACAGATTTCACAGCCAACATTTGAATATACATGTGTTTTCTATACTCTGGACTCTGTTGGAGTACTCAAGCTAACATGTCCAGCTTTTTCAGAACCAAGATGTGATGTTTACAGACACAACCAGGATACTCAAAAATCCCGCTCATAACCTGGATGTGTGCTCTAGCACGCTCATTTGCAGTCAAAGAATGTGGAGTATAATAAACCATTATCCAAATATGTAACACAAAATTGCACCAATTATATGTGTACTATAAATAAATAAACCTTGTGATGCTTGGCAGTTTAGTTTAGTTTAGTTTTATTTTGTTTGGTTTTTTTGTTTTTTTCCTGCATTTTCTCTTGAGATTTCAGTATATTGTTTGTTATTGATGCAAATAAACTACATTGGCATCTTGAGGTCTTTTAATGGAAGCCCATTTTGAAAATGAAAATGCAAACTTGAAAATGAAAATGGAATTCCTGAATTTATGTATGCATTATTTCTGTAATTAAAATGCAGTTATCTAACCGGAATTTTCATTTTCACATACTTATTTGGGTGCTCGATGACCATATTAAAATGAAAATGGTAGAGCTTAACATTTCATTTTCAAAGACTTGATCTGTTCCAAAGTGAGTGAACGATATTCAAATGCAATAAGCAAAACAGCACTGCCAGTCTAGATTTACATGTCACTCTGAAGTAGACAATCTGTCAGTCCACTCATCCAGGTGGGTCTTCAGTTAGAAGAGAGGCAAGATGAAGATAGGAGCTTTATGATTCGTTGATTTATTTCTTAACGTTTGGCTAACCCAGGGGTCGGCAACCAAAGCAAAGAAAACACTGGGAGCCACAAAACCCTTTAGAAATTTAAAATGAAATAACACTGCATATAATTTTTTTTTTTTTGCCTTTATGCTATGTACATAAGTGCTACAAACTGTAGTGTGTTGCATTTATGAAATCAATGAACGACTACAGAGAAAACAAAATTACATTTCTGCATGCAACAAAAACATTTTGAACTCCGAAAAAAAGACGAGTTGAAGGTTACTTTCTAGTAAACTACTCAGTGTCTATTTGAGTCATTCTTGTATTTATGAAAAAAACACCTTTTACTGGTGTGTTCAGTCAGCTGTCAACCTGAATAATAAAAGGTCTATTTTACTGAACAATTAAAAAAATATGAATATATGCAAAATAATAGGCAATTTAAATATTTGTCATACTTGGTTAATGTGATTTCTGCTCCTGAACTTCAGTGCACAGCGTCTGCACATCAGGGCTGTATGCTGTAACCTTCATCCTTACACAGTACCATAAGCTGTCATCTCCGCGATGTTTGCTTTTAATTAAGTTCACAATCACAAAACAGCTACAAAACAACCAATCAAAACACAACTATAAACCCACCAATCACAAAACAGCTACAACCCAACCAATCATAATACAGCTACAAACCAACCAATCAAAACACAACTATAAACCAACCAATCAGAAAATTGATTCAAACCAACCAATTAAAACACATCTACAAACCAACCAGTCAGAAAACAGCTACAAACCAACCAATCAGAATACAGCTACAAATCAACCAATCAGAATACAGCTACAAATCAACCAATCAAAACACAACTATAAACCAACCAATCAGAAAATGGATTCAAACCAACCAATTAAAACACAACTACAAACCATCCAATCTGAAAACAGCTACAAACCAACCAATCAGAATACAGCTACAACCCAACCAATCAAAACATAGCTACAAACCAACCAATCAAAACACAACTACAAAACAACAAATCAGAATACAGCTGCAAACCAACCAATCAAAACACAATTATAATCCAACCAATCACAAAACAGCTATAAACCAACCATTCAGAATAGAGCTACAAACCAACCAATCAAAACACAACTACAATCCAACCAATCACACGCAGCTACAATCCAACCAGTAAAAAAGCTACAAACCAACCAATCACAAAATTGATTCAAACCAACCAATCACACCAGCCAATCAGAAAACAGCTACAAACCAACCAATCAAAACATAGCTACAAACCAACCAATCAGAATACAGCTACAAACCAACCAATCACAAAATACCTACAAACCAGCCAATCAGAAAACAGCTACAAACCAACCAATCAAAACACAACTACAATCCAACCAATCACAAGCAGCTACAATCCAACCAGTAAAACAGCTACAAACCAACCAATCAGAAAATGGATTCAAACCAATCAATCACAAAACAGGTACAAACCAGCCAATCAGAATACAGCTACAAACCAGCCAATCAGAATACAGCTACAAACCAACCAATCAGAATACAGCTATAAACCAACCAGTTACTAGTAGATGTATTAGTATTTTTATTTAAGTAAAGGATCTGAATACTTCACTGTGCAAAAGAAACATGAAGTGCAAAGTGCGTTAAATGCCTCAACTTTATTCATCATTTAATAAGGACAAAGTGCGTGAACGAGTTACCGCAAAACCTGCTGTCATGTTTTAAGTTTGCACAACATTGTCTGAAAGCAAAAATGTGAGCGAGTCGCCACACGCTGTCTGCAAGCAGCCAACTTCCTCCTAAAACCAAATCCAGTGGAGCCTTTAAAAAAAAGCCCACAGCTGGACCTCCCGAACCCTCCTCCAGACAGGCGGGTCTAAACTTCTTACCCCCGCCCCGCCTCCGCTGCCGTCCTCTCCTCTGCTGAACGCTGATGTGTTACTAACCTCAGCCTGCAACTCCGGCAAAATGTTCAACTTCGGATCAAAATTGCTGCTGCTTTTCCTGTTGGCCTTCCCCTGTGGCCTGATATCCATCGGTGAGTCACATTTCCTCTGTCGTCTGAAGGTCCGTGTCGTCGCTCCACATCGGAAAAAGTTTTAAAAGTTTTTAGACAGCCTGACATATCGACGTGGCACAGTAACTACAGCTGCACAAAGCAGCTGGAAGTAAGTCTGCCGCACCGCTGTGCCAACATCAATGTATGGACGTGCTGTCCCTGCTTTGATCCACACTCATTGATTCTTTTACTGTGAAATGAATGGAAATTATAGTCGCCTGCGAGCTGCTGCCGTGCAAGTGTAAAATTATAACTTCAGCCTTTAAATGTGGAGTAAAATGTGACATTGTGCGCGTTCAGAGGTGATTTTAGTCAAAGATCAGTCGGTGTGGATGCAGCAGCAGTCTCCGGCCCCTGCTGGGACACGTCACCATAGATAAGATGATGTGTTTGGGTTTCTCAGTCTCTCTCAACGCCACTTTCTCCCGCTTACTTACATTGAAATGGGGGCTTTCTGTTCTGCTGTTAAACTGGCAACTGTGTTCGGTTTAAATACCCGGCAACAATGAAAACATATGAACAGTCACATAAAAATGCTACTGCGTGGTAAATTCAGCTAAAACGTCACTTTGAAACGTTTCCCTCATTGATTGGTTTGTCTGTATTCATTCACTGTTTGCTGAATGATACACGGTTATACTGGTGTGTAATATTCTCCCAGTAAAATATATTACAGAAGTACATCATATTGTTTTCATACATATTTTTCACTGCTACACCAAGCGTTTTACTCTACAATTGCCACATAGAGCTGGGAGATATTGACAAAATCTATCAATATTTCTAACCAAATATCTTGATATTGGCAGATATTTATCAATTGTGGGATGACTGTGGCATTTGCAGAAGATTAACACACTCAAATGTGGAAGAGAATATCAAAAATATTGCAAGCTAGCAGTTTTAACACCAGGAAAACACAGTTCATCAGCACTAAAGTGTGACAACAACCAAAATCCTGGACAGCAGCATCATGTCACCCTTCCTCTCATGGTGGAACCACCACTCATACGTAACGCTGTGTCCTCTGACCCCCGCAGGCCACGTTTCTGCAGACCCCGACTCTGCTGAGGACATTGCTGAGGACACAGATGCTGCTGTAGATGAGGAGGAAGACGATGAGGAAGAGGTGCTTGTTGAGGAAGATCAGATACAGCCCACGGTATGTATGTTTTAAACCCACATCAGTATAACACGGTTTGACATTAATGGTTGCCAGGTTTTGGTAACCATGTTGAGAAACTGGCAACCAATTCTTTGCCTTTTTAAACATATACCATAAAAAATAGGGACAGCAAAACACCCCAAAATAAATACATTTTTAATATTTGTTGCATTAGTGATCTTTGAAAAACACATGTAACACTATACTGCAGTCATATCATACAATAAAAATCACAGAGGATGTAAACACAATAAAGCCCAGAGGCTTATTTCCTTTGCACTCCTCTAGTATAACACGTAAGCCAGCATGAAACAACAGCACGAGAGAGAAACAAAACAACAAACAAGACAAGACAAGACAAGACAATTAATGTATAAATAGAAATAGCAGGCAGCATTTACAGCACACACCTCGATAAGTGACGCATCGAGTTCACTCGTTCAAGGTAGCACATCCTACAGAACCACGGGGTGAGAAGAGCGCTGGAGGTGGAGGCTGTAAGAGCTGGCACACACGTTAGCGTTGCCTGGATACATTTTTGAGGATCCTTGAAGAACCTGTGAACAGCTGCACCGCTTGTGTTTTGTATGCCGGGAGTTGACTGGTAACAGTTGTGTTCGGTCACACTAATAAAGATTTTAAACATTCTTTTATGTCACATTTTCATTCTTAAGATGAAATATAATTGCATTTTATTTTAATTACTCAAGATTTAAGGTGACAAAAAAAAGGCAACCATATTTTTAGTTTGAGCTACCAAAAGCTGATGCCTGGTTGCCAGCCGGGCTCCCGCTTTTAAAAGTGAGTGTCGTGCCCTGTACAGCGAACCATAGAGTGGCATGCAGGTGATGAAGCAACAGTGTCATGCTGTGCTCCTCCTTTAGGAAGGAGACGAGGATGACGCAGACGAAGCAGCTGATAAACCGCTGACGTCTCACCCTGATGCCGACACCACCATCGTCTTTATGACAGGAGAAGGTTGGTTTGGCTCCTTTTTTTCAAGCTTTTGTAAAAAAAACTAACCTCTCAGGCAATTCTTTGGCTTTGTGTTAGTCCATCTTAAACCCCATACTTCATTTGGGCTAATGTTTTTGAATTCTTTATGTTGCTTATTTGTGTCCTTGATAACTTTAGAGTTTCCTGCCAATGAAATTGTGAGGTTCCTGGTTGGTTTCACCAACAAGGCAAGTCAGGACTTCACCGTGCAGTCGCTGGAGGCCTCCTTCCGTTACCCCCAAGACTTCCAGTTCTACATCCAGAACGTAAGTTTGATCTGGAATGAAAACCACCAGCCATCGTTGCTCTGCATTTTTGACTTTATCTGGAGTTGGATATGTGCAAAATAGTTTAAAGATGCAATCATTCGTTGTTTTGTTTTCCCTTTGAGACGATCAAAGGTGCTCTGTACCGACATGTCTCAAAGGGAAGACAAAAGTTTTTGGATGTGGTTGTTAAACAGTATGTTAAAACATAATCTGAATGATATAGTGGGTTATATTCACATGTGGTTTGATTGTGATGCCACCTTGTGGATTTGTTGCATTTTTAAAACTTTTAGTAGACCCAAGAGAAAAAAAACTCCACAGCATTGCATTTTTACATTTGAATCTACTGTATGTGTGTGTTTGTATTGCAAAAAAAAAACCTAACACAATAAATGTGACTAAAAAACTACGTACAGTGTCGTAGTTATGCAGCTGTGTGTTTTTAACGATGTCTGTTTTGTGTAGTTCACAGCTTTGCCTCTGAACACTGTGGTGCAGCCCCAGGCTCAGGCCTCCTTCGAGTACTCCTTCATCCCAGCTCAGCCCATGGCAGGTCGTCCATTCGGTCTCGTTATCCTCCTCAACTACGTTGACGCTGAGGTAAAAAAAAAAGTTTTTCATTATTTATAGAAAACCATTTGATGGTCCACAGGAAGGTTTTTCACAGCCCACCTCAAGTTTTGCTGATTCATGAAAAGCAGCCTGAAGAAGTCATTCTCAGCAAAGCAGTTTGTCTTTATATTCAAGGAACAGCTGAATTTTTTCCATTCCTGTATAATTGGGACTACTGGTGGCTCCTTTCTGTCATTATTCTCTGCCTGCTGAGCTGTGACATGTTTTTTCCGTGCTGTTAACGCATGATTATGGACAGTTGCATTAACATTCAGATTTTTAGAGAGCAGCTTTAAAACATGAGAAGAAAGTTCTAGAAAGTTCATGGTACCTGCTGTTTCATTTTTTCTTCAGGGCAGCGTGTTCCAGACGGCCATTTACAACCAGACTGTCACCATCACTGAGCTGGAGGAGGGACTGGACGGAGAAACGTAAGGCTTCCCTCTGCAGGGTTTATCTTATATCTTATCAGGTGCATACATGTAAATGAAAACAAAGAGAAAGCTTGAGCTCTTTTTTATTATTTCACTGCAAAAATGGAAGGAAGTCCGCAAGCTATAGTGTAGCACCAAAATGAAAAAATCACAGTAGGTGGTGGGTGGATGTATGAAACCAATTTCTGCACCTCAGTTCTATGCAAATCATGTGTAATGTAATTATTTTGCCCATCTAGTATTTATTGTCCACGTCCCTCATGGCTGTATCCAGCTCTGTATGGCTTCACAATCTCAGCCTCCCCAGACTATTGCAGCACATGTAAGAACCTGTAAAAGGAGGTGTGAAATTGGCACAAAGAGATCAGTTGTCAGAATTGTGCTGCTTGTGCAAGATCCAGAAACTGTCACCAGCAAATTAGTCAAGCAAAAGAAATGCTGTTTTCCATCCTAAAATCTCAAAACGGATCAGAAACTAATCCAGTTATGGGCCACTTAAAGGACACTTTAGGGCACAAAGGGGCCAATTATGTTTGAGTTGTACTTGAAGTTGCTCATACATAATTTAGTAAGCACACTGCAGAATGCTTAGGAGAGGTCAGAGAAACCTTTTCATACCACCGTCTTCAGCTAGATGGGTTGCTTCAGATATTTGAATGAATTTTATTGCAAAAAAAAAGCACTTGGAACATAGACGGCTATTCATTGTGGCCATGCATTGTGATGGATGTGTAAATGAAGGTCTAAATTGTGTCTTCATTCATCCAGTAGCCATGCATCGTGCATGCAAAAAGAGCAACACGCTGTGGAACTGTTTTAGGGATTTCTAGAAGAATTCACATTGTCTTTCTCTGCAGAATGTTCATGTACATCTTCTTGGCTGGACTGGTGGTCCTGATGCTCTTTGGAATGTACCAGGTCCTGGAGACGAGGACGGTACGTGTTTGTCCTCTATCAACTTCTCTTTTTTTAATGTTTAGATATGTTTGGTCTACATATTTATTTGGGAGGTGAGATAATAAAATATTTCCATGTGCAAGGAAATTGATGCAGGCCGATGGACAAAAAATTTTACATGTTGTCTTTCAACCTGTGTTTTGCAGAAAAAGAGAATCCCAGTGAAAATAGAGAAGGGCACCGGTGGGATGAGCGATGTGGACATCAGCTGGATTCCTCAGGAGACGCTCAATGCCATGAGTATGTTCACTTTTATTTTAATTACAGACTAAACGCTGGTTTGACGTGTGAAGCAACACAGATATCTGACCTTTACATCCTTCTTGCAGACAAAGCTTCCCCTAAAGCATCTCCACGGAAACGAACCAATAGGGCAGCTGGAGCAGATCAATAAAACGGTCCATTGCGTCCATCATCACACTGTCCATCAGGATTTCAAAGCTCATTTCCTCACCACAGTAACCTGATGCCATTTACAATGGATCAACATTTCTGGAATCCAGTTTCCATCCCGATCAATGTGTTTAAGATGTTTGTGTGGATCTCAGCCTGCTGGTATCTCGACCAGAGAGCATCCTGGACTCTACTGCTCTGATCAGAGCTTGACCATTTAGACACTAACAGGACTGAACTACAGTTCATTTTTAAAGGGACTTTTTATCAGTATGTATGTGTGTGAAAGGTGAAAAAAAGCCAATAAGTCATTACATTTTTTTATGGAAAAAGAAAAGGATTGTGGTCCAAACTACCCCCTAAAAGAAAGCTGAATACATCGACTCTGTCCGTATCAGTCATGATAGCTGCACTGGAGTTTAATGACTTTTTTTTTTTTTAGAGATTTGTCATCCTCATTATAAGGGTAGAGTTTATGATTTCAGACCAGTCATATTTCATCACATTTCATCTGCAGAATAAGATGAATCCCCTCCTCTCTATGTCATAAACACCATTGTGCCTTATCTGTACTGTATTTGCGGTGCCCTGCTGAAGCTTAATGTTACATAATGTTAAGATCTGATATGGCATAAGGCTTGAGGTTTGTACAAGTTTAAATTTTGTTGTTCAGTGGGGCAATGGCAGCTGCAGTTACGACAAACATTAAAACAGTGTTCTCTGGAGGTTTCTGCAGGTTCATTTACTTGTTTGTTTGTTTCTTCATCTCACTGTTGTAGGAGGCTCGGTGGAGCATTTTCTAAAACAATAAAAGGGTGAACACAGTGTGTTTATTTGCTCCCTTTGAAGCTCTTTTTCCTAATTATTATAGTGCTGTCATCTGCACTCTAACAGTTTGTGCATGATGCAGTGATGTTTTTGCAAGCAGGTCAGCTGAACATGCAAAAATATGCAATTTGTCTGCAAGTGGCATACAAGTGGATAAATGATGAGTGAATATTTACTTGGGTTTAAATGTACCCATTATTTGAAGAAAGACCATCTGGAAGTCTGGTTAGTCAAATAAGTAAATGGAGAGTAAAACATAATTTAAAATGTACTTTTCCTTTACCTCCATTAAAAAAAAGGAAAAGGAAATGTATGACACACCTTTTTCTTTTGGTCTTTAAGGACATTTAATCACTTATCCAATCTCTGTGCCCTCATGCAACATTTCCTATTTTCCTTATGCTTCTATGATAATGAGATGGGCGTCTCATGAAAGGGACTAAAACAGCACATGTGTGTACCCCTATAATTTCCCAGGACGTTACTAAGAAATAATGCAACTGTGGAATAACTACAAAAAAAAAACGAAAAAAAAAACGTGTAAATGTGGCTGTTAGTTTGGGACTGTGATGTGAACTGCTACACATGGGATGGCAGCAGGGGTCAGATCCATAGTAACATACAGCTGCTGTACAGTGAAAACAGAGTACAGCTCCTACACTGAGAGAAATACCAGAGAATAAAATCTAAAAAGTGCGATAAAGTGACTGGTGACGGGCGTCCGTGCGTGCGTGTGTGTGCGTGCATGTGTCTTGCAGCAGGGTTGCACGGCGGTCCCTCCTCGGGGAGGTGAGGGCTGTCCGGTGCCGAGGGGGGAAGATGAGCTCAGCGCGCGCCGGGGGGCAGGTAACGTCAGCAGTCGGCCGGAGCAGAAAGACTGAACACACACACCCACCAAGTGTTTATCGCCGCTTAATCACTGATACGCACCGACTTCGCATTAATAATGGGCAGCTAATCAGCGCCGCGTGACTCAGCGCCGCTTTCTCTTCCGATCCCTGAACGCCTCGGCAGCATCCCGCGCCCTCCGCTTGGCTTGAAATGGGATGATATGGGATTTTTCATGTCGACGAAGATCGGAGGGATTCTTGCGCTTGCCTTGGGTAAGATATCTGAAGCTGCTCCATGCAGTTCATTTCGGCTGCCAGCCACTTTTGGACGGTCTGACAGCGAAAACTGGCTTACATCTCCTGCTTTTTAAAATCCTCCTGCATCCGAAATGTCACCGCTACGATCTTTATTCATCTCCATCGGTGTTGCATGATGAGACGTGTGCCGTGGCCAGCAGCTTGTAGTACACCCGTCGACGGTAGATGCTGGGTGTCTATACTTAGGGGATAGTGTGCCAGCTTTTGGACACGCAACATCCAGAAATAAAACACCACACATTGATTCATGTCTCTGAAATTACACTTTTATCATTACGCACTGCTATATTAGTGCTTATTTTGTGCTGTCCTCTCACAGAATGGCATGTTTTAGCGTTTAAATTGCTCTGAACAGAGTATTGCACCCCATGTGGAAGAAATGCATGGGGCTGCAGTGGTCAGGGCTATTCTCTGTGATAACATCTGCTTTACCGCCTGCTGTATCTGTCTGAAATGAAGTTTGGATGGCAGGATTGTGCAATCTTTAAATTAATAGCAATGTTAAAAAATACACAAAACAACAAAATAAACAAAAACGTGATGGGTTTTTTGTGTGGAAAAAGTTGAAGGATTATAGGCAGTGTTTGAAGCTGACTGACACTATTTCACACATTAAAAAAAATGTAAAAAATTTTCCATCTACATTTGTCAGGGACACGCTGGTGACGCTGATTCATCTTCCAAACTTCAACCATTTAAAGAAAATAGCTTAGGCAGGTTTGTAAAGTCTGGTCCAGTAAGCTGTCACATGTGCCTGTCTTGCAGTGTTCCTCTCCCTGACGGTGTCAGGAGACTCTGCAGATGTGAGGTGTGAGAACATTTATAAGGACTTTTCTGACTGTGTCCTGGAGCTGGGAGAGAGCATGGACAACTATCAGGAGAACGTGACCAGTGAGAGAGGAGTGGCGGCCGTCTGCAGGTGATAATAACTTCATCAGTGAGGGAGTGTGTGGGCAGCATGCAGCATCCATTCGTGCACATGGAGCATCCCCAACACAGTCTGTATGTTTTTATTTGAGTCAAACACGACTGATTTTCACCAGAGAAGGCAAGAACTAGAGTAAAAACCTTAGGCAAAAAACACCGATCTGCAAAACTGTGCACAAAAATTGTATTTCTGTTCAGTTTGTATGAAACAGTGCATGATTGAGTGAAGTAAGACACAGAGATGCAATATGAAGTATGCATCTCATGGCAAAATACTGGAGAGGAAGAGAGCAGATGCCATGATCTCAGAGGGAGAACAGAGACATGAATGGTGCTGAGACACTGAGCCATTGTTCTAAATAATTTATGACTTTTGCTGCAGCAGTAATGAAATTCCGGGGACGTTTTTTGTCATTGTTACTGCACGCACTCCACAACCCCAGCACACCACATTTAAGACAAAGATTTACACATAAGCCTTCTGTTGGAAATTGCCCACTTGCGATATTGTCTGTGATATTGTTTCACTCTCTGATGCAGTTGCCATGGTAATTAAAGCTCCGTTTGACTTACTTGAAGCCAACGTAGCCATCTGAGTGATGGATTATTGGCAAGTAAATGTATCCACGGCAGCCAGTGCGTGTCTGCGTGCTGTAGCCAGGATGAACTCTGAGTGAAATGGCAGACGCAGTGTTGATCTGATGATCCTTTGTTTGCCACAGCCACTGGGAAGCTTTCCACACATGTGCCCTCACAGCGCTGTCCGACTGTCAGGAGGAAGTCAGCTCCATCTGGGAGACTCTGAGGCAAGACTCCAGGAAGATGCGCTTCCAGGGAAGTTTGTTCGACCTGTGCAGCCCCAGTTCCTCTCCCCCAATAAGTTCGCCTCTTGCTGCCCTTACCCTGCCACTGATGGGCATGCTGATCGTGGCCGGGCACGACTGGTCCTCTGTATAGATGGTGGTGGGGTTGAGGGTGAGGAGATGGGAGGGGTTGAGGAGGGCCTCCAATTCCCCTGGGTTCAGTCCACCCAAGTTCAAACTCAAAGCCAAGGATTTCAGAGGGACTAATGTTTTAATAAGGATTATATGGACACAGAGCCACGGAGGTCTGTGGCAAGCCAATCAATATTTGCTGTGATGAATAATGTCTGAAATCTTCTCAAATATTTCAACTTGATCCTCCCTGATGTCTAGAAACTGAGAAAATTACATTTCTACCATCTAATCAGTCCAGGCGAGCTAAAGCAAACACTCCAAGCATTCAAGGGATTTCAGATGCAATGTGAGCAGAATCAGAACAGTCTCCAGTCAGACACCTGTGGCTCTGGGTTACCAACGTACAAGGAGTGGACAAAATATCATGAACACCTGTGCAGTCTAATTCAATCCAATACATGAACCCTGCAATGCATACTATAGATAAAAAAAATTAATAGTACTACAGTTTTGGGGGATACAACTACTTCAACATTTGTGGAGTTGTACTTGTTTTCAATATTAGACAGCAAGGTGTTCATGTTTTTCTGTCCACTCCCTGTTGCATGCATTGTATCATGTGGTTTATCACGATAGCTAAAGGAATAGTTCAACAGCTCAGATCGCTCTCATGTCTGTACGATCAATGCGAAGATACTTTAGCATTCAGCAGCCAGTTAGCTTAGCTTAGAAAATGGCTCCTATGGCTGCTCCCAGCCAATAAGTCACTCTCCTTAAAACCACAACTTGTCATTTTTACACTTTTGTATGATTAAACAAAGAAGATAAAGTGTCAATTAGTGAGCTTTAGAGGTGCTGCTAGGTGGATTTTGTTACCTGTGGACAGAGCTAGGCTAGCTTTCCCCTGCTTTCCTCCTCTTTTAGCTAAACTAAGCTAACCAACTACTGTCTG
Organism: Chelmon rostratus; assembly: GCF_017976325.1. Classification (NCBI taxonomy): domain Eukaryota; kingdom Metazoa; phylum Chordata; class Actinopteri; order Chaetodontiformes; family Chaetodontidae; genus Chelmon; species Chelmon rostratus. Next base: position 19,086,904 of record NC_055659.1, on the reverse strand, counting down.
AAGCTTTATGTTTCGTGTACCAACATGAGAGTAGCACCGATTGTCACATACTTTTCTGCAAGAAAGCAAATAAGCACATGTCTGAAAAAGTCAAACTATTCCTTTAAGAGTATGTAAGACACCAAAAACACTAATTGATCCATCATGTGATTAGTTATCACATTACAATAAAAACACTTCAAGGACGCCACCAAACAGCAATATCTTCAAATCTTTGCTTTCAGTCATGACAAAACTGTTTGAATATGTTGTCTTTTAATTGATCAGTAAAGAGCCAAACTGTAAAACAGAGTCAAACATTAATCTGATCAAATCGTAATATGACTTAATTACACCAAAGACAGCGACTAAACAACATTCAGATAGGTGAAATAGGTGAAATGCCCCTTTAATAAGTGACAATCAAGAGACTTGGATGAAAATTTCGACCCCCCCCCCCAACATTTCAGCCCACTGTGGCTGATGTTACATAGCTGCTATAAAGACACCAAAAACAGACATCTGACACGGCATCATCACGCGTTCGCCTCTCCAGCTCCACCCGCCCTCTCACAGAGCCTCGCCCTGCGCTTTGGTTCACTCTTACGCTCAATCAAACTTCCGCCTGTTGATGCTTGTGTAAAAAGAAAATCCGATGTGTGACTGCTCAGTGTTGTTTCACTCCTTTCTCTTCCACCTTGTGTGAAAATGCTCACTTGCAATAATCTGATATAACTAGAGCTTAGCGTTGAAGAACTCTAAGTACTGCATAAACACAGTATGTGATACAGAGCACAGACGCTGCAGACGGCACAGATCAGATTTTCAAAGAAGGATCTGTATAAGTATGCAGCCAGAAGTGTTGTGAAAATTCCCCAAATAATCCTGTTTTAAAGCCTGAGTACCCCGACGCAGTATTTATTTCATTTTTAAACCTCTAATAATTCTCTAATGAGCCTAATTATATGCAATAGCAGAATAAATAGCTGCTCTAATACAAAACAATCATTTATTTTTGTAAAATATCTATACAATTGCTTTTGTATCAATAGTATTTCAAGTAAAGATTGACCCATTAATGTATATCATAATAATGATGTCAAGCTATATACCAGCCTGTGGTGCTCTATTTATCTGTTTCATGCTTTTAATTGATCTAATTCTAAGAAACCTTGACTTCATTTTACACAAAATCCACAAGCTTCAAAAGCAGCCATGAGCGACGGCAGTGAATCTCATCGACAGGAACCAGCTAACAGGTGATTCAGTTTGTATCATTCGCACTCGTTTGGCACATTTAGCCAATAAACCATGTGAGATGTTGCTAACTGTAATGGTCTTTATATCTCTCTGAAATGAGTATTCACGTTAAATTTCCTCCTTACAAATCTGAGCTATTACAGCTACTGTCACCTTGATTCAGAGCAAATTCAAAATGAGAAATAACATTAACTTGTTTTGTTTGTTTTTTCCAAAACTGTAACCAGTTTTCCTTTAGAACTCCTTGTCCCAACAGGCTTTATCACAATACCTTTGATTTCTGTGGTTCTGAATGTTTTCCCATCATCTATTTTATCACAAATGCATGATAATTTTAGTGACAGTGCTTCAGAATAATGAACACTCTGTTGATTTTACCCTGCACAAAGTGTACAGTGGTATTGATCTGTGCATGAAGTTAGGCTACAGCTCCTCGGTGTATCAGCATCCTTTTTATGCAGATTCATTACCCGCCCACCCCCATCGCCTCTACCTACATTAGCATGTTTGTTCTAGCTGTTTCTATTTATTTCACGTGTGGCAGCATTCTGCCATCCACGGTGTGTCTGGTGCTGAGAATACAAAAACAGTTGTGACGTCCTCAAAGCATGAGCAATATGTACAGTCACTTCTTAAGAGAGGACTATTATCCCTTCATATGCTGTGGAAGAAAGCATGAAAATGATTGTTTTATCATAAGCATCATACCACAAGAACCCTGATGACAGATTAAACATGGAAAGAACTTCTGAATGTAAAAACAAGTTCAATATCCATGTGTTGGTTTTTTTTCCAGTTTACAGATAGAAAAACACGCTATTTACACAAGTGTATACAGCAATATATGGCAAAGTAATGTGTTTGTAATAATAAAGCACCATGTTCAAAAAAATCCAGTGTGTGTGTTTGTGTGCATCACCTTCAGCAAAATACTGGAAAGCAAAGATCTGGAAACGCAAAGTGGTAAAATAGTGGAGCATTTAATCGATGCAGTAAGTCCTCTGCTGTACTACAGGAGTTTCTGTTTTTAGCCCTCCCTGAAGCAAAGTGTCGGTAATGAGGATCACAACCAGCATCTTTCAACTCGTTAGTGCTCTCCCATCTGCTTCTTTCCACCTGGACACTTGCAGCAGAGGCAGTGGTGGGAGAAAATGAGGGGATCAGGGCCCCTAGGGGGGAAACTTTCAGAGATCCAAAGACATGCTTGTGGCGTGTCCCTCATTAGGAGACCTATCTTTGACGTCTGAAGCATAATGGCCAATTATTTTATGACCTACATTTTCCTGACCGACATTTACATTTTCTTACATTAACTGGTAGTGTTTCAATAAAACAGCATATGCACAAAAGCACTTACACAGTAACATAAGTCCTTGATTCTGGTGCCAACACCCTACATTTACATCTTCAGAGCAGAGGAAAACTACATACACTTTGTGATGTTTCTGCACTAGAACTGAATAACATGAATGGGTCCATCTCCCAAGTTATATACAATACAGAAACTCGAGTTTAAAGAATACAAAGATCGCATTGCATGTGAAAACTTTCAGAGCAGTCTTTGCTAGAAATCATAAAATGCTCGGTGATGCCTTCTTCGACAAGTCATGAGTTTGAACATAGCTCCAAGGAGTACTTTGACATTTTGGGAAGTAAGCTTATTTGCTTTCTTGCCGAGAGCTAGCTGAGTGCATTGATATTACTCTCATGTCTGTGTAGCAGCCAGGTATCTTAGCTTAGCATAAAGGCTGAAAACAGCTAGCCTGGCTCTGCCCAAAGCTAACCAACTATGCCTACCAGCCCCTCTACGGCTCATTAATTACACATTATGTCTTGTTTAATTGTTTAATATGAACAAAAAGTGAAGTGTAAAAAAAAAGAAAGAAAAAGTCATGGTTGACTGACAACCACGTCTCTCCCTCAGTGTCAAGACAATTTCAGGAAGTCACTGCAGCCTGCCAAAAGTAGTTGGGCACATAATCCCTGTAATTTGTCATTTTTATACTTTAATACGATACATTTTTTTCCAAATAAGATAGAGCATGTTCATTAGTGGGCTTAAAGAGGTGCTGGGTTACATTTTGTTTTAGTTTTACTTAAGTTTCCAGTCTAAGCCAAGCAAGCTGCCTGCTGGCTGTAGCTTCATATTCAGTGGACAGACATGAGAGTGGTATTGATCTTCTCATCCAACTCTCAGCGAGAAGACAAATAAGTGTATTTCTGAAAATGTCCAACTATTTTGCAACTTTGAAATATCAACGCCTGCAGAATAATGATCGACTTGTACTACACTTTAGAAACCTGATTTCAAAACAAGACACTGCACAGTCCACACAGTATACGCTGACAGCTGCCACACAGGATGAAAAGATACGTGACAGGACCTGCAATACTCGAACAGAACTCTGAATCGAAAAAAGCTGGAACACTGTGTAAAACATGAATAAAACAGAACCTGCTGACTTGCTAATTCTGCTTATTCTGTTGGGACAATTTGGGACAGGAGCAACAAATGACTGGGAAAGTTGTCCACAGGTAAACAGGTTGATTGGTAACAGGTGATAGTATCATGATTGGGTGTGAAAGGAGCATCCTGGAAGGTTCAGTTGTTCACAAGCGAAGATGGAGCGAGGTTCAACACTTTGTGAACACATGACTGTATAAAGTAGGGGTGGGGAACCTCCAGGATGCATCCAACCTGCAAGACCATTTGATCTGGCCAGCAAGATAATTCTTAAATACAAAAAAGCAAAAAATGAAATCTAAATAATCTACTCTAGAATTATCCAGCAAATAAGAGAAACACTTCCAGCCACCACAGAGGTTAGTGTGATATATGTGTTCAATAATTTAGTTTTACCCAAGAAGGATGTTAGAAATTGTTATAAAAATTGAAATGACCCTTGATAGGGAAAATGTTCCCCACCCCTGGTATAAGGATATTACTATATGGGCTTGGAAACACTTCATAAAACTTTTGTCTGCAAACACAGTTCATTTGCAAATGCATTCTGTTTTAATTCACGTTTTAAACGGCGTCCAAACTTTTTGGGAAGTGGGGTTGCAATAATATGAAGTTATTTTAGACTGTTTAGACCATTCTTAATGAACTGAAATTGGTCCAGTAACCAGAACTGCATATTTCAGTACTCCTCATGTCCCAACCCCACAAACAGTAATTTGTTTGTGGGTTTCTGTTTTCAGAAAAACAGACATAGCCTGCTGTGAGAGCACAGCTAGAGGCTGGTTCACCTTGTCTGCATAATACATGACATAAAGACGGAAAAAAACAACACTAGCTATGCAAAATGCCATTCAAGCTTGACAAGAAAGGCCTAAGATGAGCACTGAATGACTGAGTGTACAAACGTTATCCAGAAAGATAAAAAAAAGCCTGATTTTAGACTTCTTCCAAGTGTGTGCTGTGATAATACAGATATAAGGCTCTGTTTGAACACTGAACTCGTTACTCAACATTTAAAGGTACAACGTGTAAGATATGGCCACCTGTCAAAATCACTCCAAACAAATAGGGGGCAGCATATCACCAGTTACCGCTAACTGCTGCTAACCATCTTTGTCTAAGGCTACTAGCTGCTGTTAGCTCAGTTAGCTGTGTAGCTAGTGGCTCTATTAGCTGACAGGAGAGCTCAGTGGAACTGGGCTCAGCTGCCACAAAGTGAACACAGCCTCCGAGACAGCCAGTTTGATGAGAGGGAAAACAGCGCTGAGGAGATTTACAGCTCCGACCAGGACTCTGACTACAGGGATGATGAAGACATGGGAGGTGGGGACAGAAGAGGCGAGAAACAGGAGAGGACTGAGAGGGGGGGTCGGTCATCACCAGTGTGGAAAAGCAGCGTTTAGAGCCAGAATATTTTTACATGTAACTTTGAAAACCAAACCAGAGTTGGTGACAGCTGTAACATTGGAAAGACAAGGTGGTTTTGGTGAGTTTCATCTTGTTTTTGTCGAGTTCGAATGAAGTGTGTTTGACAGTGAGTTAACTTGGCAATAAAGCTCATCTAAATTTGGCAAAATAGAGAAACTTGGATTCAGAAGATGTACGGTTGAAATTTTTTGTTTAATAAGGAAAACAGGTGCATTTGGTTTATTTATTAGAATAAAAAAAGCTAAGAAAGCTTGTGAAATGGGGCAGAGTCACCGCTCACACACTTTCTCTTAGCTGAAACTACAAAGGGAGGCCTGAGCTGTAACATCGGACTATGGCCGCTTAAGGTACAAATGAGTTAGAATGCTAACTTCTGTAGATATTGCTGCAACATATGGGCAGAACTGTTAATTCTTCACATTCTGTCGATAACGTTACTCCGTTTTTTGAGTAACCAAGCTAAAATTCTGGCCATATCTTACACATTGTACCTTTAACTTTTAGATACAGCTGTAAGAAAAAAAATTATACAAGCTGCAATAGTAAACTTTGCATACTGGCATCTCTAAATTGCAGTGAATTTTAAAACCAAAGTAACCAGTAACGACCAAGTTTGTTTGCCCACCCAGCCTACTTGAAATTATACCAACAAAAAGAGAGAAGAAAATGTCTGCTGTTGACATATGTTGCTGTCCTGCAGTTTGTATTTACTCTGAAGTTTCAATTGCTAATTTCCTGTGTGTGAAAATGTGTACATAACAGAAATGTTGTAACTCTCAAAACGAGGGAATGCTCATGCTTAAAATGAAATGTGTAAACTGATGCCTGATTCATAAGTATTAAAACACATATCGCAATATGTTACAGAGTTAATACTATCCAATATTTATTGGACAGCTATGAATAAATAGATCAGTTCATCTGGTGTATAACTTGAAGAAGAAATGGACGACAATCCAACATCTACGCTGATGGGGGTTCACGCTCCCTTTCTTTTGCAAGCAGTGAAAACTTCCTCTCTGAGCCAGTTCTTCGGGGGTTAAGCTTCCACAGACTTTCAGTGAGGTGTCGACAAAAATTCACAGGTTAGATTTGGGTCCACTATTGACTGGAATAGCCCTAAGTTCAGTCCGCATGCACAAGTACTCTCCAATAACAGCCATCAATGCCATGCAGGCTACATTGACGAGCCACCAGGACAAGGCCGCTGGAAGATGAGCATTATAGATCCAGCAGCCAATCATATGGAAGAAGTGCACAGTGACTGTGAAGTCCAGGCACTGTTTCCCTCGACGGATGAAGAACCACAGACCGAGGGCGCTGCAGGAACAATGAGACAACAATGAGAATTTTGTTATCAGCCTCTCATTTATTTTTCACATCAGACGTGTGTGGGTATTAAGATGCCCCTACAAAGTTGGAAAAGTTCAAGGCTTGTCGTGTACGAAATCTATAGAAATTATTTTTTTTATTTTTATCCTTTGTGAATAAGCACCTTTTTCAACAGTGTTCAGGCCAACTTTTGCAAATCCTTCAGTTGTGCAGGTGTGACTAAATCCATTATGCCCTTTGAACTGTTTGTATCATGACATGTTAGAACAACAGCATTTTAGGGAGAGATGTCACAGCTCTCATCTCTTTGGCTGTGCAGAGCAAAAAGAAGTCCCAAAGTACAGAAGAAACTACTTACCAGGTAAGAGAGTTCAAGATGAATGCCATCATTGAGAGTCTTCCCTGCATTGTTGCAAAACCGAGAACCTGCCAAACAAGAGCAAAGATTCAAATACCATTTCAGGAGAGTACAAATGTACCTCAAACATAGATCACACAGATAGTCACAGAAATATTACAACTTACGTCATAGCTGAAGATCTGGTCCAGTGACCGACTAGTTTGCACCAAACTGTCCACTCCAGCCAACCACAGGCCCAGAAAGCTGTAGTAGATGCACTGCATCAGCACAATCTGACTCACAATGAGGATCGGGTCCCAGATGTAGCTACGAAAGTGACTGGCCATTGCGGAGTGATGTTCCACGTACAGGCCCAAAGGATGTTAACAGCTGGCCCCAACCGTTACCAGCTGGCCCATCCAGTGTGACCTGTGTGTGATCTCAAACTCTGAAACAAACCAAGTTACATTTTATCAATATACTTCACAGCTTGAGTTTTGAATCTTAGCCCAACAGCTTTATGATACAGAAATATGGCCAGCTGTATTGCTGTGAGGTATTTCTGTTATAAACAGTTGTCTCTTTATCAGCACAGGTGGAAGAAGAAGTATAGAATCAAATCAAAAGGAGCACCAAATGTAAGTGTTGCATGAGTAGAAGTGTTTGAAAAACACAAGAAAGTCATGCTAGGTCTGGAGCTCACATCAAGCTCTGTTAAAAAAAAGGCAGTACAATGTAATAAACTCTATTACCTTGAAATCGTTGTGTGACATTTAAACCAATTTGTCCTTTTGGTGTGTGCAGAACATTTAATTGGTTCAATCAGAACAAAAAAAGGTCCTTATTGGCCCTCCCCGTACTGAGTCAACTACTACTACTAATCATTATCAACAGGCTACAAATGTAGTCAATACAATCGTGTCCCTTTTTATCTTTTGTGTGTGTATCACATCTAAACTTTGAACACAGCTAAAAAGTGAACTTATGAAATCGAGGAAGGCAAGGACTGAGCTTTATTATTATAGCCAGACTGATACTGGAATAATAAGGCTGCTATTTGGGAGTTTCTGACAACAATATAATCGGGCAATAGCATTTCTTTTTTCTACATAGACATACGACATGAACTATCTTGATATGGATCCCTTAGATTTGTTTTTATTATATATTGTGACCAAGATATATACGGAGCAGGCATTTAACAGTGCAAAAATGCACCTGTCAGTGTTCACTGGTGGACAAACTTATTGGAGACACTGTTTCTAAGTTACGTCTAACTTTGATGGGCATTTCTCATTGTTTACGACAAGGATGTGATGGCATATTAAAACTGGGCCAGTCCAAGAACATGTGTTCATCCAAGCATCAACCGCTATATGAAAACATCTGCTTCCGGTTTAGCTCAGTAAAATAACAGCCATAGCTGCCACTGATATCTTTACATAAATCTTCAGCCAGGTCAGCAGCAGTGCATGTGTACCACTGCTTGTATCTAGCCTCGACGGTGTCACATATGCCTGCATTTAAAAGTCACGACCAGGCTAACCGAGCTCGCAGCTAAAGTTAGCGGTCCCCAACAGAGTCAACGATTAACAAAAGCCAACATTAACCAGTTATTTTGTAGTGGCACTGTTTCGCGGGTGAATAAATTACTCAAGGCCCGCTGTGAAGTTCAATTCAAATAATCAAAAATGCCAAATTAAATCAGATATGGATTTATCCGTGGGTGGAAACAACACTTAGCAAAGTCTCTTTCTCGTCTAACGTAACAACAGCACGGATGATGACCAACAAGTTACAGCATATTAGCATGGTCGTTATCTTCTGGAGCAGAAAGTGAACAGCTTCAACAAAGCACAAAGACAACTGTTACAGACCTGAATCCTGGATAGAAGGGTTTCTGGGTGCTGTACCAATCCCTTCGGTTCCTCACTGTTAAATAAATCTAATAAATTGGGCCTTGTAGTCGACTAGCTAAAGCTTGTTGTCAACACGGAAGTCACAGCGGTGGATCCGGAAACAAAACTTAACAGCTGGCACTTTATTTTCAATGTAAAATACTTTAGATGCATTGCTGAGACAGTCTGTATTAACCTTGGTGCGAAATTAGTCTTCAGGACAAGAAAATGTCTACATTCGTGCTATACTTAGGAATTTTATTTTTCTTAGCCAAATAACTGGCGTTTTTTGTTTCATTTATGCAAGACTAACAATTATTTTGAAATAATTTCCCTTCTATCTTCCGGACGTTGTGAAAATGGTTTCAAATCACATCAAATTTTGTAGCAAATAAACAAATAAAGAACTGAAATGATAAATTAATGTGGTAAAAAAAATAGAAAAGTTCTGGAGATAGACACAAGATGAGGTTGATTTATTTGCTCTTAGGGGTTTGTTCAAAAATATTTCAGTGTTTCAATAATCTGTTGCTTTTTATTGTTGTAAAAGCGAAATAATCGAGAAAGTAAGATTTTCTCAGTCGAGAAAAAAGGAAATGTAGTTGGCGACCAAATGTCTGTGGATTTAAAGTCTCAAGAAAAGACTAATTGTATTATTTTTCACAATATTATCCACTCCCACTACTAATCTACAAGGTATTTGGAAATCCTGAAACAGATGATTAACCAATGAGTCGATCATCAGAAAATTTAGCCAAGCGATTAATCATTTATTCAAGTCATTTATTAAGCAAAAAAAAAAAAAAAATGTCGAACATATGTGGCTTCTGCGAACAGATGGTTCGCTTCTCTTCTCTGTTTAATATCGTTGTAAAATTTTTAGATAACGAGGAGTGACTTGCTTGGTAAGTTGTGTGGCTGTTGTAAAATAAACGAGAGAAAATCGATTAGATCAGAAGGATGATGAAAAACACCATGGACACAATGGGCAAGAACAAAGGTAACCCCACCTACCCCTACCCCCACCCCAGCAGCCAACTTTTCAACCATTTTCCCCGTTTCTTTGGTTTGTGGGGAAATCCGGTCTTCTCATCTTGAACTTTCCCTGCCACTAACGAGGACTCCTAGTGGTAAGATAACTTGACTTACTGTACAGCGAGAGCCCAGACACACATTAAAACTCGATGTCAGAGTAGTGCGAAAACTTTTTTCTGTGTTTGAAAACAAAAAAGGGGGCGTTATGTTGGAAGTCAGACTCGCAGAGGACTGTGGTCAAGTTTTGCTGTGGTGGAGTTCTGCTCAGAATATCTTCACTGTTAACATAAAAAACCTGAAAGAATTTAACTGAAATGCACAGTTTTGTAGAGCTTTACTGAAAAGTCCAAATGAATTGCAATGCATTAATATTAAGTCCTGTTTGAACTCTAATGAAAGCCCTTTGTTGAGAGGTTTGCTGAAACTTTCGGTGGATGCCTGCTGGGAGTGGACTGGCAATGATCATGAAAAATTAGAAGTCATTTTACTGTATTTGTTTTGAGGAAACGTACACTGTAATAAATGATTCTGTGGTCATGTAGGTTTTAACTGATGAATTTGGTAAAGTATATTCAATATTAATGTGTCCTTGATTTTGTCGTGATTATTTAAGTAAAATTCAAATAAAAATGTCTTGAATAAAACCAGCGTATTTTGGATTAATTAAATATAAGCTTTCTGTTCATGCAATTCTAAACGGAGAGAAAATTGAATAAATCCAACTTAATTGAACCTGTCAATTTTTAATTGAAAAGCACTTCCTGTTAACCGCGCTTTTTGAATTTGGCAGGCAAAACATGCAGATGGGCAGTTACCCTCCTCCACTTTACTCATCTATGTAATCTGGTTAACTGTGGTAAGTAAACTTATTTTGTCTGTACTGGGATGGTGAAGTCAATACATGTCTATGGTGCATGTTGAATTATAATACAACATGAGCAGAGCATAGCACACAGAGAGAGAGAAACTCAGCAGCAGAAAGCCGGCTTCTGTTAGCTAACTATGTTAACTATGTTAATATAGGCTAGTATTGTGATAGTGTTTCGCTTCCAAAATGGAAACGTTCGTATTGCTGATAAAAGCACAAGCTTTTACTTTGAAAGATGTCGGTTATTATTCCGATATGGTGTTGCCCATGTTGCGTTAGTGTTATTCATATGTCCTCGGCATGTACTTATTAAATCCTGCCGATAATCATGTTGGGGTTTGTGTTGCGATCAGACACTTTTCCATATCGAGAAATGATCAGGATTATCGCGCTAAGTATATCGAGCTTTTATTTCCAAACTCTACTTGCTGCACTTCCGTTAACTTAACTTCCGCGTTGTGTTGGACCGTTTACCACGCAGGTAACGTTATCACTTATCTCTGTTCTTTCGCTGTTTTGTCATCACGTTAAGTTACCTCGAAAACGCATTAAGTCAGTGTTACGTTTTAGGGCTTCAATTTTATTGAGGTTTACTGTTACTCTTAATTCATAATCTCCCGCCAGCCGCGAAAAGTCGAATCAGGTCGGCGAGCTAACATCACGGTTGCGTCAATAAAATTCTTCTGACAATATGTGAGGAGCAATGTGGTACCATTCGTTTTATGTCCAGCATATGCAGGGTTGATAGTTTAAAAGTTTAGCGAACTTCGTGTGGTGTGTGTGTGTGTGTGTGTGTGTGTGGTGGGGGTGGGGTAGGGGGCGTGTCAGGACATGCTGCTGTGATCTGTTTGTTTGTTCTACCTTTGCATAAAACTCAGTAAACATTTAGTCAATCGCTTATTATATGATAGTAATTATGTGTTCAAGTGTACAACAATTAGGTTTTGCAATTCATTTAAAATATGAAATATTGAAATAAAGTTAAATTAACAAGGTTTGTTTTTGGAGTAACTCTCACATCTAGAATGTAGGCTATAATTGTTTAAAATTTAATTTCTTGCTAGACTGGATGTCATCAGTGTACATATATGTTGACAATAAAGAGATGCAAATATTGATATACCAACCAGCCCTACAATACACCATATGCATGTGATTTCATTATTACTCAATTACATGGTACTTGTATGTAGAATTTAATTATGTTTTATTAATACTTTTTACTAATTTAGACATTTCTCTTTTTGATATATACTCAATATTTTTGTTTAGGTTTTAATTATTGCCTTTTTGTATTTTAATTAAATCTACTCATATTAAATGGTTAACTCCAAAGGGTCTCATTTAATTAAAATTTACTCAATTACAAATCTGATAATATTTAATTAATAATATTGCGTGCAATCTGTTGCCTCAATTTTATTGAGTAAATATGGTATATCTTTCTTTACAGTGTAAGTGAGCTTCACCACAAATTAAAACTGCATTGCAGTGAAATTCAGAGTGACCCTATCTACGGCCATATAAAATACACAGGGGCATAATGGCTTTGCTGAAATATTTATTGGAGTCCTTTTAAGAATGATCCTGACTATAATCATGTAAAATATAGTTAATTTTGTGGGGAAGAATAAAGGGAAAAATGCATTGTTAACATTTGTCATGTATCCTTTGGTGTTTTAGAGCCTGTTCATAGTCAGGGTCATAAGCCTCTGAAAGGGGCCATTCTTTGTAATGGCCACTTTCACTTTTGATTCTTTTCTTCATTTCCATTCACAAATCTGACTGCCCATTTACAGTCTGAGATACAGCTGGTGTAAATTTCTTCCTATTGCCAGTATTTCTCATAATGGATAACACTTTGACAGGTTTTTTTTTTAGCCTTTCACTCATTGTCAAAATAATCTTTAACCAGGGTCAACATGTTGCATTCGACAGCTTCAAGTCTGCAAGTAAACTGGAAAATTCCACCTTTTTCAGGACTTCAGGTACAGGCCAGTCGTCAGCTCCTTGAAACTGTTGTGCAGTGGTCAAAGGTTAAATTCTAACAGAGGGGCTGGTCTTGGCTTGACAAATACCAGGTGCAGAGTGCACCAGAGTGTGCACTTCCCCCATGGCTCAGTTGCAACGTTAAACATTTCACTCTGACATGACACAGACGTGTTTTATGCATTTTAGTGTTTAATCCTTAATTTTTTTTTTGTAGGGTAAAAAGAAACACCATAATGGTCAGAGCAAATATGAGTTTGACAGCAATACGGCAGCTCGTGGGAATGAAGACAATACAGTGTGCCAGTGTACGCAGGAGTGTGGCATGTTTGCATCATGTTGTGGGTAAGAATACTGTTTGTTCTGTGTCCTGTTTGTTAAGATTTTGTTTTCTGCACCACATGTTTGCCAGTCAACAGCTCAAAAACCTGCTGAGAGACTGATCTGTAGAATTTGATGAAAAGTTACTACTTTAAGTTGCTACATCAGGGATTTTTATTAAAAGTTGCACACATTTCAAGATATAGCATTATCAAACATGCTTGCTATTCTCTCATGAACTACTGCACTACACACGCGTCTGCTCATTGGCTTTGATTGTGTACATTTTGATGCAGAAACATACAGTGCTATACGAAATCTGATACATGGACATCATAGCATGAGAAATGCACCATCGTCTGCGATACCTCCTAGAGTTTCTTTTGTAATCGTTCAAAAGTCACAAGTATTTTATCTCCTACCCCTAGGTGGAGTTCGGTGGAAGAGCAGCTACAAACAAGCACCTCTATTGACAGCTGCTCCTGTTCGAGGCCTCATAGATGAACAGATCAGCATTAAAGGGAGTTTCCTGCGCCCACACTGTCCTGTCACAGTGTGTGCACAAATGAACTGTGAGGATGGTGACCCGTGGGAGGCATTCGCCCACTATAATACAAATGCAGACGGCACCATCGACTGTGAGTCTTGTAGTACAGTATATTCCCTAATGTAATTACCTCAACTTTAATATGTTGATTAGTATAACTGCTATTAGAAACAATAGGTTCCAGTAAATGTTGGAAAACGCCCTGATTATTGTGAGGTTAAAACTGAATTTTATCATGGTGGCAATTTTTGTTGTCATTTGCAGGTAATTTAAGACATATTTTTAACCATGCAGCTGTACAACCAGTGCCGGAGCAGGTTTGTAGTGTAAAGTTGCAATGAAATAATAGTTCATTAAATGTTCATGTACTCTGTATATCGTGGATGCAACTTTGAGAAATCATATTATTCTAGCCATTTATGCAGGCAGGTGGTAACCTTCTCCCTCTATGTCACCTCAACAGTGGCCAGGGATCATTCAGTCGGGGGTTCGTATTTGGGCTGTGAGCCAATGGGACTGTTCTGGGGACTGCAGCCGGCCCCTGGTGCAAGAGAAGGCTTGAGGCAGGTCATGACATGAAGCTCACTGAGAGCTACAGAAAATAACGTTGGTGCCATCAAAGCTAACTGTCTGATGTTTCACAGTGGACACAGTGGTTATTTTAAAGTCAGATAAAGCCTTCATGTAAACGGATGTGGCTGACATTCATTCTACTTCTTCTACACCAGTTCACCAGAGAACTAGCTGCTACAACTACTTCCTACTCCACCCATCCACCCATCTTAGAATTAGGTTCATTTTAACAAGTTGTCAAATCAATATCAGCTTGTGTTCATTCATGTCTTGTTTAAGTCTGTGTCACACATTTGTTCTTAAACATTACAGGCGCAGAGCTACCCTGCTAAATTAACATGCTTGTTATTGTTGTAATAAGTGGTCATAACAAACGTTAGATGAGAGTTTCCTGACTGAAATGTGCCTGTCTTTGCAGGCTGAGGAAAAAAAACGTAGAGACGCCATTCGTCGTGGTCATGTCCTTACTGGAGGGCCACGTTTCACCCAGTGAGGGACAGAGCACCGAGCTGGCTGCTGTAGCTACTGAGCGCTGGTACATGGCGCCAGGCGTCCGGAGAATAGAGATTCGGCAGAATGGATTGGTAGGGACGTTGTTTTTACCAACCGGTGAGCACAGGATTTGAAGCATTCACTCACAGGTTTTAAAGATTAGTATGGGAACACTGTGTCCTCTTAACAGCACCTGTACTGACTTCCTGCAGGCCCAGGCCCCTTTCCTGCCATGTTGGACCTGTGGGGAATGGGTGGAGGACTGGTAGAGTACCGCTCCGCCCTGTTTGCATCCAGAGGCTATGCTAGCCTGTCCCTTGCCTACATAGGGCACAAAGAATTGCCTGGTCCACAGAACCGCTTGAACGTTGACGATTCATATTTCAATGTAAGATAAGATTAGAGGCTTTACTTTATCCTATGCAGTGCTAATTTCTTTCTGCATCATGTGTACGTGTCATCTAGAAAAGCTCTGTTTTCGTTTGAGCAGTCTGCATTCCACCTTCTTCAAAATCATGATCAAGTCTGCGGCGACAGAGTTGGCATCATCGGTCTCTCTTTTGGAGTCTTCCTGACACTTCGAATTGCCACTCAGACTAGTCTCAAAGTATGTCTTTCTCTGTCATCCATTTATAAATCTACAGTTTGATCCTTGTACGTGAAAAATCCTTTTTTATTGGAATGAACAGCTTGAAAATAAATACTCTACATGTCTACCAATAGGAAGTTAATTGCGATTTTTATTCAGTTCTGTGAGTTTGCAGGATGGAGTTCACACTAACTTTCAACAGTTTCTGTTCTCCTCTCCAGCCATCCTGTTTGATCTGTATCAATGGTCCCATAGGAAGTACCATCAGTCCCCGAAAAACAGGTGACACAACTGGACTGTTTGGAAGGTAAATGGCAATTAAAGAAGAAAATGTGGGGTATTATTATTAAAGCATCACTGTGGAATTATTGCATGAATCCATCTGATCTGACAGAGTCTAGTTTCAGGTGTGATGTTTAAGTCCATAGACTAAAGTAGTAGCTTTAGTCTTATTATTACTTCATTGTTGATGTAATTGCCTTATTGATTGATTGATCTATTCTGATGTTTAACCCAGACTGCATGTTGCAGAGGTTTTCAAAAATTTCTCCAAAGACTGAATAAAAAATAATACAAGTGGGTTTTCTCTGCTAACTTGTCCTTTTAGTGGCGATAAATACTGGACGTACGACGATCAAGGCCACGTCAGTTTCCGAGACATGTCTTTGCCTGCTAACCTTTCCCCTGAGACCAAAGTGAAGGTGATGTGAACGACTTAGCTGCCTCTCTGACCCCCTGAACCCACCACAATACACAGGCTCACACATGCTGAAGGAATATCACATCAATATTTTGTGTCCATGAGAGAAACAAGTCCAGAATGACATGTTGTGTTTTGCAGCTGGAGCACCTCTCCTGTCCGTTAATGTACATATTGGGTGAAGATGACCTGAGCTCTTCAAGCATAGAGACCGCAGATGTGGTAGATTATCTTATTCTATATATATATATTTTTTTTTTTTTGTTCCATCGTTACAAATTATTTGGAAAGCATTCATTAAGAAGCCCTGGATGAATATTGTGATAGTGTTTTGTTATATGTGGTTTCTATTTAGTCAAACATTTGAGCTTTAAATGAAACAGAAAGTTGTTTATGGGCTCATCGCACAGTTTCTGGCTGTTGTTACAACACTTTTACTGATCATCAGATCGAGGAGACACTGAGGGCTGCAGGCAAATCCCAGCTGCTCACCCGTTTGTCATACCCTGGTGCCGGTCACCTGATTGAACCGCCTTACACACCAAATGCAAGAGCGTCCCTGTGGACCGTCAAACCAAAGAAACGTAAGCTGCATTCCAGAGCTGCATTTTCAGTTCAGCCAATTCCGATTTTATACTTGGTTGTCATTAATTTTTAATGCAAGACTGTTAAATGTAAAATTGAGTATGCACTACTGTGGAAACTATGGAAAAAAAGGTTATTGACATAATGCTGCACTGTGTTCTTTCTGCTACAGAGATCACTCTGTGGGGAGGTCACCTCGCACCCCACGCTGCTGCCCAGGAACATGCCTGGAAGAAGATCCTGGATTTTATGGAAAGTAATCTGAGACGGTGAATCGAAATCTTGAAATAGAAAATGTATCATTATTTATCTGCCAGAGTTTTACATGCAGGGAACGGAGGACGGTAAATGTGGTGTTTTTAGATGATGGGATCTTGTAGAACGGGTGTATAACAAGAACTCCTGAGTTCACTCATTCACATGCGTGCAGATTGTCCACAAGGGGAAGCTGTTTGGTCACCTGCCAACCAACACCTCTAGAGGGGGAATCGTCTTAGCTGCAGTTTAGACCCAAGGATGTTGTGTTGCCAGGTGCTCCTGCACATATGACAGATGGCCATCGCCGCAATCTTGCCAAAAGGTGGCGCAGTTCAGACTGGAAGTGATTCAGAAGTGCAGGTCTGAAGCTGCGGCTCTGAAGTTGGATTGTATTGGCTGAGTCCTGTTTCACTGTGTCCTTGTTGTAGGAAATAGAAATAGAAAAAACTTTCTTATCTGTCACAAACTAACAAAAATGTTCTTTTGACAGGGCTCAGTTATAAATAAATGCACATTTACAACACACTTACGGAGAGAATGAAAGACTTTTTGTCTATGTTTTTCCTGGCTAATGGGACGTTGTAGCGGAGACCTGATGGGTTTAACTGGAAGGCTTGAGGAGGGGGAGAGAGGGGTCCTGCTTGATCTTCTGGCTTTCCTGCTTACTTACCCGGTGTACAGTTCAGATAGGGGAGTTTGAGGTGAACCAATTATTTTGTTGGCCTGATTGATCATGCAGGAGTTTTGCTTTGTGTTTAGATGAAAAATTAGTGAAATGCATGGTTCTTCATGTATTTTCATAATTTAAACATTTTATTTCATGCAGCAAACTTTAGAATACAAAACAAAAGATGTAACAAAGATCCAGGTTGGTCAGAATCTTCTCAGACAACTTGTTCATGTACACAAATCACTCCATCCGCCTAAAAAAATTCAGACCCTCTGTGACACCTCTGTGATGCTCATAGTTTTAATGAGTAATGCAGACACATGCTAACTAATTATTATGGTAGTTTGGGGAGAAGAGTTCTTGGCACGCTGAGGTGACCATGGCGATGAGGGCGATGAACTCTTTGAAATCGATCTCCAGGTCTCCGTTCTGGTCAAGGTCCGCAAAGAGCTCATCCAGAGTTTCGTTCTCTTGGATTTTCTGGTCAGCAGGAAAAGCGAATGACAGTGAAACAAGTGCAACAACGGACAATAAATCATAAACATCATCATCAATCAATCATCAGCATATCCAAGTATCTAATGCATAATAACGCACATTTTAACTCTGGCACACGCGAATGAATAAAAATGACACCTGCATCTTAAAAGCCCTTTCAATTTAAGCTTTTTTTAAAGTTATTTTAGGCATTATGCTGTAAAGTGCTGCCATACACATGCCAATATTAATACTTTAAGTTCCATAACTTACCATTATGAAATTACTCATCTCATTGTCGATGAGCGCTTTAAGCTCTGCTTTCTTCAGCTTGCACTTGTGACCGGAGTATTCGTGGAAAACTCGGATAATTGTGACCATGCCACTCTCTAGGTCGGACATATTCTCCTCTGAAGCCTGCATCAAAAAACTAAAATCAATTCCAACTTCATACTCATATGAGGGCGTTGTGATGGTTTTCTGTATGTTGTTGTACAATGAATACATTGTAACATGATGCATGCACTTAATTTGTTATTATAATCTATGATTTCAAATGTATACAAATAAACTCTTTTTTTCAAATATTTAGTCTTTCTTACCGTCATCTGTAGAAGCTCCTCTGTCTTGTAAGGATCCTAAGCGCAACTGACGGCTTATCCAGCAGTGTGCTGGCTGCCTCGCCCAGTTTACAGCGGACACTAAACTATATTGATCAACCACACAAAGGCTGCTCATCTGTCATGCACTACATAATGGAGGACTAATGGATATCAGTGGTCAGAGCCTGAACCAAAAACCATTTGCTCTTAAAATGTATCATTTGACTGTGATCAAGTTTCTCTGTGTGGACATGTATTACTCACATTGTGGGGACATCTGTTTACACAGTCACATTCTGGGGACTCACCTACCTTATGGGGACGCAAGTCCCAATAATGTTAATTATTAGGGTGAAAACATGGGTTGAGATTAGGATGTAATGTCCCCAAAAGTGATGGACAGAAGTTTTTTTCTTCTTGAAAGTGTTAAGTCATGTTTGGTCTCAGGGAGTAGTCACCGTGTGTGTGTGTGTTTAGTGATTATTGTTATGGTTAGGGTTAGTCTCCAAGAAATGAATGTTAGTCTATGTCATGTCCCCAAAGCTGATAGAAACTTAGTGTACGTGTATGTGTGCATGTGTTTGTGTGTGCTTGTGTGTAAAAGTCTGTATATGAACTGAACAATGAGTGCATTTTACTGCAGCTTGTGGTCTGTCCACACCACTGTTATGGGGGTCCACACTATCTGAGTGACTCTTTAGTGAAATATCGTCTTAAATACACATTTCACATCTTCATAACAGTGAGCTCATAGGCGGTCACAGGAAACTGGAGAGGAGAGTGACTGTTTCTGTTTCATCTCTCTCATAGTCTGGAGATAAGATTGCTCGAGCTTAATTACATAATGCAATTATTACATTCGTAATGAATATGGGTTAGAAATTGAGGAAATGTGCTTCCAATGAGTTCTACTTCCTGGGCACTTTGGCATTCTATTATCACACACAGAAAAGAACCATAGCAACTTAAGTAGGTTTATTTAACAGTTTCACATAACACATACGCCACGACAACTAACTGCAGTTTTAAAGTGACCCTTTAAAAACATGTTACATTTTGTTGTTGTTGTTGTTGTTGTTGTTGTTGTTGTTGTTGAATGTCTGCTGGACAGTAAACTCAGCTGTGGTTGTGGTATCAATTTAAGAGCTGCCTCACCCAGCGAACCTCATGGTAAGCAGCTGACAAATGAGAAAACAATTCATAACACTGATTTGAATACTACAACAGTGATGCTTTGTCAATTTATGTATAATAATGAGTTGTTATAGTATAGTTCATATAGTTATTAAATATGTGATATTTCATAAGTGGTAGTCCATATTTTAAACATTAATTAGCCTACAGGAAATTGTAAAAATACTGCTAGGGAAACAGGAGAAAAGAGAAGTAAAATTAAAAAAAATAATAATACGAAGGAAAGCAGAGTAGAAGCAAGAGGGAAAAATGCTATATCCATATATGAAAAACATATGGGCAAATGGAGAAAAAGCAGCTCGACCTCCCATAGTGCCTTAGACTAATTAAATAAGTTTTGAACTGGCTTTCTGATCATTTGTTTTTAATGACACAATAATACTCCATCTTATAGTTCAGTGATATTGAATCATTGTTTAGTTTACTATCCACTGTATGTTGTATGTTGACTACTGATACAGTGTGTGCAGTAGCAGCATGCAATGAATCAGCTAAATGAATAAAAATTTGGAATTGTTTGCTCGCATGTTTGCTAGCGCACGCTAATTAGCGATCCAAATGCTTACACTTCTGTAAAGGACATACAAAATAACGTTTATGTACGTACGTTTATGAATTATTTATACACCTTGATTTCGTTGTTTCAATTTTGAAGATTATCTGCGTAAATTAAGAAGAAAAAAAAAACAAGCATCACAGTTCTTTACCTAAAGTGTCACACTTTACCTGAAATCAATCTACAATTGCCTGGGAGGCTAAATTTCCGCATACATTTGAACGCCCCGCAGCTACTTCCTGTTGTCCGTACCTTGTTGAACGTGCTCACCGCGCAGTCTGTGGTTGCGCGTTTGGCTGAACCTTGTGGATGGCGGCCTAGATGTGAGGAGACGGTCCGCCCTTCCTGCGATAGGAAACTCGCATTGACGTAAAGAAACCAGAGCGGACTGAGCCCAGCGTTAATTAACCGCTTTAATATCACTGTTTTACTGAAACTCGGCGTCCTTTCACACGAAATCACCCGCGTTTAGTGACGCTTGGGCGGACGGGAAAGCACAGCGAACGAGAACGACAGCCGAGAGGGAAACAAGCAGTGTGTAACCCGGGTTTTGGTAAGCATTCACTCAATTCACAGTGCTTTCCTCTACTCTGACGTTTGAATTCCTTTGCTACATTATCTCACCTCACAAATGCTAAGCTAAACCATAGCAAACCTGTCCAGTGGGATGTTGAGAGCACTAATGTTATTATAGGTAGCTGTCCGGAGTAAAATTATGTGCAGTTACAAGTCAAAACAACTACACTGATGTTTAGTTTTAATGCTTTTCCATCGCCAGAGAGCATATAGCCAAGTTACTGTAATTTTCCTCTGACATGACTGAGAGCATTCAACAGTATGTAGGTGGCACTCAGGAGACACTTTCTGCAGACCTCATGGTGGTTTATGCTGTTTTTTTCTCACATTGTTTTACTAGAAAATTATTTACAGTTTAGTTATAAAGTTTTGCAAATTTTCTAAATAATTGTGTATAAATTGGGAAGTGTTTTTTGTTTTTTGGGTTTTTTTTTTAGGAGATTGTGAGGCATTGCAGTGAAGATACTGCCGGTTCATGCAAAGCTCTGAAGCCACATCCCTCCCTCACACACTTGTCTTTTTTCAGAAATGCCCCATTTTCATTGTGAGGCTATAATTAGCTCAGCATGTGAAAGTGTGACCTGCCTCGTCTCTTTCCCTCTCTCAGTTTCCATCTCTTTGTTGGGTAAACCCTCTCTTCCTCTCTCGTGTCCAGGCATGGCTGATCTGCTGAGACTGCTGCTCCGGGTGGCTGAGAAAGCGGCTAACGTGGCTCGGGTCTGCAGGCAGGAGGCTCCCCTCTTTCAGCTCCTCGTGCAAGAGAAGACTGGCGAGGACAAGAACAAGAAGTTCGTCCAGGACTTCAAGACGCTCGCCGACGTGGTGATCCAAGAGATGATCCGGCATGACGTTGGTGCTCAGGTAGGCGATGTCGGTGTGAAGTGTGGGCTGTCTGAATGAACTG
This sequence comes from Chelmon rostratus, assembly GCF_017976325.1. Lineage (NCBI taxonomy): Eukaryota > Metazoa > Chordata > Actinopteri > Chaetodontiformes > Chaetodontidae > Chelmon > Chelmon rostratus. Next base: position 19,065,267 of record NC_055659.1, on the reverse strand, counting down.
CAGTCTGACTGTGCGTTGGATCGTAATCATGTCCTGTCTGTTCCTGCTCAGTTCCCTGAAATGGCTGGCTTCATTCATGGAGAAGAGTCCAACAAGTTTGAGAACGGGCTTGGTAATTATTTGATGGTCTTGACACACTGCATGCTCTCTTGTAAATTGGTTGTAACTATAAGACCTCTCTGGTTTGTAGGTGTGCACTGGGCACACTCGGTCCACATCCAACTTTATTTGTTCTCTCGAAAACTATTACGATTATAAAACAGAAGTCATACTCATACTCAGATTACTAATCGGGCAAAGTTGGCTCTTGCCCTGTGGTCCGAGAGGTCCCACAGGGGCCCCCAAAGCACTAGGATCACTGCACGTCAGGAGGATTTTGGTATTACATTAGTTGCAAGTTTGTTTTAGAATTTACACCATGAAAGTACTGTATCAACAAAGGCATCTCCTGCATTATTAGCTACTCCTGTGATGGGGCCCTATCTCAAAAAATCTAGTTTTTACCTTCTTCCTGAATTAGTTAATATTAGACTGAAACTAGCCAAGTCTTGGAACCCATCAGCTGTCATCTGACTATTTAGCCTCTGGGGTCCACAGCCAGTGTTTTGGGGCCTCCAGTGTAGCCATGGATAACTTATCTCCAGACCAAGACTTCCTCTAATGTGCACTGGTCATTGTTTACATACTGCAGAATGTCTATCTGCATGCAACCAAAGCCCACTCAAACGTGATTGGTCAATACTAGTCAGACTACAAATGGAAACCAGAATGCTTCAGATTCTGAATTCACATGCAGATATCTGTTGACAGAGATAACCCGACTTAAAGTCTGACTTCTTTACATGTTTTGTTCAACCTACAGTCCAGAACCCAACGATATTCAGCGTACTTTAACTAAAGACAAAGAAAAGCAACAATACCTGGCATCTGAGAAACTGGATCATTTTTGTATGATAGATGACTTTCAAAGGTTAATCGATCATCTAAAAGCTTTTATCTGTTAAAATATGACCACAACGGTTTGAGACATGCTGTGTATATTTTAACAACAAATGACTTAAAGGCAGATTCCTTGTATGTGAAAACCTGTTTGTGATTCTTATTGTGGTATGATAATATCACATAGTATATCACTGCACCTTCACATGGGTAGAGCAAATACTGGAGGGACTAAAAATAACTTGACCTAATGATGTGCACTTGGACCTCACAGAGTCATCCCTCTTCTAAAACAATCAGATGCATAGTCAGTCATAATCAGTGTGTCGCTGTCCAAATGTTTAAGCACGCTGCACTGTGTAAATATTTAAAGTCGTTGATGTAAAGTAATCCTCACTGGCTCTGCGCCACCAGGAGAGAGTGTGACTGTCACAGTGTGCGGCACAGAGGAGGAGACTGCGACGCTGCTGGCCTCGGTGCTGGACAGCGACCACACGGCGGCGTCTCTGCTGGCTCGAGCCATCCACCAAGACCCAGAGACCATCGACACCCACACAGACGGCCTGACGGTGCCCCTCCGCCCCTCTGAGCTCGGCATCTGGATCGACCCCATAGGTGAAAGGCTCACTGGTTTCTGCTGCAGTGATGCGGAAACTCATTCTAGCACACGGGGGACAGTCGAGCCTCAGTGAGAACTGTTTGTCTCTTGTTTTTCAACAAGATGCGACCAGCCAGTACATCGAGGGCCGAGAGGAGGTGCTGGAGGAGGGCCACCTGTTTCCCTCAGGTCTGCACTGTGCTTTGGTCCTCATCGGGGTTTATCTCCGCAGCACAGGTGAGCCCGTCATGGGCGTCATCAACCAGCCGTTCAACCATAAAGATCCAGCAGGAGGAGGGTGAGTTAAAAACAAAAAAACTTTAAACAGTCAGACAGCAGTCACTGCCTCATTAAACAGTTTCATATCTCAAATAAATGGAATTTATTGATTAGTTAATTTATCAGACCATTATGAGACCTCCTTAATCATATTTAAGTGTTGCAAATTTTTTTGCCTGGCAATAAAAGGGCAAAAAAGATTCCCAAAAGTATTAATAAAGTAAATTTTGCGTGTGCCACTGATATTAATATACACTCAGTGGCCAATTTATTAGGTATAACTCTGCCACTCTGCCATAACATCTATCTTTAGTTTATAGTTTATAATATGTTGTAATACTGAGGTTAAAGCTCGACAACGTTATATTTAGAGGTGTTTCCAATCTTTTGTCCTTCCTATTTACAAATGTGACGGGGGCAGAACATTAGAAACACAGCCGAATATAATGCAGAGAGTGAATGAAGAGAGGGAGCAGCGTTAGCCACACCTCCGCACAACCCTGCAGGAAGGTGCTGCATTGCTGGACTTTGTATGAGTGTGTGTGTGTGTGTCAGTCAGTCCCGCCCTTGGTCAAACAGACACACAGACCTGCAGCTCATGGCACAGACAGCAGAGGAGAGAGACGGAGACAATAATGTGACCTAGTCGCTACCTTTTTATGAAGTCCCAACCTCACCCGGCGCTGTTTTGGCTGGGGGCTACACCCACTGCCCACATAAATACCCTGCCTCACACTTCTAGTAGGTCATAAGTGATAACTGAGAGGGATTACTTTTGTACGAGTCTATACGTTGTTTTTTAGGAAAATCTTTAATGACATATTTTCAGCACATTCAGTATTTTCAGATTCGGAAGACGTATTAAAACAAGCCAGAATCAAACAATTGTCCAGTTGTCTATTGCAAAGATGTTGAACATGCATGTCGCATTACACTCTGTGCGTGTTTACCTTTCTCTTGTGGCTCGAGCGCTCATGCAGACATGAGAATTTTCATGTCATTTACATCAACAGCTGCATGTCTGAAAGGGCATTTTATATATATTTATATATCAATAAACATCTTTTGTGTGTCTGCATTGAATGTGCCTTTCACTTTGTCTGCCTTTATCTCTGGATCTTTTTCTCTGCGCCTCGCATGGCCAGAACTCACATCGTAAGCGCTGCTTTTTCCAGTTTGAGTCTTACCAGATACTTTACAAGTCAGATCAATGAGAAAACTGTGGGGAGTGTTTAGATGAGGAGGTGACTTACTACCTGAACCTTGTGAACAACTATGTAACCAAGATCTTATAAAACTGGTTGCACAGCCAGCTTTTAGCTTAAAGCAGCTATAATCAATATTTTTGCAATAACAATCTAGCTAAAGAGAATGTGAAAATACATCTGGAGCATTTTGCAGCTGAAGGGTCACATATTTCCTTCACAAGGTGGAAGAGACCAAAAACAGAGCTAAAACAGAGTAATTGTTGGACTTGCTGACAGACATGCTTTTTGGTTAGCAATGCAATCCTCTGGTCAGTTGCAGGAAGGGTTAATGTTGATGTCTGAGTGAAATGAACTGTCATTCTGGGCTCTTTCTCTTCCGCTAAAGTCAAATATTCTCCGTCCACTACTAATTATCTGCTTTCGCAGCTGGAGGGGGAAGCATTTCTGGGGCGTGTCCTGTGGCGGCGTCAGCTCCTGCTCAGAGTCCCGGCCAAAAGATGGACCTGGAGGTGGGCTGTCTGTGGTGCTGAGCTCCAGTGAGAAGCAGGTGGTGAAGGAAGCCCTGACCTCACTGTGCGGCCCTGACAAGCTGATGTACGCCTCTGGAGCCGGCTACAAGATCCTGTGCGTCATTCAGGGCTTGGCTGATGTTTACGTCCTCTCAGAGGGAAGCACCTTTAAGTGGGACTCCTGCGCTCCTCACGCCCTGCTCCGAGCCCTCGGCGGGGGAGTGGTGGACCTGGCCAAGTGTCTACAGTCCAGCTCTGGAGCACAGGATCACCACACAGAACTGACCTACCATCAGCCTAACACCGAGTGTAAAGGAGCAGACCGCTGGGCTAACCATGGCGGCCTGGTGGCTTATCGAGACTGTTCTCAGCTCCGCAGCGTCATGGCAGCTCTGAAAGGCAAGCTGTAGTTGACAGAGCAGAGGAAGTAATCAGCACAAGCTGAAGCAATCATGATTCATGTTTTCTGTATTAGTAGAGAGGGAAGGATGTGGGTCCAGGATGAAGTATTTTAATTATAAATAATACTGACTTATTTTAATCAGATATATTTGATATGTTTGCAAGTGTGTATATTACAAGATGAACATCTGGTCTGGGCCAAATAATATTTTCAAATACTGTTTGGTCTTGGTATGGAGATCAAGGAGGTGTATGATTAGAGGTAAAAACATGCAGCTAAATAAGACTTGAATAGGGCTGCAACAATTATTTTCATTGTCAATCTGGTGATTAATCGATTAGTTGTTTGGTCTATGAAAAGCCCAAGATGAGGACCTCAAATGTCATGTTTTCTCCACAACCCATTCAGTTTACTGTCATAGAGGAGTAAAAAAACTAGAAAGCTGGAATCAGAGAACTTTTTTTTCACATAGGTTGACGCTGTAGACAGAAGAAAGTTGTTGTTTTTTACACTCAGTTTTGCTTTTGACTTCTACGAGTGACAAGTTGTCGATCAGTGGCGACCCGATATGTTGCCATCCTCCTTGCAGCTACAACAAACCAAGCAATATTTGTGAATTTTGTTCAGCTCAGACCTGATAATCATTTATAAAACATTGCAAAGCTTTGTAACAGTTTGTCTACATGTTGCATAAAGAACAGGAAAAGAAAGAGTGCTCACTGCTGGACAGCTGAGGGACGCTTCACTGCCAAAGGAAGGCTAATGTGGCATCACGAGACTGCTTCTGACAGATCTGAAGGATTTTTCTTGGAGTCTAAATTGCAGTCATGAAAAGTGATTTTACAAATTTTCCATCCTATCTAACCTGTAAAAGACTATAATAAGTCAAGTGAGTGAATGAGACTCAAATGAGGCAGTGTGCAGGAATCTGCACCTCTGAAACAGCTCCTTTTAAGGAGCAGAGGGATTGACATGCCCTGCCCTCTTTCCATGGCTTCAGCACCATTAGTTAACAAGGTCAGAGAATGGAGAAGCCATATCAGGTAAAATAGTGACACGGAGACCTTTTCGGGTTGGGTTTGCAGTAAAATGAAATACTAAGCCAATGTGAAGGATGGGACCTATGCAGGCTAAAGGGCTCCTCTGAAGGACTGAAACAGACTCTTATCAAGATGTTTGTAACCTTACTTTCATTGTCAGTGTATATGTTAAAATGACCTTGATATGCATTGTTAACTGACAAATCATTTGTTTGTATACTAAGCACAAAACAGAACAACAATGTGCATATAGGAAATCATCTTTATTTTGAAAATCAGAGAAAGCAGGGGGAAGAAACCCAACAGTGATATTTTAAAACTGTTTGCCAGCCAGGGAACTCGCATCATAATTCCCTACAAAAAACCCTGATGATTGTCAGATATTTTTTGCAATACTTCTGCATATTGTTAAGAATTTGAAAAGAAACAAACAAAAAAAAAAAAACCGTGTTGGCTCTTTCATTGACCTCTTAGATTTCAAACTGCTACCTTTAACATACCGCACCTTACATTCTCAAGTCAACATGGACGTGTGGAAAACAACGCACTCTGCTCAACGCTGTGACGGCTTCCCAGACGGGACTGAGTTAGATATTTCATGCTAGATCATGAATGTGGAGATGAACTTCGATGGTCAAGGCCTAAACGAGAATGTAAGATGAAAAATTGCTGGAAAACATATGTAGAGAAAATTTGTGAGAGCCACCTTTGTAGATCATATGATCTCATTGATGATATGCCTGCCTGATTGAAAAAACAAATTTAAATCCTCATAGGTCCGGCTTACTTGTTATCTTCCTGAATGCTATCAAAATGTTTCTTTTAACCAGATAGAGCTAAATCCAGGACTAGTTCTACATTTTGAGTTGGTTTCATGTAGAGGGAATTGCATTATGTTGACCACAACTCAATCCATGAGAGTCTGGTCAAATATGTGCAAGAGAAAAACTATTTGACACGTGAAAAGAAACATGGCAAACTTGAAAAAAGGCTAACCTTCTCAAGCTACCAGAGAAACCCACATAACGCACAACAATGTCATAAAACAGCTCTGATACTCGGGTTTCTCCAGCGTTTCATGGTCGTGTGGCTCAAATGTTGTCTCTTAAAAATGTGTCACTCATTTTGCATTCAGATTCTCCCAAAACAAAACAACAAAAAAATCTTAACTTGCAAATGAGCTGTTAGCTTAGCGAGCTACACCTCCTACTCAGCTGCAGCTGGAGGAGTCTGGTTCGGCTAAATCACTGATGACTGTTCGATATCCCTGTGATGGCATTACCATGCTGGGTGTGCAAATTAACACAAGAAAAAAAAACATCCAACATGGTACCTCTCATCATCTGTCAATATAAAAAATAACCTTTATCAAATGTCTTATCACACATATAAGCCATTTCACTACACTCTCACAATCTTTATATTATCAGCTGTAAACAATACCACTTCTGTTTTCTTAAATTGTTATTTCCATTATCAAGACAACAAACTCAAAATACAACCCAGTCCCATTTTTCTGACCCCATCATGTTGTTACATGTAGTAACACTGAGGAGATTAAAGTCAACCAGTTGTTTGGATTCAGAATTTCTGTGCATGTGTGACTTTGACATTTTGAAAGCTGAACCACGTCCAGATGGAAGAAAACACTAGTTTATAGGACGTGCCTGCAAAACTTTAAGAGTCAGATTATAAATTTCTTTCATTGTAAACTTTCAGGAGCCACAGAGATGATGGAAAAAAAATATGACGAATGTAATAACCAGGACGGCTCGAGACAAATCTGTGGGAGACTTTTTACTGTCTTGTCCTGAGCTGGGTGACAGTCATGACAGATCAGTGATGCAGATCACATGCCTTGAAACATCAAAGCTGGCAAAAAAAAAAAAGAAAAAAAATGGCACTTAAGACAAAGTAGCAGCCTGAACAACTGCCCAAATCAGCTGTATGAAATTAACATACTGTTTATGTTGCAAGTGTAAAATTTTTTCTAATGCTATCACTTCAAGGCCGATAGAAAAAAAAATAATTTGACAGCATTGTAAAGGCTTTCTTCAGTATTTGTAAATCAGCACAATATCAAGCTGACTCTTGTATGTTCTGTTGTATTACTATGTAATCAGTCAAACTGTGACCAATGTTTTCAGTTAGGTTACACAGTCAATCAACAGGGGGCAGTGTAGATCAGCTCCATGTGGTCTTTTTAACAGCAGCGAATCCCTGCTGACACAGAACATCAACATTTCAAAATGTCAAGGTGTCACTTCTGAAGTTTTGAGACCTCCTCAAAGCGACTCAGCTGCTGCTCAGCTATAGCTATAGAGTTTAGTGGTGTTTCTATAGCTTATAGAAACACCACTGAACTCATTCCCGCTGTTAGATCTGAACCTGTGCTGTAATTGAAATGTCAATCTGGGGCCGAAACAATAAACAGAAGGCAAATTTTAGCATGTTTGAATCAGTATATCTCAAAACAACAAAGCTTTTTTTAAAACTAATTTTCACTCATTCAGGTCCAGATTTTACACATTGACGACATCACAGGTTCACTATCTCCTCTCTGGCTCAGTGGTTCCTAAAGAGAGAGGTTAACACATTTTTAGTGGGTGGTCTTATGATGCAGGATGTGATTCTCTGGTAATCGACACACAAATATCAGCATCCATTTTAGCATAACTTTAGCATGAATCGCCACATCTTCTGAAGGGATTTGTTTGATTTAGAGGTTCTGTAATATCGAACTATTGAAACTTTACCTCTAGAAACCACAAATGTGTTATTTCAGAAACCTAGAAAGATTCATGTAATATTCAATTATGCATCATGTCAGCTTAAGAGGCAGTTTGCCTGTTTATAGTCATTCAAACAACTGGGAAAAAGCACAAATGCTAGTTGCCACAGTGGATCCCTCATGCTGGAGGTTGACTGATTGTGACTGTATTGATACTAAATATTCTCTGTAGACACACCACCAGATTCACACAAACCCTCTGATGTTACTGTAAAAGCAGACCAGAGGTAACTGCATGGAAGTTTTCAAAATGTTCTGCTGTTCTGCAAATTTAGTTCAGATGTGTTGTGTTTAGCTGGTTTCGAGTCATTCCTGAAATATGGTGGGCGGAGGTGCAGATCTAGACCTACATGTCATGAGTAACACTGACGCAGTGAAGCTGCTCAGATCATCATCATCTTCATGTTGATTTCAGTGATCCATAACTCACTGTAACCCTCTCTTCAAGTGTCACTCTGTCTGGAACCAATGCCTTAAACTAATCAAAACATGAACAACTAAAGTGAGAGAACTGAAGTGTTAAATGCAGGTGAATAAATCATGCATTGCAAGATTTGGCAGGAAATTATGAGAGGAAAATGTTTCATTACAGCATCCCAATAAGGATTTCAATGCCAAGGCTACAGTCTTCGTAAAGACCAACAAAAAGTAAGATGAAATGAGAGGTAAAGCACCATCACTGCCGTGTCTCCAAATCTCCTTCAATACTTGTATTCAGTCAACAGGCTCCTCCTCATGATCCCGTCTCTCTCCTCTGGCTGATCTGACCGCAGCCTTACCCTCATGAACCCTCTCCAGTTCGGATGTTGGCATGCCACCAGGCAGGCGAGAGACAAACATGGCCATTATTTATTGTGTCCCTGTGTTGCCATGTTGATACACTGAGAACTCTACAGACTTCACCTCTGGAAAGGTTTGCGGACCTTCTTCCTCCTTCTGGGGGGTTTGCCACTTTCAGCCCATGTCTCGCTGGACTCTGGCCGGTGACTCCCCGGCATGTAGAAACCTGTCTGGCCCGGGGGAGGGGAGAATGGGGGCACTCCAGCACCAGGTGGCTGGTGATGGGGCGGACCTGAGGGAAAGAAGCCCCCGTTGGCAGCCATGTCATTAGGAGGCCCTCCCTTGAAGATGCGGTTGAAGAAGTCCTGCAAATCTGCAGGGTTGGTGGGACCTGCGGCATGCTCTGAGGGCGTCCTGCAAGAGAAAGTTGGAAACTTCAGAGGTCTTTTGTGCTGAAGCCTCCAGTGAAATGAAAGGTGAAAGGTTTTTTCTGCTTTTATAGATGGCCATGTGGCAGCAGCATATAAGCACATAATAAATGATTTCATAGTTTCAGGACAATTGTTAAAAATCTAAATAGCAATTTTCATAGCAACATATGTTTAAAAGGCCAACATATGTTTAACGGCCACCCCCCCAACTATCTGCTGTTATGGATAAACCTGAGGCGTAAATGAGGAAGAGGAGGACGAATTAGCAGACGCTTCAGCACCATGGAGCCACAACAACAGCCTGAATATGAATAAAAAGAACGTACCTGTGTCGTGTGGAGTTGCTGTTGTTCTTTGAACCAAATGAGATGTGATAGGGCACACGGTGTGTGTCAGGAGAAATGCCTATTCTTTGGCAACCTGCCCACTCTGAAACGTGACAGCATCACAACAAGGTCACATGACTGAGAGAGGAAAAAGTGCATCTGGGAAATACTCTGAAACTGCGCTCTGAACCTTTTCTTTACCCTGCGAATACAGGTAGTTACATACTGATAATATATGAGCTCATGCAAACTACAGTTACTGATGAGCAGACGTTCACCTGTAATATCATAGACCTTGCCATCCATACAGGCAAAGTATGTGATTCGTAGGCCCAACATGCTGGACTCGGCCCACAGGTCCCCCTCCTCAGCACTATGGCAACGGTTGCATTCAGCACAGAACCGGGCCTCAGCAGGTTCACGATCCATCTCGAACCGCCTGCGCACACACAGGTCATGCAGGAAACAGAAGACACCATTCAGATGTGGGTAATGCAAAATGTTTTAACTTCAGTCTGAGGAAATTTTGACACCAGTTCAGTTGATCCTGCTGGGTGTGTAGCGACTTACTTGTGTTTGCCTTCACACTTGGTACACATCATGGTGTTCATGGCTTCCTTCAGGTCGTCCTGCAGTTTAGTGAGAAACTCGTTCATGGACTTTGAGAGCTCAGTTGCTGCCATACGCTTCCTGCATGGGAACAAAACAGACTGGTTGGTGATACATGAACATAACAGACCTGATCAAACACACTAAAAATCACTGTACAAGTTTGGGGCCAATATCAAGAATAAATTCAGAAGAAAACAATAGACTTAGGATAGATCCAATCAATTTGCATTTACTATCTAATTTTTCAAATATTGTAGGAAAGTTGAATACTGTGCAAATAATGTTATAATTTAACAAAAGAAGGATGAGAAAAATGATGTTAAAAAAGCTAGAATAATTTTAAATTCTACCAAACTGATAAAAAACAACGATTATTGTATCGACTTGATGAAAAAGCAGGCTACTAAATATATATTTTTGAAGATACCTGATATATTTTTATTTTTATTTTGCTTTATAATCTATATCTCCTGCAATAACCTCTTGTTCTGTGTACTCACAACTCATACTCTCGTCGTGTCTCTGGGTTACTGACAATATCCCAGGCAGCTCGCAGTACTTTGAATGCCTCTCCAGCTCGTGGGTGTTTATTCTTGTCTGGATGGACCTGAAAGAGAAAGGACAAAGGAAAAGGTTGCATGAGTAAAGGAGAATATTTAGGCCTCGGATGCAGTTTATTAGTCATTAATTCAGGCATCCAATAGCTGGAACTTCACACACACCTGGACAGCCAGCTGTCTGTAGGCCTTCTTCAGCTCAGCCTCAGAGGCGTGAACCTCCACGCCGAGCACTGTAAAGGGGTCGAGCTCGTCCTCCGGTACATCAGCCATGGCCAGCAGTCTCTCCAGCTCCTGGCCTGGTTGGCCTCTCCCTGCTCTGCCGGGTGACTCGGGGCTGGACAGTGGGGCATGGCCGTTCCTCCTGAACCTGCTTCGTACTGTCTCCAGCAGGGACACAAATCTCTTCCAAAACCTTGAGTCCTGAAAAGCTGTCCAGTAGCGTTTTCCCCTCTCTCCACCAAGGCGGACCAACACACCCTTTGCCCACTGGGAACCGAGAATAACCAAAGCACATAAAAGTCTCAGGCAAGATAAGGCAGCTGTCTTTACCCACTTCACTGACCTAACAATTTTGTCCACCAGGTCTGTTCCTGTGCATTTTGTCCAGTTCAGAATCCGACTAGCATCCGCCTTCATTCCTGCTGTGTCTGTGATCTTCACAAAGAGCTGCTGTCCAAAGTTGTAAAGTTTCACCCCTCCGGTCTCCACACCAACTCCACAATTGTGAGTTAATGTGACGATGATCTCGATCATCATGTGGACGCAGGAGATGCACCAGAAGCTCAGAGACTCTGACAGCATCTCCTTAAAAGCCAAGACGAGCTGGTTGCCTGTCCGCCTGCGGCCTCGGTTCTGCTGATGGTGGTGGTGGTTACGTCTGCGGGTCTGCCTGTGACGGCCACCACTTGATATAACGTTGCCTTTCTGAGTGGAGGAAAAAGCACTTTGACTGCTCTGCTCTGAAACCGATCCACTGCTTCTCAGTTTGCATCTCCTTCCAGTTCCCTCATTCCTCCAACCAGACTCCCCATTCATGTGCTGCTCCTTCGCAGCTTCATCCTCTTCTTGATTTATGACATGTAAGTTCTCGTGCTCTGCAGTGCTGTCATGCTCAAACCCATCTGAAGCCTCCTCAGCATCCTCTATGGCCTCTGTAGATCCACAATACTCTGCTTCACCAATTCCAGAGTCTTGTGGAGTGGCTGGATTTGGGGGGTCCTGAGATTTGAGATAGGCTTTGTCCTCCTGCTCCCAGTCATGACCAGTCCGTTGGGTCTCCCACTGACTCGAATTGGTGACTGATGTGGAATCACCATCAGGGCTCTCCTCATCGGTGTCTGTTACGCCGTCCATCTCCTTCTCAGTTGCTTCTCTCTCCATGTTCCTTACAGCTGTTTGATTGAAGCACTGTGAAACTGAAGTCTCATGGAAGATGATATCCTAGATCCATAATCTGTGGCAACATTTTCCCCAGACTCTCGCAAAAAAGTGAGACTGGGGGGCTCCTGAGGGTCAGTCTCAGGTCCACCATATCAGCAACCACTTCGAAGTGTCACAAGGCTTTTGCACACCTCACATCATGCACCAGGTCGCTGTCTGAAAGGCAACAGAGCAGAGTTCAGCATACTGCTAACATTGTGAATATGAAAAATGTTTTTATAAGTAGTCATTTATATTACAGTGCAACTTTTTACACCTTCAAAACCTAAAAACAAACATGAAAAAAGACCTTAATGAAAAAATAAGATCAGGAGGGGCAGCTACTCTGATGTAATACATTTGTGAACCATGGCCTAGAGTTGCATCTGCGTGAAATCTGGGTAACTTTTCAAACATTTCATTCACTGGATAAGCCAAAGACACTCACATGTGGCTATTTCTTCTTGACAGTTTCTGAACTGAATTTTCCACAAAAGGGTAGTGTATTACAGCACACGTGAATGTAGAAATGTGAAATTACACAGTAAAAGTTAATAACCAAGCAAAAATGTCTTGTATTTGTTGCTTCTCTGCTTAATATCACTGTAAACCAAATATCTTGGCTGTTGGTCGGACAGACCTGTAGAAAACTGTAACAGGTATTTGTCATTTGTTTATAGAATAAACAGTTAATAGAACAAATAACTGAAAGATTGGTCGACCATGACAATAACAGTTAGTTGCAGCCCTGTGATGAATACATTTATAATAAACTGACACAATCAAAAGTTTTTACCTTCCACTAGCTGCTACCAGCGCTAAGAGGAGATCATTAAGAACTTAAAAACTTGAATGAACAATGACTGCCTGACAACACGGTTTTTAAGGAGCTGAATGAAGGAAAAAACAAGACCGAATGAGCGAAGTCATTCATTAATGATTGACTTACATATAGTGTGGCTATGTGACCTTATCCGTGCAGCCGTTGTAAAAGTGATCATAAATTAACAAAGACGATCAAAGTTGCTTTAAAACATCACATGTGTAATGGTACAACAGAGATGAACGTTACACTCCATTATAATGCACAGTTGTTTGCTAATTCAGTTAGCCAAAGGGAAACAGTGCAGCTCTCTCAAAGCGAATTGCATGAACAAACGTTTGACCTTTAAGAACCGACAAAAAGCGAAATAAAAACAAAGCAGCCATTTAAAAAATGGCCAATCCTGCTTGGTGGACAGGCGGACAGACTAACCTGATATTATTTTAACTCTGACAACAACACCTGGTGTTTTAAAGGCGGCTAATGTTAGTAGACAGAGGTTGTTAGCATGAGGAAGCAGCCAGCCAACAGGATGACAGACAGGCGATACAGGGGCTAAAATTAGCTTGTCTCTGGCTGGCTAACCTGACAATATTTCAACTAAATATGGTCTCAAACGAAGATTAAACGACAGCACAGCACTTAACTGTTAACGCATCTAGCTAGCAAACAACGAAACGAGCAGCTAAGTGTTAGCTAGCAACAGTAGCGAGCAGGACTAGCTAATATAAACGCTTGTTTCCCCTTCCTGTGGGGTTTGACGACGAGTAAGCTAAGGCATGTTTTGGACACCGGACGAGTCCAGTAAGGAGGAAAATTTTGCACTTTGCATTCAAACAAACTAGATGTCATATATACCTCTCAGATAATTGTGTAACGTTGTTTGTGAACAGACAGCCAAGTGTCCGTGTTGTTTTTTTTACAGCCACTTCTTCTTCTCCTGCTCCTTTTCCTACTTTCTTCCAATTTCTTCTTCCTCCTCCTCCCCCTTCGCCTTCTTCGTTGTTTTCTGACTGTTAGTAAGCAACTGAGGAACGCACTACTGCCACCCACTGATCTGTAGGTATAGCTGAAAATTAACAACTACCCTTCATAATTTTCTGAATACATTTTCCATAATAAACTTAGTATTGTATTAGTTAGCAGGGTAACACAGCCACGTACCCTTTTATAAATCTCTCTTCCAAATAATTCCCCACCAGGAGGACATTATACACAACATGTCCAAAGTATTTGAATAAGCCTGTCCATATGGCTGGAGTAAGGTCTCTTAGTTTCAATTTGGGGAAATCTTAATTCCATAAAATATATTTAAATTAAAAAGACAATAGTATACTTTCAACTTACAGCAGGTCGTGGAAGGCCCTTGCTTGTCTGGGGTCCATAAAAGAAATGGTTGTGAAATCACTTGGTCAGTCCCACTTTTTCCAGCTAAGGAACTTTGCAAAAGCCAACCCTTCCTGTAGCCTAACGACTGGGGAAAAGTCATGCATGCTTTTAGCATACCTCTTCTATTGTAATGCCTCATCCACATGCCTCGGCAAACATTCTTCAACTTGAGACCAACTGGTCTGTAGAGTTACAAAAATCAAACGTATAGATCAAACATTGCACCACTTTTACCTTCTCTCCATCTGCCCCCTGTCAGTTGCAGTCGGGTTAATTGCTTGGGTGTACACATACATTTGTCCATTTATTTATCAAACCCTTTTACCCGTTTCACCACTTCTTGTACAGTATGTGACTTTGCTTTCATCCTGACCCCATCCAGCAAACTAAATCCTGACAGAATCAATCAATGTACACAGCACGTACTCTGTAGGCTTTAAATGCCTCCTTATGTCTTAATCAAATCCAAAGTATTCAATGTATGTATTATACTGTGTATGTTTAGGACGTACTTTGCTCACCAGGACAGTGACAGGTGTTTTTTATTGTGTCCTGTTGTTTCTGGAAATGTTGTTTCAGTAAATACCATACAGGACATGCAGGCACTCTCTGTGTGGTGTGGCCTTTCAGACACATAGCATGAGTGTAATTTGAAAACAGAAGAGTAATGAGACTTGGGTCGTCCACTCAAGATAATATCATGAGGGAAATATGTGCTTTAAAGGTGCCTCGAGTTACAAAATAGTGCAATAAAAGCTGCATTTGCAGTAGTAGTAATGAAAGCAGGGAGATTTGCAGATGCTGACAGACAGAAACTTAGAGGGTTAGAGGCATTGACATTATTGGTCTTTTTATCATCTTATTTGTGTGAACTGACCCTTTAAATTTGCAAATAAACAAGCATTTAAAAAGTAGTGGGGGGGAAACAACCTGTACTCTCAGAATAATGTACGACCACACACCTCCTACATGAATCAGGGAGGGCCGGGTGCTGTGAATTAAAGCCCACATCTGTCACATCTGTTCACAGTTCTCTGTATGAGCCTGCAGTGTTCGTGCTGACGCTTTGTTTCAGGGGTCTTTGACCCGGCGAAACTGTGGGAACCCCCTAAAGCTTCTGCATAAAAGACCAGTCTTGAAGACGTAGAGGGTTAATTTCAAGCCACCACCACCACCACCCACATCTCCAATTTGAAAGCCGCCTCTCTACCGGGAGAGGAAGGCTCTTTTTCGGTCAGATGGCGTGCTGCAGTCCGCCCCCGTCATTCTCCAGCCCACACAGACAGGGCAGCCAGCAACCAATACGGTGCGCCGGAGGAGGATTTCTGCCAGTGATTTCAGACGAGGTACGATACGCAAAGGGGATTTACTACGCCAATCTGAGCCGGGGAAGCTTTCGGCAATAGGCGACAGGGTAAGAAACGAATAGGATAACAACTGCGATGTGGCTTTGAGCGGGGTGTTTTTCTGCGAACATCTGGCTCAGGGACACTCCAGTCGATGGTTGTGTCTGAACTGGAGACAGTAATCCAAGCGTCTGTACTTTAGTGTAGTCTAAATGTGACGTGCCTTTGTCTGAGCCGAAATCAGTTTTTATTTCTCTGTCAGTTTCAGTCCGGGAGTAACGACCTGTGACAGAGAAAGACCCCTTTCCGTAGTTCCGCCGGTTCCCTCTGCGCACATCCGTCTACCTGACCTGGGCAAGGTAAGGGAGCTTTATGTACTCAACCCTTTTGTCGTGTGAGGGTTTAAATGAAACACATGTTGAATAAGAAGGTGAAAATAGTTTGGATATGGAGGAAACTGCTTCAGAACATGCACAAACTTCTTACATTCATCTGTTTTTGAGCAATGCTTCGTCAAGATAGAAGAACAGGTGTAGTCCAGGTGGCAAAATCTTTAACTAAATGAATAACTCGTACAGGATTTCTCCACCTGCAGGTTCATGTCTTTCCTTTCTCCCGCCTAAACTTTCCAGTGCTGTGTGCCATGTCTCTGCCACGCACACTTGGGGAGTTGCAGCTCTATCGGGTGCTGCAGAGGGCCAACCTGCTGGCCTATTATGAAACCTTCATCCAGCAGGGTGGTGATGACGTACAGCAGCTCTGCGAGGCAGCAGAGGAGGAGTTTCTGGAGATCATGGCACTAGTTGGCATGGCCACCAAGCCGCTGCACGTGCGTAGGCTGCAAAAGGCCCTCCGAGACTGGGCGGCGAACCCTGCCCTTTTCAGCCAGCCTGTCGCCAACGTTCCTCTCGGGGGCATCCCATTGTTCAAAGTGGATGGGACGGGTGCTGGTGGACCAGCAGGCGGGCCCAGGAAGTCTGTGAGCAACGGGCAGCCGGGGTCTCCGTGTGAAAGGGAGGATCGGGCGTGTCTTACTCCCATGCACAGCGGGAGCCCAAGAAGCCCTTGCTCCCAGGCCTCCCCACAGCCACCGGACACACACTTCAGGGAAAAACTGTCACCCATGGACCCACACTGGCTCAGCCCAGAGCCTGATGGGAACTGCACTTTGGCATCTGCATCCGGAATAGAGGAGGAGCCGCCCAGCCCACCTTTGCTTTCAACGTGCCCCCCAGGTCCCTCCACATCTCCGAGCCCCTCTGCCTCTTTCACCCCTGCGGCCCTGTCGGCCTGGCCCGGAGGACAGCTGGATGGGGAGACGGCGAGGGCGGTGGTGGAGAGCGTGGAGAGGCTCCTCAGGACCCTGCCCAGGTCGGATCCTGCAGAGGTGAAGACTCTGCTTAGGATGAACAAGAAGATGGCAAAGACTGTGGGGCACATCTTCAAAATGGGGTCCCAGGACGTGAACAAAGAAGAAGAGATCCGGAAGTACAGTCTCATTTACGGACGCTTCGACTCCAAGAGGAGGGAAGGGAAGCAGCTCACACATCACGAGGTAAAAGCACCAAAGACAGGAGCAAAGATGGAGTTTGAATGTATCACATCATGTTTCAAGAGTTCTAAAGGGAGGCTCACATTGTAAACCAGAGGCATCAATGTACATTTCAAAACAAAAGCATGCACTTTCTTTATTGTCTGCATGTCATTTTCACAGTGTCCATCTGTCCTTCACTCAGTGCTTTTCCTCCTCAGTTGATCATCAATGAAGCTGCAGCCCAGTTCTGTATGCGAGACAATGCCCTTTTGCTGAGACGGGTGGAGCTCTTCTCTTTGGCTCGGCAGGTGGCGAGAAAATGTGCCTACACCTCCACACTAAAGCATGCAAGGTAGGGGCGCTGCCATAGAGAAGAGTGATCTGTTCACCAGCAGCCGATGACCAACACACCTGCTGTGTCTTCAATGCTCGAGAAAAAAGAGAATCAGGAATAGACTTTTTTTTCGTTATTGTAGGAAATAAAATCAAACTCAACATGGAGTCACATGCGAAATAAATGTAAATGAAATCATTTCATGGCTGACAAAAACTGCATTTAGCATATTCTACATGCACCACGTGGCGTCTGTGAGTCATCTTCCCACCACTTCGTTCATTTTCACAATGAACCTGGTTCAGATCACAGTGGGAATTAAACTCCGACCTCTCCACTGTTGGTATAATGAGCTGAACGCTGGAGCCACACAGCAATACACAAACCTCCAGTGTGTCTGTTCACTTACACAAAATATTTTCATATAATCTCTATGACAGGAAGTAGCAGCGTTTTTTTTTAACAAAACGTGCTTCATGACGACTTGATTTCAGGAAGTTACAACAAAGCATAAACAGTAGCTAAATATATATAAACATACCTAAGACATTTTTATAAAACTCTTGGTAAGTTTCATTTTTCCATTCCAGATGTTATTTTAAGTTTTTTATATTTTCTACTCATAAAGTTATTAAAGTCAAAGACAAATTTAAAAAAAAAATGAAGAGGTTTCCTTCCATATCTCAGTATACAAACAACTCTGGTAAATACATAGTTTAATGGGACATTATAGTTAAAGTTCTGTACCAGGACATTGTACAAATTGAGTAGAAGTTGTATTCAGAGTGATTTGACAAAAAGAAAACCTTAAATCAAGGTCCACCATGATTGTTTCCTGGGCCTTCAACCTTCATCTTGTGCTTAAAAGCTAAAAAACTCTTCAATTGACCCTGAGTGAAGATTGTTTGTTCGTCAGTTTCCAAGGTCAAGATTGAACTCTCATGTTCAACTGGCTCGACTGTTTTCCTCCTGCAGGACAAACGCAGATGAGAACAGCCTCCTGTCCCAGAAGAGAGCGAGACATGAGGTGAGTTTTCAGAGCAGCACCGAACAATATTCAGCGTGACTTCTTACAGATGAATGTGTGATTCTGACACACGGCGACGCCAAATTCCAGGTCACTTGTCAGCAATTTAAAGTGGTTTGTCAGCACCAGATTGACGGTGATGTGTTTTAGGTGATTGTGCCTGAGTGTGTGTCATCGCTGCTCGGGGTGGAGGGCTCAGAGGGTTTGACCCAGAGGGCAGATGACGACAGCTTATCTGCAGAAAGCCTCGACAGTGTATCACATGGTAAAGACTTTGGATCTTTGTAATGAGAAAATCTGTTAAAACACATGGAATCTTCAGTAGATCTTCATGTTTCTAGAAGAACTTGGTGTTTGAAGTCAGCGTTCACACCCAGATCTCTCTGTCCTGTTAGACATCGGCTCACAGTGCAACCAGTCTCCGTCCCCCCGGCCCCACACCGACACCTCCAACCCCGCCAACTGGAGTCGCCATCTCATACAGCAAACGCTAATGGACGAAGGGCTGCGATTGGCTCGGATGGTGTCACACGATCGGGCTGGCAAGATCAGCCTAGGGTCAGAAGGAACTCACTCAACAGGTGACTTTTCTAATAACGACCTTAAAATATTGTGCTCTTAATAATGGACCACAGGCTAAGAGGTTGAAGGAATATTTCAAAATTTTTGGAAATACGCTTATTAGCTTCCTGGCTTTCATATTTGTGTGGTAAATAAGAGGCCCCAGCCAGCAGCTGGTTAGCTTAGCGTAGCACAAATACAGGAAACAGGGAAACAGTGTCCAAAGAGACACTGTGAACACGCTATATCTTTGTTTAATGTGTACAAAACTGTAAAGTGTAAAAAAAACACAGGAGGTTATGTGCTTAACTATTGGAATAAACTCTACACTTCTTTTTTTGTGCAGATTAAACAAGCAAGATGTAATATGTTAATTTGTGGGCTGGCAGGAGGATTTTGTTCCCTTCGTACAGAGCCAGGCTAGCTTTCCCCCATTGTTTCCAGCCTTTATGCTAAGCTAAGCTAACCGGCGCTGGCATGACATGAGAGTGGCATCAGTCTTCTTATCTGACTTCCATCAAGAAAGCAAATGAGCTTATTCCCCAAAATATGAAAATACTCTTTAAAGTTGGAATTGGAGGGGGAAATCAAAGAGAGCAAGTTGATGTTGGGGTTGAATATGAAATTGACAGACAGAGACTCACTAACCTCTCGAAACAATGAATATTTTATAGCTCTAGAGCTTGAACTCTAGTGAGTGAGTCACACTAGGTGACGCCTCCCACCATGCACAGCTGAACTTCACCAGACTGAAAATTAGAGAGGATAGAAGTTAGAGGGGGAAACAGAAGGAGGTGGAGAGCGATATATAGAGAGGAAAAGAGTGAGATAAGGAGGGTGGTGGTCTGGAGGGGGGTTTACACTGTTATAACGCTTTCCTAATACCCTGTTAATGTAGCATTTTTCTGATGCATCACAGCTTCTCACAAGAGAGAAAAAAAAGCAGTGATCTGGGCAAGTTAGTCGTTCTGGGCTGTGATAGCCAGTCGAAGAGATGAAGCAAGGAGAAGGAAGCCAGCAAAGACATGAGGGGGCGGGGAGGGAGGGGGGGGGGGGGGGGTAGGAAGTACTCTGTGGGTGGCAGAATCGGACCCCCCCTCTCAGCAACGACTGACGTCAGAGTGTGTTAGGTGCGTGGGCTGAAGGGCGGGATGGATGGGGCGTGGGGGCGAAGGAGTGGGAGGTAATTGGAGGGGCGTTGCATTGACTCACCAAGCGACAGTGTACAAAAATAAAACCTGTGGGCAGGGAAATGGCACAGTCTTTTTTATACATCTTCTCCCTCTACCAAAAGGACTGCGGAAACAACAAAAAAAAATGACATATGTTTCATCTCTGACGTCGATCTCCCTCACTTTGTCTTGCTGCTTTTTCTCTCTCTCACTCATCCAAGTTTCCTTCGTCTGCCTCTCTCATTAATCACAACTTTTGCTCGCTTCCTCTCAGCGTCACTGTTTTGTGCCGTCGCTTATCTTCCACTGACGGCTCATGCAGCCAGGATATCATTTCTCATACATCCTTTTAACATTACAATCATGGAATCACAGCCCTCCGTCTGATAAGTCTGACCAGCAGGATGTTTCCTTGTATGCCACAGAATATGTGCTATTCAATTTTTCACAAATTGCATTCTTCATAAGTCACAACCCTGATTCCTAAAAAGTTGGTACGCTGTGTGAAACATAAATAAAACAGAATGCAGTCATTTGCAAACAAACTATGTTTAACAGTTTGACAAAGTGTTCCTGAGCCCATGCAGTAACATCCTTCATACAATCATGTGTTCACAAAGTGGTGAACCTCGCTCCATCCTCACTTGTGAACCACTGAGCCTTTCCAGGATGCTGCTTTCATACCCAATCATGATACTATCACCTGTTACCAATCAACCTGTTTACCTGTGGAATGATCCAAACAGGTGTTTCTGGAGCGTTCCACAACTTTCCCAGTCGTTTGTTGCTCCTGTAAGCAGATATTTACAAAAATCAATGAAGCTGATGAGGTCAAACATTAAATATGTTGTTTTTGTGCTGTTTTCAATTGAGTACATGTCAGAAAGGATTAGCAAATGATCACATTATGTTTCATTTATGTTTTACTCAGTCTCAACTCTTTTGGACTCTGAGTTGTATTATATTACTGGACACTGTTAAAACACATGGACAATGAGGGTTTCTTAATGAGCAAATAAATAAATGAGAAGTCAATAAATGAATATTCATTGACTCTTAAACATGGGAAACGCTTTTCGTGCTATTTACATTTACAACCTCACATCACACCATACATCAGAGCTAATTATTTCAGTGCGAATACACATAATTATTATGAACAGATTCATAAGTATTAATCTCTGTTGTGAAGGCATCTTGTTCACTTGATTTGTTGACTTCATCACTACCTTATCACCAGCCCAAAACTAATTAAACTTGTAACACTGGAGACTTTGTGTTATTCAACAGCTTGGATTGGTCATATAAACCGTGATGACTTCACTCCATGTGGGAGAGCTTCTTGCTGAATTCCCCAAACTATTATTCAAAGGTCTTAAAACGCTGGTTGCATCTTGATTACTGTGACTTATATTTATCTTTTGCCTCAGTGTCAGAATAACTTGCTGTCCAGTCGCTGTAAAACTGTGGATTGTTCTTCTTGCACTCAAAGCATTAAGCAATAGCAGTGTTTGATTTCAAATAAAATTAACAAAAACACGTAAAGGTGCATTTAAATGTTCCATCTAACTGACGCAGCTCATTCCACAGCACGTTTCATTGGTTCTCTAACTAGGATTTGTTCTTTAAGTGGGTCCTAAGTTAATTTCTGTATCAGGTCTCATTTAAACTTTACCTTTCTCCATAGACCTTGACAGTAAAGTGGAGAGGCGGAGCTCGATAACAGCGTGCAGGAGCAGTAGCCCTTGCATCACCAAAGACGACTCTAATCACCGCGGGAAATGAAAACCCTCGGCGGTTGTCAGCGAACTTGTTCTCAGGCCTGCCTCTGAACTCCACTCCCCATCTACCAGACAGGCTGTTGCTGAGCAGATTTTTCCTTGTGTACCCACATCACTGACATCTGATGAGGAGGAAACTCTTATCGACTTCAAAATCAATCCAGCAAATGTCAGAATTTACCAGCGGCTGATATCATAAACCTGCGGTGACTGAACACTGAAGTTCAAGATGTTCTGTTTCGACTTTATATTCAGTAAATGTTTGGGGGACACACTTTTTTTGTTTTATTTTTTAAATACGTGGACTTAATGTCCCGCAGATTCTACCTGATGGTGGAAAAATGAACCGATTTCATCCAAAAAAGCTGATATTTTGTTAAATTAGTCAATTTGTTGTGAGAAGTCTGTGTGTGTTTAAAACGTCACCTGTGTCAGATGAAATGGGCTCGACGCAGCAGGGGGCACTGCGACTTTGGAAACTGACTCTCTTAACTTAACTCCAGTGACATGCTCAAGTTTTGTAAAGGAAACGTGGAGACTTTCATCTAGTTACAATAAGAAAACAGTCTGCTAGCGTTCTCAGCAGCTCCTCAGCTGCAGGAAACAGACAAATGTTCTGGTTTTTTAAAGTCAGTGTGTTTGATATTCTTGTATTAGGATAAATGAAGTCCACATAGATGGATTTGTGACATATGTTGATCTAGATTACACACAAACACTGCCGTCAGGTTCAGGGGCCTTCTGTCCTTTGCTGCATCATCTAATTACCCACGAGGTCTGAACAGGCATGCTGAGGTTTATGAGATATAAAGCCGTGGCTCTTCATCATCCTCTCCCTCACATCTCTCTCTAATGATATTTTTGCAAAAGTGGCTGACACGGTGTTTGTAAGAGATGATAATTCAGGATTTTCATTACCTTTAATCATGTGGAAATGTACTCAGAACACCTTTTCTAGACTCGGCGGCATGAAATACTACATGGATGCTTTATTTGGTTTCCAGTCAAACTTTCAGTTGCCTACAGTGAAATCAGTTTTCACGCATCTTGCTCAAGGGCCCTTCAGCAGGGAGGAGGCTCTGTCCTCATCCCTCTCATCTTTATTTTAATGTTGTTCCCAACAGGTGCCAGTGTAAAGCCTTTGAGGAAACTGCATTCAAAACTACATTGCAGATTTAGAGAATTTAACAAAAAAATTACCACAGCATTTTCAGAACATGTGGTGGTTAGTGTGGATTTTTTTTTTTTTTAGGTGTAGCGGAAACTTACAACATGGCAGTGTGTTTTTGGGATGATTTCTGTAGTTTTAGATATTAACTAGGTGAACTGTGTGTCAGTTTCCCTTTTTACACCAGTTCTTCTGTCCTTTGAGGCTTATAGTAAATTAGGGTGACTAATCTTTCTTTACTTTCTAAGTTTTAGAAAAAGAAAAAAACACACGCAGATGTTTACAGAAAGAAATCTCATGGTGCTTGACTCTTGATACAGCAGCTCCTACGAGTTACGTCAGCCTGTCTGGCCCTGTTTGAACTGTAAGATTGTATTCAGACTTCATGTAATGACAAAGCTCATGTTGATAATGATTGAAAGCTTTAGGATTTTTGTATACTTAATCACAGAGTATGTCAGTGAGGTAGCTTGCTGTGCATCAGTTACACCTGCCTGTCTCTTGAGTATTAGTAACTTTCTCAGTTTATTATGTTGCAAAAACAGATTATTTATTTTGTTACATCTCAATAAATGTTATTTTATTGCTTAAAGCCATGGTGTGTTGCATTGTTTTCCACAAAGAATAATTTTTTTTTCTTGGCAGTTCTGATGTGTGGAAGAGGCTGCAGGAGTTGCGTCACACAGCCAGCAACACCTCTGCTGTCGTCTTGTTTGTTGCACTGACGCTCTGCACTGAGCTGCGATGCTGGCATGACTCACCTGTACCAGCGATGTCATCAGCACTCATCCACACACAGCCCTCCCTCGCTAGATTTCAGACACCAGAGAAGATGAAGACAAAGCTACGTCCAGATGGATTCAGTTGTAAGGTTTCAGATGATTGCTGGGTTATTTGACTGTATGTACAGTATGCACAACACACAATCATAAAGGTTAGAGTGCAATGCATTTGAATATTAAATGTTAAAATGAAGCATTGCCATTATGAGAGATGGTTGGTCTGTCTGTTGATGGGTCAGTCGGTCCATCATTTTTATCCAGACTGAATATCTCAAAAATGACTTCAAGACTCTCATGGCCCTCAGAGGATGAATCCAGCTGATGTTAGTGGTCCTCTGACCCTTCCTATAGCGTTGCCATAAAGTCGATTTTTTTTTTAATTATCAAAATATCTTCAACTATTAGATGGGTTGCCACAAAGTTTGACACTTCGACTCGATCAAGCGCTGCCACCAGCTCCTGACACGCCTTCCAGCCCCAGCAGTACTTGCTAACATTATCATGAGCACACTGCACGCTCCCTCCACCACAGGGCCAATTCCAAAGACACCTGATTGGATGTTAAAGATAATTTTAATTTAAGATTTTCCTTAAGACAGACTGAGAGGCGAACGCCTATGAAAAACTATCAAATTACATGTCCACTACTAGAATTCCAGAGGTACCTACTTCTCTAATCTTGTGTATAAAAAGCCTCCCCCTCCTGCATCACCTGCAGTTCTGATTTGTTCAAAGTGAGGTGTACAACAAAGTTCTTGCTTTATGTGCTGGTAAGAGTAATGAAATCAGATGGAACATTTGTTTAGACTTGCCTTTTCAGTTTCTTTGTATTCTATTTCATCATGTTTTATGTATATTGGAAGCTTTATTTCTTTTATGAAGCACTTTGTGATATCCCTGCTCTTCAAAGGTGCTATATAAAGCTACTTGCTTAATTACTTACTTGATTATACAGGAGCAATTATATCCAAGTTGGTTTTCTTTACAGTGATTATGCGAGCAACAGATGAAGGGAGCCGCCATCATCAATCAGCTGTCAGCACCACTAATTGTGGAGTTAAATCTCACAGTCTATTCTTAGCTCATGCTCTTTCTTCAGTAACACAGAGCACAGCTGATCAGTTCAATGCTCGACCGCAAACATTTAAAAAGCAGCAGGACGACCATTAATGAAATTAGGAAGTCTAATTATGTGCATTCAAACCTTTGAAATGTCTTTTTGGGATCGACCAGATGAGCATTCGACTGTGTGAACAGCTGAGGCGGACATAGTTCTGGACAATGTTTACTAGGATATTTCACAGAGCAAAGGCCTGTTTGCCTGTGCAAATTCAAAAAGGCTTGTACGAACAAGGATTCAATAATAAACTTAATCAGATTGAATTAATTAACAAATTTTGCTAATGACACCTCGAAAAAAAATATTGTTTCAGTGGTGCCATAATTAAAAAAGACTCGATAAAATATAAATGTTATGATCAGATTTTTTATATATACATTCAGAAATAGCCATTTCTCTCTTGCATGAAGATTTTCCTTATAAAATACACAAACTAAGATTTTCATCTAAAACCAAGCAAGGTTACAGTTGCATTAAGGTGCAATATTCACTGGTCAGTGCTAATGAACCCATTTCAGCTGTTTCATAACAGGTTGATGATGTAAGTGATGTAACAAACATGGCACTAGGTTCTCCTCCACCTTTACTAAAGAAGAAGGGAAGCAGTGGAAAGCGATCTATTCCAGTGTTACCAAATACATCTGTATAATTATCTTTTCAAACAATTACTTAAGATCATAAACACAACAGTGCGTCTCACTGTAAATAACTGGAATTACTGACCATCTGATTAACTGATCAATAATACACAAACGTCCAGTAACAAAACAAAATGAGTTTGTTACCCAAATAAAAAATGCAGAGGATTTTTGTCCTTCTGGCCCAGGAACTACAGCTGTACCATATAATTAGAGTTTCAGACAGAAAGGAAGAACAAAAGGCTAATTATGCCTGAACAGCACAAATTAATCTCCTCATTTCAATGATTTATTGCCCTGAACACACTTTCAGTAAGTTTCAGTTATATGCAAGCCATCAAAATCTAGGTGTTTTTGTCGTCTAGGCATTAAAGTTTATAGTTGTATTTGTGCTGTCATGGGCTACATTAAAGCATCTGCCGAGGATCACAATCAGTGGACAAGCAGTAAGGATGCCTTTCATTGACAGATGAATCATGAGATCTCAGGAGTATGTTGTGGTTGCAAAGAACTAAGAATAGACTAGTGAGTATTTGATTGATAATTAATGCCTTCATAGGATTTCTCTCTGTGAGCCACACGTATTAAATGAAGTATCGTAAACCCTTCGCTCAAAGAAAAATCATATCATCAATCATCACTCTACTGATGTCTGGCCGGGCTTCAGTGTAATCTGCTCAGGTCTGGATTGGTTGGGTTCTCATCATGGATGAAACAGTCCCTATAAAAACTGATAGAGGGAGGTCTGTGGATTGTCCACAGTAATGGAAGAACCACTAATGTATAGCATTATAGTGAAGACCTGAATCTCAAAATCTGGCCAAATAAAACCATGACTAGACACTATTTGTGGATGTAAGTGAGAAAATGTGGTTTGGTAATTTGTGTGAACTGTGCCTTTAAAAATACAATATCTCAATAGCTCAGCATACAACTGAAGATTAGAAGTCTATTTCCAGCTTTCATTTTACATCTCAGAGACAGAAAACAATGCCAGCATCTGCACAGTTCATCTACAGGCTGACAGGTAGCCACATGAAGAGCAGGTCTACGTCACTGCTGTTTCCAGGGATCAGATTAACTGAGCTACACCTGCTCCAGCACAGCATATAAACACATGGGTCATATACCAGGAGGAAAAGACGGATCAGTTCAGTCTAGGTGACGTGGGTGTAAAGGTGGCGTAGGAACTCTCCTCTGGTGGTTGTGTCGCCAGGGAAAACCGCCTGGCAGAACTCACAAACATGAGACTGCAGCGCCACGTCTGACATCAGCAACTCGTCAGACGGACCCCGGAAGTCACTGACCACAGAGGGAGCTTCTGTCCCAGGCATCTGACACAAACAGAGAGGACCAGACATGGAGCATTTGAAGAAGAACTTAAAGTCCAAGGACAGGTTGAAGAGCACAAAGACACCTACCCTCACTGTGGGCATCGTCCTGTCTCCACTAGGATGATCTGCTTGCAACAGATTTTTTGAAGAGGCTCCTTGCCACCTCAAAAAGTCCAGGCTTTTAAGGGGTTCCTGATTTTCCTTTCTCTGACGAGGCCCGTCCACACAGAGCTTGGACATATCTTCAGCGAGGAGATCAGAGAAAGCCCCCACGTTTCTTGAGAGGCGATCAATGCCGCACGGTGCTGCCGTGGCCGTAAGGGGTTCAGGCTTTTTGTGGAGATATTCAGGGATTTCTTGGCTGCACTGCACAGGGATGGACATCATATCACTGAATTCTCCATTAGGAACACTAGCACCTGCAGACAGAGAGCTTTTTATTTCAGTGAATCATGACCAACACATGTTTATGAGCACTGGAATAACAACAGGTTTCATGTGGACCTTGCTGTTTCTGCAGAGCTGTTGTGAGTTGATGTAACAGAGCTGCCTGTCTCAGGCAAAGTGACCTCAGGCGAAGAAACTGCTGGTACAGTTCACTGTACGCTTCCTCCATCGCACCAGCTCACGGATCTGCAGCTAGAAAATACAGAAAATTACACCAAACTGCACAGTCACACTACGCTCATCTAATAAACACTCTCGTATTAGGAACAACACAAAGAGCATACAGCCATGCTCAAAACGACAATGCTAAGGAAACATTTTTCTGGTTTATCATCTTAGTTTAGCCTGTTAGCATGTTTGAGCATTAGAACTAACCAAAAAGTACAGCTGAGGCTGATGTGTCATTAGTTTTGCAGGTATTTGGTCATAAACCAAAGTATTAGACAAACTGATTTTCTGAGGAAAATTTCACATCAGTCCATCTAATAGTTGTGAAGGTATTTCACTGTGAAAGACAAATGTCAACCTCATGGTGGAGCCAGAGGAAGATTCCAGGGATCACCAAACTCATTACAATTTATCCTCTAGTAAGCACAAATGACTGTAATGAATTTCACAACCATCTATCCAATAATTGTTGAGATGTTTAAAGTTTAAAGTGGTGAACCATCTAACTGACCAACCCAACAAGCCAATACAGCCATCCAAGGCTAGCGTGGCTGTGGTGTTCTGATGATGGAGGTGGAGACTGTTGTCTAACACATTGTTCAGTTTGGATGAGATCTGGTTAAAGTATACGATTCACATCATTTTCCTGCTCTTCAAACCAGTCAGTGAGGCCTTGTGCATGTGTGAAATGTCTTTCTGCACTCACCTGTTTGTGTTTTTCCTTAACTTTGATGTAGATTGTGTATTATTATACATTAGGTTGCACATTACTATATTCAATTTAGACATAGGGCGATAATCCCCCACAACATTTTTACCACAAACCAAAAAGGTCCTCAGATGTTCGTATTTGATTTATGCAAATAACTATTCAGAAATCATTTCTATATATTTTATTTCCCAACAGATCCAAATGCTTTTCTCAAAGCCTCGTACAAACTGCAGAGACAGATGCCTTTATTTATTTATGCCTTTACTTTATTTATTGCTTTGCTGGTCTGTAAGTTGTCAGGTTCAAATCAAGTAAAAAAAATACTGGAATCAGTTTATTATGTTTGTTTATTGGAGAACCCACAAATTCAGACTTACAGCCTCAGTGCCAGGACGACCTCTGCGTGTGGCGATTCTGGAAACTAAAAAGATGCCAAAACATTTTCACTTCTTTCCTTCTAATAGCAAACATTTGCATAATTGGTCTCCTAATCACCTGAGGCAAGTTACATTTTCCGGGACACGTAAGCCACAGTCAGTGAAAGAGCTCTGTTGCTGTCTTCTAAGGCCTGTCAAAGCCTAATGCTTTGCTCTCTGTGTGAATACACAAAGCAACGTTAAACTCCTTCCTCTATCACACATACAGTGTTTTGTATGTCAGTACTGACTTGCTTACCCCTTAACAAGCTCGTGTGTCGCTGTTCCAGTAATTCAGGACTCCTCGACATTTCTCACAGCTGGTTCAGGGGTTTCTCCTGTCGAGCCTCCTCCATCTCAAACAGGCTTCCTGTTACTGTCAAACGAACAGACACTGTCTGAGTACGTCAATCCAGACTCAAATCCCACTCACTGAGCACCACAACGACACACTTCTGATGGTGAAATCCACTCTTCAGATGAGGCCTTACCAAGAGAAGTGGCTGTATGACGACTGTTTCTCCCCAGGTGAGCTAATGGAAATTATGCTCCACTCGTGCAACAACATATGCCGTACGCTGCGTTGGAAAATGTTCAACAGGAGGAAGTGGCTCTTGAAAACAGGGAAGTGAAACTCCTTTAGCATAGAGAGGAACCTCACGTCACCCGGAGGGACTGTTGCACGAGAGCCTGCAGAGTGTTTTTAAGCATAGACTCAGAAGTGGAGTCAGGCTGTTTCTTCAATGTGAAGGAAACGCAGCCGTGTGCTCATTCTGAAGACCTTAAAATCATTTGACTGTCAGTGATTTTGCACTCACTCATCAAGTTTCATGTACATCAGGGCATAATATTTTGTGAAATTATAATAAAGCCTTTGTTCAAAGCAAAAACCCATCTGTTTTCATTCTTTCGAGGGTCACTGTAAATGATAATGATAATTGCATAATATCATAAACCATGATGCCGTGAAAGCATGATATTTTCTGAGACTTTGGAAATATCACACAGCTGCAACCGTAGCTGTGTCAGACAGGAGAATTAGAAGAAGATAGATGGATAACTGAATGTGTTAAAAAGTTGTCAGCATGTGTTAGCCAACACAACAACAAAGGTGTTTCCTGTTTGCTAACCATAGACATAAACTGTATACAACAATACTAGACAATTCCGGCGCCGCCGAAATTTTGACAGTGGCACGAGGGGGCTGATGGTGTTATCTATACCACTGTTTCTCAAGCCTGGTCCTGGAGTACCACTGCCCCGCATGTTTTAGATGTATCCCTGCTCCAGCACACCTGATTCAAATGAATGGCTCGTTATCAGGCCTCAGCAGAGCCCAGTAACGAGCTGAGCATTTGAATCAGGTGTGTTGGCCTCTATAACTCTTTGAGCTATAGAGGCGAGTGGCTCGTGCATTGCCTCGTGCCACTAAATATATAGAAATATATAAATAAATGACAGTCCTACAGTCCTGTAAGTAAAACATGTATTAGGAGGCAAACTCAAAAGTAAAAGCTCTCACTACAGGAGGATCTTAGTAATTGTTATATAATTACATACTGTAGGACTGAATTGAGTATGTATTAATGTTAAATTAAAGCAGTATTTTATTGTGGTAGCTGGTTCGAGTGAACACTTTACACTGCAGTTTATGTAAATACAATCTGAGCCTGCAAAGTCACTAGAAACTGGCTGAAGTTGTAAAAGTAAAAGTAAAAATCTGAAGTTGCACAATCTGGAAACATTCAAGTACACTCTAAGTATCTTAAAATGATGCTTCGGTTGAGTCTGGAGTAAATGTAATGGTGTTATATTGTAGCGCTGGTCACATATGTATGTCCTCTGTTTGTGTTCGCTTCTAAACTTTGTAGCCTCCGTCTGACCTCACATGAATCATAACTGTGTCACTTTGTGTGGAAATGAAGAGTCACGCTGGTCTTACTAAACTCGACGCGGGTCTTCAAGCGAAATTCGTTCGGTTTCTGCTTCTTTTCCCGCTGTGAGACTTAAATCATGTGAGGGCAGTTTTCCCCTGAATCACTTTTAAAAATAAAGCTTACTTACACTTCCAGCGACCGAGTCGTGTCCCAGCAGGAAGTGCAGACGCAGCTACTGGCGATGATGCGGATAATAATCCTTCCTCCGGCCGGATTGGACAAGATCCGCATTTTACTACGCTGACGTCACCATCCCGACGTGAAACACGCGCTCACCTGCGTCAAACGCAGGTACACCTGCCAAAATAACACCTCCTGTTAAACAAATGGCCTCCTTCAAAATAAAATGCAGCTTTGTTGAAAATCGTAAGAGGACAATCTATGCGGATACATCTGTGGATTATTCAGGAAGACCTTTAGATTGAAAGTTGGTCTGATTTTAATGCAACATTGGCTGAGAACAGTTTGATCAATCACTGAAAGAAACCCAAATACAGGCAACCTTTGTTACTTAATATTACTTCACTTTTTGTTCAGTAAAATTTTCTGTAGATTTGATTTCCCCTCATGAAGGTCTACATCCTGTGTCAAAGCCTTCTCCACACAACCAGGAAAAAAAGCAGCTTTAGAAATACTAGTTCTCTATCTGTTTGTTATTTGTTGGTTTGTTTTAGTCATATGGTGCTCCAACTTAAACATTTTTAGTCTAAAATAAGTCTGCCTGTAAAAATCTATGTGTACATTTACATTGTAGAATATTAACTCCCCCAGGTCCATAAAACCCCCAAATTTGCTCAGAGGACGAAATCTCAGTCTCTACAATCAGTGGGGCCTAGATTTTACTGAGTTGAAACTACAATAAGCAGTAAAATGGGCTAAAATGAAAATCCAATTAGATTAAAGATTTTTTTTAAAAACTTCATGATATCACATCTTTAAAAAAAACTTCATCACTAGTGATAGTTATCAAATAAGTGTTTTTATACATTGGTCTGAAGACAGCACACACAGAACAACATTAATCCTCATTTAAAGGAACTGAAGGCATATACTGACTCTCCTTCTAGTTTTATTTTGATGTCCATCAGCTCCAGAGGGAAATATCTGGCGTTAAAGCTGCTAAATGCTCCATATGTTGACCAGCTAGCTGCTATGTGCATGAGCGCCATTTATGGGTGCTGAGCAGGTATTGTGGGCTCATCGGACCTCTTCCGCTGAAAACAGCTGTTTGCTGTATCTGAAAACAAGGCTGCTGAGAGCAACCAGAGTGAACCCAACACGAAATCTGATGGTACTAAATGCGCCATAGAGATTGATTGATTTTCAGTAATGTCAGCATACTAACATGCTCGCATTGACACGCTGATGTTTAGCAGGGTTAATGTTTACTGTGTTCAGTATATCAGTTTAGTGTGTTAGCATGCTAGCATTTGCTGGATAACACTACATAAAAAGCAGTAATGCTGATGGGAAAGTCGAAGGTTTTGCTTGTGTTAAGTTTTGACCTCATGGTGGCACAGATGAAAAGTTGAGGGATCCCCGGAGGTATTATAATCTGTCCTGAGGGGAGCATGAATGCGTGTCCCAGAACTAATGGCAATCTATCCAATAGTTATTTTTCGTCCAACTGACATATTGGCAGATTGACAGATTGACAGATTGACATAGCGTCTTCTGTGGAGCCGCACTGGGCAACCCAGCAAAATGTATAAAGTCATCAGTGTTTGATCACAGGTGTTCGGCCTGCACGGTTTAACCAGTGGGGGGGCAGGTGTGTTGAGCTTGAGCCACTGTGAAGAGAGCTCTCCATCAAAATGTTTAGTCATGTTTAGTCCTGTTTCCTCAGGAAGTAGTCACCGTGTGTGTGTGTGTGTGTGTGTGTGTGTGTGTGTGTGGCATTTTGGGTGTTCAGCCATGTGTTGACTGTGGCTGATATTGATTTAAAAATAGAGCGACATACCAACATTGAGGCAGCAGAGTCCTGTGGGTGGCAGACTACCTTCCATGCCATTCATCCACTTACTGTAGGAGGAGCAGCAGTTTTTGCCCTCCATGTCAACCCCTGACAGCTGAGTTCACAGCCAGCACCTTGTGTTCTTAGACGGATGCCAGCTCCCTCTACTTCAGACTTGGTTATGTAACTTTGTGTAAGGGATGGGCAGCCTTCATCTCTCCGATACCCAGAGAGTCACGTCTTTGTTGTGTCACTTCTCCTCCGAGAGGATCCATTTGTGTCGTTGCTTTGTTTTTGGCTGAAAAAACAAGCGTTAATATGTAGAATTTGTTTTCTCATGATCCTGTTGTTGTTAAAAATACTATCTGCTTGTTGACCAGGTACAGCTTCACTTAAAATCAGAGATTTTAACTGTAAACATTTGCAGCAACTTATAACACTTAATGTTACAGCCCATGATGATTGTTTTTTATTGTGCTTCATCCATCACAATAAGGAACAGCACCTACATCCATGCGAAAGAACATAAGCTGGTAGGCTAAGTGGACTATCAAGTGGGCTACCGTTTAACTGTTGAGTCCCCTATAAGTGTGTTGTGTGTAGCTGTCCTCCATTAATTATTGGTAAGTCGTTCATTATTCTAGGATTTGAACCTCTTTTCTTTGAGCTTCCTACCACAAAACTACATTGCTGCAGCCTAACCTCAGTGAAACTCATGGCGTCAGTTTTGGGAATGCATTGAGTGTGTTTAATACGTTTTTCAATAACCCCTCAATTGAGATTTCAAGATTCGCTACTGCACTGCAACCCCACAGTTTTGGTGTCATATCGGAACTGTGAAATTCCATAATCACTATACAGCTTTTGCAGAAGACCATTGTTGTTAACATCACTTTTCCCAAACCTTCCCAGTATCCAGTATTGTACTTGGAAAATACACAGTGTGAATTATGTCTCACTGTGTTACTCTCTCTTTCCAGATGGTAATGTTCTGTAAATCTTCTTCTGTAAATTGCTGGCTGGATTATAAATTGCTGCCAAATAAGTCACCTCTGATTGACTCAGGAGTATTTGAGCTCAGCTTAAGTCACAATTGACCAGTCGCTTGCATTAGAAGCACAAGGATGAAAAAAAAAGTCAACAAATGATTAGACATGATAACCTACAAGAAAAGATTTAATGAAGATTTAAAATAACCCCCCCTCAGGTCTTTGAATAAAATGTGAAATTGCAGAAAATTACATCATCATTTAATGTAATATAGTTTTCCTTTGGAAGGACCCCCATGCCCCCTGCTCTGAATGTGCAACCCCAGAATTTTGGTTTGCATGACACCCATGGGAATAGGTCAAGTTCCCGGTTCTCAGCAGAAATTTCATCCTCACTGAAAGAGAGAAATAAAGCCTGGGCTCTTGCCAGACATACCAGGGGCCGCAGTCACTGGAATGCTTTTGGGCAACTTATAAACAAATGTTCATTGTTTGTTTTTAATTTCCAAATCATATTCCGATATAGCTAAATTCTGTCTGCATGAATTCTCTAAATCATTAGTCTTCCCTCTCATTTCCCCCTCTTGCCACAACTGATTGGTGTTCAATATCAAGGAAGAGATTTATGTATCTTTTAATGAACATTTTGCACCTTATACAGGACCCCTCTGTCCGCTGCTGATCCTGCAATCCAGGTATGGGCCTCGTTTTACATTACAGCTCTACTCTTCTAATGACATGGAAAATGCATTACTGGCTATAGATTGAAAGAATTTGGTTGGTGAAGATAAACTTGATCCCTGCTTCTTAAAGCTTGCATCACCAGTGATAGTCAGCTGCATAACATATATATCTAACCTTTCAGCTTTAACTGGAACACTTCCAGAGGTCTGGGCGACTGCTTATGTAATTGCTTTACATTAAGGTGGCAAAACAGCCGAACGTCTGGGCTTAACCATAGGCCTATTTCTAAATTATCCAGCCTGGCAAAAATGCTAAAATCTCTGGTAAATAATCAACTCGAATCATTCCTCTCAGCACATTCTATTCTAAGCATACACTAATCGGGTTTTAGAGAAAAAGACAGCACTGGTACTTCTTATGAATAGTTTCAGAATAACCTCATGCACAGAAATCTGTGTGCAGCTACTGGAAATGTTAAATTTGAATTTGTGCAAATTGCAAGGTGTCCCACAGGGGTCAATCCTGGGGCCTTCTCTGTTCACGCTTTTCATTGATGATATCACTCCTTCTGTAACTGGGTGTAATGTACATCTTTATGTCAGCAATACTATTTTGTACTGTAATGCAGATGCATTCTGCTGTTCAATCCCTTCAGCACTGATTTAAAAGTTGCACATGTGAAATAATAATATGACGGGGCAGCCGTGGCCGGTTCAATTGCCCCACCAGAGTGGCAGAAAAATTTGGGTGTGGTGGAGTACCCCCTCCCCCTCCATTAGCTGGCTGATGTGCCCTTGAGCAAGGCACTTAACCAATATGCTCCCCGGGCGCTTGATGCAGCAGCCCACTGCTCCTGTGTGTTTCACTGCATGTTGCATGTGTGTGTGTTTCAATCAGTGAGCAGAGCTTTTTAAACTTCGGACCAAGCTAGCTGTTTTCCCCACTTTATGCTAAGCTACTCAGCTGCTGACTGCACCTTGCTGGCTGCACCTTCATATTTACCATATCAATCTTCTCACGTAACGCTCTGCAAGATACCTAATTTGTTTATTTCATATAATGTTGAACTATTCTTTTAAACAGTGACAATATTTCTGAGCTGTACTAGTTTATGTCTGGTGCTTTTTTTAAGTTAAGGCAGGAAAATATTCTTGAACAGTCAATAAAGACATAATTTAACCAGAGAAAGAGCTGAATGATACAACAAGATGACCGTGAGAACAACAGTAAGACAATGTGAAAGAAAACAAATGAATCCTTGTTTTCTTGTTGAATAAACGGACGTTAATAAACTGGAATTGAGAAACATACAAAAGTGAATAACCCTCATACTCGGTATTTACACTGTGTGAAAGCCTGTATGTTTATTCCTATTTTTAACAGCTCCTCATGTTTCCAAGGACATGTGATCACTTCCATGGCTCTTAAAGTCATGCAAACAATTCAAGAAACCTTCCTTGTCATTATTCCAAAAAATAGTAGATTTATAATACACATAACAGTTAAAGAGGTTTTGTCTGCATCCATTTATAGCAGACTGAGGGCCAATTGTTAATTGATGCAGCTATTTATATCTGTCTCATATCTTATACTGTACCACCCGCCTGCACTGGTGTGTTTGCTGGTTAGCACCATGTGTTTACTCCGACCTTGAACCCCTCCCTCCCTCCACACACACACACACACACACACACACACTCCTCACCCTGTCCACCAGCCCCCCTCCTTTACTGCCCTCCCTTTGCACTTGATCCCTGTCTTGGGGCTGTCTGAAGTGTGTGTATGTGTGGGTGCATGTGCATGTGTGTTTGTGTGTGTATTGGGCCTTTGCTGTGAATAACTTCCGGGCATTCAGCCAGGAACTGTCATCTGCCAGTGCAACACTATCCATCCTGTCAATCTTGTTTTATAATTGTAACATTCTCATATTCTCCGGCTGAGCAGAGAGAAGTTTCCAACATAGTGAAGCACACACACACACACGCACGGACGCACGCACGCACACACACACACACACACACACACACACAGTGTCTTTTAATTGCTTACTGCGCTTCTCCAGCAGCATCTTCACATTTTATTAATCAAGTTTTAAAAGATATCGAGTTACAAAGTTTATGGTTTGTAATATAAAACAGTTGTCAATCTTTTTCCTTTACTGGTGTTGCTCCAAACACCTTTTCTTTCTCATTTCAAACCAAACAGGTTTGCAGATGCGACATTCATCACAGCGATAAGGTTTGATATGAGTCACCAAACACACTTTCATTAAAACTAATATTAGTCTTTTTTCATCACAGTATTTTACTTTTGAGGGCTACAAATAAGAGCAAAGTAAGTGCTGCTTCTGGTAGAGACTCAAGGCTACAAACAGCATAAAAGAGACTTCAACTTTGTACATATTGTGTACAAAACAAAACAAAACTATAAAGTTTACCAGTTTTTTTTCTCCAACTTGTTGAAATAAAACAGCGTAACTAAAATCATTAGTACATCTCTCTTTCAAGTGCCTCACTGTGCGAGTGGCCTCTCAGTAAAGTTTTAATACCCAAGGACACAACGAAGACAGCCATGAAATGTCCAAAGAGCAACCGGGTTTCCACCGGCCCTTCCATTCGTACGCATCAGAACCATAATTCAGACGGCTCACCATCCACTTAGGAGTTTAATCCTGCTGGGGCTAAGAGCTTAAGACAGTGATGTGGGGCGTACTGTTATCACAAGGATGGCATGTGCAATGACGTCTGCCAACTCATTTATCACCGGACTCTCTTAGTGAGAGAGACCAGATCCAATTACAGAGGTTTCTATGGGCTCAACAATGGCCTGCTATAAATACACTCACAGAGGGTTTTCCACACTAAACAACACACCCACACACGACCTGTTGCGCGAACATACATTACATGTAGAAATGAAAGTACAAGACCCTGTGGTCATCACTGGAATTGAATTGTCATGCAACATCACGTAGACACATTCAGTTTTGTCTTTTTGTGAAGCTCTTGGAAATAAGATGAATATCTGCATATCTGATACCTGTAGGTTTGTGTGTGTAAAAAAGTATTTAAGTGGAAAAAGAAACACAGGAGCCCTCACTGAACGCTAAACAACTTCATAAAGTTATTTACAGCTCAATCCATCAGTAAACAGAGACAGGTGCAGCATCCTCACAAACAAACCTATTAGCTTTCCTCCCGCTGGAACAATATCCTCTCCGGCAATCAGCTGCTCTCACACACACATACACCAACATCTTTGTGACAGACCAATATGTAAAGCGTTCATGCTTTCAGTGAAGTGTCTCAACAACGATTGGATCGATTGCAGCGAACAGTCAAAGCATTCATGCGACATTCCCTTCAGCCTCAGCTGTACTTGTACGTGTCTTTACTTTAAGTTGGCAAATGTTAGCATGCTAACATGCTAAGCTAAGACGGGGATCGTGGTATAGTAAATGTTGTTAGCATTGTCATTGTTAGCATGGACAACATTACAATGTAGCTCAGAGCACCTCTCCGCCTAAGCACTCACAGAGCTGCTAGCATGGCTGTAGAGGCTTATTGTCGTTGCAGATGCATTTACAGTCAGTTTAAGCGGCATTCAAATGCTGCAGTTGATCATGTTGGGGCTACTTTTAATGACCTTGTACTAGCATTGCTGTCAACTTGGGTTAAACATTGGAGGGGCAAAAAATGTAGGCCTCTCTGCGTGCTCCAACTGAGTTTTGGCTGGTTTTGGTAGTTAGCATTACAATAGCAGGTGCTGGGAAGGGTTGTTTTCACCATGTTCATTTTTAAGTTTTAAGTTTAAGTTTATTTACTTTATTGATCCCAAGACTGAGAAATTATTCTCTGCATTTAACTCATCACTGGGGAAACACACACACATGCAAACATGCACCATGCAGTGAAACACACACAGGAGCAGTGGGCTGCATTCAAGCGCCCGGGGAGCATATTGGGGCGTTAAGTGCCTTGCTCAAGGGCACATCAGCCACTCATGTTCTCTGGTGCCCCCTTTTTTTGTATGATAGACAGCAACAGCATCACTTGCACAGTGCTGAGTACATGTTTTTAGTACAGGTTTTTAGTTAGAGGCCTGAAATAAGTAAGTAAGTATCCTAAACTTTTGTTTGCCTCCAGTCATCTAAAATCCAGTGGAAAAATCATTCTCATTGGCTTTTTTTTTTTTTGATGGAGCTCACTTCCAGGTTGGCTGACAAAAATCTGTAATCTCTGCCACACTGTACTGACCCAGCCAATTTTTCTCCAGGAATGAAAACACAGTATCGATGTGTTTCAGCATTTAATAAAACCATCACATGGAGATGAAGAAGAAGCTGCTTTCTGTATTGCTGTCTAATTTATAGTAAAGAGGCTTCCATTTATGAAATGGTGTTAACTGCCAACTCACAAACTGGCAGCTTGTTAAGGCAGACCGCAGATTGAGATGGAAAATTTTGTGTTTTGTCACTGTGTTGGAAAAGAAACTGATTAAAAAGTCGTCTGACTTTGATCAGAATTCAGGGAGCATTGCCCCAGTGACTGCTGGGTAATTTAATCTATAAAAAAACACCATACATAAAATTAATGTAGTGGAGTAAAAAGTAGAAACATAAAGTAAACATAATTTGCTGATTTCCTTCCACCAAAGATACAATCATTAGGAAAATGTTCTGGCCAAGAAAGTCCTGCACAGTTTTATGTACTGTAGTGATTCAGCAAGTATTTCATTGTGCTCCATGTTCTCGAACCTTTCCCTTAGAGTACAAGAAGGTGCCGAAGTGAAGTGTAAAACCTGTATCTTAGCTTATTCCTGCAACAAATCACCATGACAAGACTAGTCAGAACAAAATGTCTCATGTGTGCAGGGTGCAAGGATAGAGTTTGTTCCTGAATGCGGAGTGTTGCATGTCAGGCCACAGGTCAAAAGTTAAGGGGCCAATGGCAGCTCCAGATGGTACCTTTCCACTTTTGGAAAAAGATGGTGTCAAGACACAGTAAGTTCTAACATGAAATATATTTACAGGGGGATGTGTGTTGCGTTTGGGTTTGGGAAATGTGAAGTGGTAGTGTGTCTGACCTGTTGTGGATAACTGACTGTAAAGAATGAAAAGTCACGCTGAAAGTCAAAAGGATTAACGCAGTAGTTCTGCAAGCGTATGAAAAAAGCTTTTAGTCAGAACCGAAGAAACCCTCTAAGCTGCCGCCTTCATTGAAAGGCTTCCTATGAATCTGTACTCATCTGCTGTTACCATCACATCTGACTCGGGCAGCGTGCTTGCCATGTTGTAACATAATGAACACCTCAATGCAAGCTAGCTTTCATATTGCCTCCTCCTCTTTTCTCCCCTTGTCCCGTTTTTTCCATTCTGTCTGCCAACACCAAAATCCAGATGACCGGAACGTGGTGTACAGTAGGATCGGGTGTCGAGCGGCTGAATGCAGTCGGCCACTGCAGTCTGCTGTGGTTGAGAGCAGCGCGGTGTCGTCTTCCCTTTGGTCAGGGATGTTGCCAACATTAACGCCATGTGTGACAAAACAACACAGACTCAGTGAAAAGGAGATGAAGGGCTACTTTTGGTCACTTTTCATCACATCATTAATACGTAACGAGCTGCAGCACGGTGAGCAGTGTTAAATAAGGCTTTCCTGTTTCCTGCACTACACCAATTAAGTGGGAAATATTTTTTGGACTCATCTTAAATCGATCTGGCGATGTTTTTCATTGTTATGTAAATAAATCCTATTAAAAAAAAACAAAAAACAAGCTTACTAACCCAGGTTCTACCTGTGGCCAAAGCCTGATATTACATATCAGACACAGTGGTGCTTTCAGCTAAATGCTGATGTCAGCATGCTAACATGTTCATAATGACTAAGCTAACATGCTGATGTTAAGCAGGTGTATGCTCACCATCTTAGTTTTTCAATGAATTCATCTTAAATGAAAATTTAAAGTATAGGATAAAGAGGTTTGAACTGATTACAGATAAAAAGTTAAGTGAGCACCAGGGTTATTACGATTCATCCTGAGGAAAACATGTTTGTACCAAATTGAACATCAATCTACCCAACAGACATTTCACAAATATCAGCTTCATGGTGGCGCTAAAGGAAAAGTCATTGGATCCACAGCTGAAAATAGTCCCCAACAAATACACAATTATACTGTTTCACTAACATTTGCTACAAACGACAGTGTCCAGCTGTTTAAAGTATTGAGAGAAGGACTAACACACTGCTGCTTTTGGTCTTTTCATGTGATTGAATTTCACATGAATATCACCAGCCTGATATCCTTTAATCATTTTTGTAAGCAAATACTTCTAGAGAAAGAATACAAAATATACACCATTTGCAATCAATGAATAAAATGTAATTCACACTCATAAAGAAACTGGCACTTGAATACTCATCTGCCCCGGTAGAAACTAGAGGAAACAAAGATATATCTGCAGAGACAGTATAGAATCTATGACTTACAGCAAATATATCACTCCGTTTCCTAACATTTAAACAAAGGCAGACAGTGGTGTATTTTCAAAAAGGTTTAATATCAAATACTCTCTTTTCATACTCCTGCACCATTTTACAAAGTCCTGGCAGTATTTTCAAAGTCCACACACACGTCCCAAACATCACACACACAGTAGGAGGAACAAGTCTCCTTCCTACTGTTTGAACACTGTTTGAAGTGCTCTTAGCTGCTCATCTTCTCATCACATCTCACTGTGATTCCTTAAGATATTTCTTGAGTTCATTTGGAGGTGAAACTAAAAAATGAATCCAACCGATAAAAACCAGCGCAATTCAGAAGAACATGCAAGACGGTAGGAGAGTTTTACGAACACAGAGCTGAGGCTCGAGACACATGTCGGGTGATGTATGTGCAGAGACAAGAAACGAGCTGATGTCGGACATGAAACGCCTGCTCACGCATGCAGATTTTCAGGCATTGTTGGGTCAAAACAAGTCATAGAAACGGTGCACTGTATCTAATTGTGGACACAAGGAGACTCTGAACTGTGACCTGTCTTAATTCAATTTTAAGCTGGACGGCTCTACTGTAGTTATGAATTTCACTGCCTCAGGAGGAACATGTGAACAGGATTTAGTTCTTGGAGATCCTGAACCACCTGTCGTCACTTGATGTCCTTCCAGTTTAGCAGTGTGAAGCGTGCGGTCAAGCATTGTATGATCTATGTCAAGCTGTGCTGACACTCGCATCCTTCAGGCACTTCATATGAAACACACAGACCTGAAATCATTTTCATCACTGATGGGTAAGAAATGAATTCTGATGGTGACAACAAAATAGAAATGATTGCATTTCTGTAATAAATGGGTGATGTGGCTGCATGTGATATTTGGAATGAAAATTCTCTTAGTGTCACTTATCAAGGTTCAAGGACCGAGGCTTTACAAAAGGCACTTTGAATTTTCATTCAGCAAGTACATTTTTGTTGTTAAAAGCCCAAGAAATGTGTTGTTACAGGGACATGCGGTTCAACAGGAGCCCGGGCAGCATCAGCCTTAACAAGGTGTTGCAAAACGGCAGCACGAGAGTCATGGCAGAACATTTTGTTTAGTTTAAGGCAATAAGGTTTGTAACTGGTAGTATCAAAATAAGAGTAAACTTTGGTCCGAGACCTTCCACAGGAGCATGAGTGTGACTAAAACTATCTTTTGTGATACAAGGAAATTAGTAAATTTTTTTTCCTTTTGAAAAGTAGGACTGGACAGTTCTTTAAAGAGACAGGAGGCCTGACTTTTTCTGCAAAATAATCTACTGTCTCAGCTTCTTAGTGGGATCAAAAAGCAACTTTAAAAACATGCTTTTTAAGAGATTAGTGTATTTCTTTTTCTTTAAGGAAAAGCTCAGTATGTAGCGGTGCATTGCATCTACCCAAATATCTACTTACTAGGTGCATAGCAGGACAACATTCACACATCGAGCACAGCAATGAAGTCATTTTACAAATGCACACAAAAATATATAGAAACTGTGTCCTGAACTGTTTATACCACTTCAGCTCTGTCTGTCTATGAGTTTCATTGAACTGAAAAAAAAAATCTTAATGCAGTACTCACACAGGTACCATATTCAATCTTTAAAACAATCTTAGAAAAATAGTGGTCTCTTGAACAATGTCAGACATTTGTCAGCACACAAGTCAGTGTGATAGAAGGAGGATCACCAGTAAA
This sequence comes from Chelmon rostratus, assembly GCF_017976325.1. NCBI lineage: Eukaryota > Metazoa > Chordata > Actinopteri > Chaetodontiformes > Chaetodontidae > Chelmon > Chelmon rostratus. Next base: position 19,022,846 of record NC_055659.1, on the reverse strand, counting down.
GCCCAATGATAAAACCTCACATTAGGTGCTTTGTGTCTGTCATTTTTACAAATAACATATTTGTTTTCATGTCTTTTTAGAACGGCAGAGTATCCATAAAAATTTTCTCCACTATTGGTGGAGGGGGCACCAGGTCCTCCAGTTTCAGGTAGAAGATGCGCTGTAGGCCCTGTGTGCATAGAGTCCTCAGTTCGGGGAGTTTGCCCAGAAGACGAGAAAGATAGTTGGGTTGGGTCCGGCTTGGTTCTGATCTGTTTCCGCTTACGTGTTCCCTTAAACAAGTGATGAGATGATTCTGAAAGTCCTCAACCCGTTTGGGCTCTTTGAGGCCATGGCGATCTAGATGCAGAAGATGTTCTCATGAGAAACACAGCTCTGAATATAAACATTAACTGAATGCAGTCACATTCACTGTAATGAAAAGCAAAGAGAAGCTCTCACCGGTGATGATCACTAGCGCTGCAAGGCAGGCAAACAAGGAGATGTCTAAGTTCATGCGGTGCAGGCTCTGAGAGAAATCCATGATGGAGTCGATCCAGTCGCCAAAGCTGCGAACGCACTGCAGTCGGTGGAGGACCAGGCCGTTGCAGAAGATCAGCTTGTTCTTCTCAGGATTTGACCTGCACGGTTACAAATCAAGGATACAATCAGCATATTGCGACATGCACATTATATAGCGAGATACTAGTGAATGTGGCATTTCAAACCATGAAAGAGGCCAACCTGTATGCAAGTCGCAGAATGAAGAGCTCAACAAAAGCAGATTCAAGCAGCAGCTCCTGGTCCTCTGTGCAGAAATCTGTGAATCCTGGGATGGTTTCAGCCCAGTTTCTTATTACATCCAAAGAACCGGTCAGCAGATCATAAAACTGCTGAATATCACCGGCATCCTCCTTTTCTGTCAGGTTGTCCACTGTCTCCTGGTACTGAGGAGGAAGAGGTGGGAAGGGTGAATGCTACAGAAAAGAACTGCAAATGCCATCAGTGAACTGTTGGCTCTCTTTCACTCTACATCCTGCGCTGAGGTCACTATTACCAATCTGATTTGTACAAAGGAGCTCTGGACGGCTGCAAGTCTTGAGATTTACCTTGGAGTAGTCCAGCTTTCCAATGGTTGGGTTTGAGTCTAAATGAGCCCTCACAAGAGAGGCTATGATGTTGCCACTGGGGGTCGTGGATGAAGCCTCAACCAGAGTCTTGGGTTTGGAGGGCAGACGACCCCGGCGACCTTTGAGGCTGTCCGTGCGAACAACTAAGAGGGGGACAGAAAGGAGGAGAGGAACACTTAAAGCACATGTTTGTGACTCTCACATGGCCGTCACTGCACCCCACAATTTAAAAAATAACTGCTGTATCAGTTTCAGTTTCCCTTTTCCTGCAGCTGGCGCTATGAGGTTCTGGTTACATACTGTAAGTCTGTCATTGCCAGCTTCGGTTTCACAAGACTGTCATTACAAACCCCTGGTTTCTTGTCGTCATTCATTAGTTACTGAAAGCTTTAAGAGAGTCTGACATTGCATTACCTTCTTTGACCATTCCCACTGCAAGACATTTCTGGAAACGGCAGAACTGGCAGCGGTTTCTCCTCCTCTTGTCCACTGGACAGTCTTTATTGGCGAGGCACACATACTTTGCATTTTTCTGTACGGTTCGCTGTCAAACAGGGAAAAAAATACATTACTATAGGTTCACAATGCTGCGCATATATAGCAGTGTAAATGGCAGAAAAGCACTGATAAATCTGCATACAATCTTATGTTAGATAAGATATGAAATACATATGCATGTCTATAAAGCGTCACCTGTTTTACATTTGCATTTCTATTAGGGCTTGCCAGACAAATCAGTATCAGCTATCAGCAAGTTGGTGCATTTCTGGTTAACACTCAACATGATATTTAATCTGAATAACTCAGTATAGTCTGACCAATGCTGGATTTTTGAGGCTGAAAGCAATACTCGAGAGCTTAAAGAAATCCAATAATGTTTTTTTAACAAACACATACTATAAGGAAACACTTTTACGAAGGATCCTTAAATTTATGTTGCCTTTAATGTAGTGGTTCATTGTACAAAAATATGCTTGTCAGGGCCCTCTTGGACAAATTTTAATTTCACTGTTTCTAAACTACCTCAAACATATCTTTGCCGTTACTAAGATTTCTTTCTTCCTTATTGGCCAACGCATATGCTGACACTGATAAATCAGGAATAAGCTATTATGAACCGCTTTGTCTTCCCAGCCAAGTAATCAGCTGGGCTCTACTCAGTAGAATAAACCTGTAAAATGCTGCTCAGCCGTTTACCTTGAAGAAACCTTTGCAGCCCTCACAGGTGCGAACGCCGTAGTGCTGACAGGAAGCGTTGTCACCACAAACTGCACAGCGGCCCTCACTGGATCCTGGGTTGTGGGTTTTAGGAGGGGTCATGGCCCCCTCTACTATCCTGGGGCTATCCAGGGGTCCATGCTCCAGGGACATGGGGGGGCAATGAAGTGGAGAGACGTGCTGCTGGGGAGACAGGAAGAAAGGGTCCTCCTGGTTTGGCTGAACATCCTGATGCTGCCCCAGGGGAGAGTGCTGCTCTGGTGTGGGGCTGAAGGTGAAAAAGGAGAGCTGCTGGGCCATGGCGGCCTTATCAGCCACAGAGGACGGGGGTGCTGAGGGGTAGGGGCTGAAAGGGGAATCCCAGACAGGTGCAGACTGGGTCTGAAAGCCCGGGGTTGGAGGAGATGCAGCAGCATAAACTGGGCTGCCATAGTAGTCAGAGCCACATGACGACAGTGTTTCATCAAGGCAGCTGAGTGCAAAGGATCCTGGGTAACAGCCATACACCTGGAGATCATCCAGCTTGAAGGCTTGGCTCTGCACCTGAGGGCAGGAGTTTTCAGCTACTGTGGCATGGCTGAAAGAAACTGTAGAGGCAGGAGGAGCGGTGGTAATCTTGCAGGAATAAGCATCAAACTCCCCCATGTAACCATTTCCCACCAAGGTATTGATGCTGGGCAACGAAGATGTAGACAGCTGGTCCTTTTGGCCACTGATGTCCATCATCAGTTTGGCACTGAGATCAGGATTCAAGAACTCAGAGCTGAAGTAGGTGTCATGGGGCAGCGATGCATACTGGGTTTGTACACAGGGCATCTCTAGGACAGAGGACAGCAACAGTTACTACCGATGAAAATAAACCAAAATGTTCATCCAAGTGAGTAAATATTGTCTAGGCACATTTATTTATACTAAATATGTGTCATTATATCCACGCAAATGTCTCAATAATTCTGTGTTATAAACAATTGTCACACATTCAAATTCCAAAGTTGTCCTGTCAAAAAAAACATGACTTTCGATGCTTTTTTTTTCAAAATAAAAGCTTTAGCTTTTATTTTAAAATCACTTGGGATAACTCAGCCTGATATGGAGTTGTCTGTTTAAACATACGTATGTGATAATGTATGCAATGAAGTTCAGACATCCAAGCCAATTAGATCTTCCTTCAATCATTTAGGTCAGCATTTTTTTTATCCTTCCTCTGTAACTAACCAAACAGTAGCCTACATAAACACCTTGAATGCACACTGTCGGATTTCCCCAAATGCCATTTCTCTAGCTTCAGAGCCAATCAGTCCTCTTTAGAAAATGCCGAGGGTGGTCCAGTGGAGCAAACAGATAATATCACATATTGTGTTACTGGCTGTTAATGCTCCGAAAACCTCCTTCAGTGGAGGGCAATCCTCTGCCACATTGACTGTGCCAGGGAGTGCTTCAGATTGTATTTCAGGGTGGGCTGAATGCCAGCTGAAATGGGAAAGGTGGCAGAGCCTGCTTTTGTATGTGTGTGTATGTGTGTGTGTCTGCATGGTTGGATGAATGGGCGTGTACCCGCAAGTGCGAACTTCCTCACTCTACACCTGAGCATTCTTAAAAAATTGTTCAAACTTAAACTAAATTGTTAAATTATTTTTCGAAATTCATAATCAAGCTTGACTTATGGGGACACCACTCTGCTCGAGTGTCCAACGTGTGTCTTATGTCCTATAAATATACCCTACTCCATACGTCTTCTCATACTACATAGCAACAGTAATAGACCCATGCAGAAAAAATACAGCACGTAAAATCGTGACAAAGTTGTCGAGAATGTAGACCGGACAGCTGACAGTACTTAGAACCTTAGGACCTGATAGGGGAAAGCACTCATAGTACAGTTGCACAAATCATATAACTACAAGCAGTTGTCAGTTAATCAATCATACTCTGGGGAATTTCCTCAATAAAGTCAAAATATACTTTGACAACTATTTATCATATAACAAGAATTGCTGTTTGTGGTCAGTTGCAGAGTGTATTAGGTACACCTTGCTAGAACTGTTCTTCTGTTGGCTGTATGCTGGAAGTTGTTCTGCTGGTATGATGTTGTTTGTAATATTTTGTCCACTCCATTTATATCACTGACGGTAGTCTAGCAGGATCAACGCCTCTCTTAAACAGTTTCTACAAAACTGAACATTACTACCTTCACGAGAGCAGGACTGATTGCATTAGTTTAAGCAGTAGCTAACAAACTTGCAACTGAGTGTATAGCTCTGACTGCTACCCAGAGAGGGAGGCTGAGGCACATATAACATCTTTGACATTATTTTCCAACAAATTAATTTGAGTATAAGGCTGCAAACTTGTAATTGTTGTATCAGCATCCTGTGTGCTTACATTATTATGGAAGTAGCTATAATGAGGCATAAATGCAAGCATTTAAATCTCACATCAGCATTAATGCAACACCCTGAACGAATAAATACATGCAAAAAAAACAGTCGACTTTCACTCACCTGGTTCATATGAATATCCAGATATTGAATCTTCTCATTTATTCCAAACCAGTGAGACTGATGAATGCCACTTCTGCCAGCTGCTGTCAGCACACACACTCATTCAATCACACTCACACACACACACTGGGTCAGACCGACGCAGGAGGCTCCACACACTCTTGTTTTATTTTGGCTGCGTCGACAAAAAGGCGGGCCAATGCCCAAAAATGGTGAACGGGGCGGTGGAACGTTCCGGGTCGCCAGCCAATCAGCGTCTGGCTAGGGACAGACGTTCTTCCGTGTGACGCACGCACGGGATTCCATTGACGCAAGAGTCGGGGGAGCGTGCATTCTAAATATAAACCGACAACGACAGCGGGGCTCACGTGGGGCTATTACTAGATGAAAAAATGCTAAAAATAGCAGTAGTTTGGAGCTCAGATGTTTTATGACTGGAAAAGTAGATACTACTTGCGTTTATAACGGGAAGGTGTGCCGTCACGTGACAGACCAGGAAGCACCTGTGTGGTTTTTCATAAAATAGGGTGTTTTTTTTTGTTTTCATAGAATAGCTCGAAAATCAGACCCTTTGCCCTCTCAACTAAAGTCTTTGAGGAGAGTGTACCGTGAACACACATGTCTATTCAGCATCTAAATCTTAAACACTTTATTTGTTTTTATGATTTCTAGTTTCTATTTCAAAGAACAATTTAAAGATAATAACTGCTAGAACGATATAAAGAGGACCTGCATTAAACCCCATTATTTTATATGAGAAGCAAAATGAAATAATGATAATGTGCTGTTTAAAAAAAGAAAACTTAATTGAATGATTTCACACTCTCATACTTGTATTATATAATTTTTCTGCTTTTATGTATATGATGTAATGACATGTATATCAGTCACATGACATAATGTTTAATGATTTGTTTGGTATTGGATCTTCTTTAAGATTTGCCTATACTTTTACTTGTGACCAAACAAACTTATCTCAGAGTCCATTATTAGCTTTTTAGGACTTCTTGTCATAAACTGTGAACCTCAGTTTTTTTGCACTGGTTTTCTTTGTATATGCCCATTATTACTTTGTAATAATGTGCTAATGTGTTTTGTGTTTTATTCTGTGTTTCTCTTTTTCTGCTGCTCTACCCTATAGAGACAAAGAAAGTGATGGAGTGATGTGGATACTTTGAGACTTTTGACTCATCTCTGGACTTCTTAAAGTAATAAGAGATGATTACATATGATCCGGTTTAAGCAATAAACAATGAATAACACCAGACTTAATTGGACAAGATGAGAGATTTGAATGGTTATGAACAAACACATATGGGAGTCCCTCCAGTCCAGACAGACTGCTCATTTGTGTCTTTCCACATAATTAATCCTCTGAGCAGTGGGAACAGAGATCTTTATTGGAACCCACAAACAGTTGTGACAGTTACAACAGTTTACACTTTAAATTCCGGAGGTGTGAAATCAGAAACCGTGTCACATTGTTATGTCATCATCAAGCCATTTTTCACTAGGGGTGTCACAGCTGCTGGTGTCCGTTTGTCTGCATCAATTCAAGAATCATACCCCTCATGTCCCAACTTTTCCTCAACTAACTAGAAAAACAAACACACGTAAACCTTCTCTGGGGATCAATGGGTGTGATCTTGCCTATTTCTTTCCTTACGCATGAAGCAAGGGAGAGGGATCATTTAGGGTGAGAATCAGTAGAGATTTTCTCTGAAGAGGGAAGCAGCTGCAGCTAATTCAACTGTGCAGACCGGCCTGGAATTAATGGAGTTAATTACAGGGGTTAGAGTATGACGTTGTGTCATATACAGTATGAATATAAAATAGCAGACTTGACTGGACATGTTCTTTCTGCAGGTTTCATTTAGTTGTGTAAGGGCACACACGCTGATTTAGCTCGCGCACATGTAGAAATACACTGTAAAAAGAGCATGCACATACTATTACAACATCGCACGTGTTAATTAAGCACATCCGCCTGGTTAAATCATTAAGAGTTAAACTGCAGTTAGGTTCAATTCAGTTTAAACCACTGGAATGCTTTACTAGACATTGTTAGTAAGTTTACTGTGAAATGGAGGCAGGCAACCTGAGATTTCTGCCTGAGGCAAATATCATATTTTTACTGCACTACATTTAAGTTTAGTTTACTGTTCATGTTCATATTAGTAATACAAGATATAAATCAACTAATAGATTCTAATACATTACTACAGATTAAGCTACCCAGAAGTATATACTGTAGGGTTAGAGTAATCAAAATTAGCCCCATCTTTACATGCTGCAACATCAAAATGATGCTTACACATTAATGGATCAATAGTCATAATTCAATAATATAATATATTGCTCTGGTCCATTATGCATAATACGTGCTTTTACTTTTGGTGCTCTAAGTATATTTTGTTGCTAATAATTCTGCACATTTTGTCAAGTAAAATGACTCTAACCTCTCTCACTTAAATACTGTTGTTAGGAGAAACGTGCTGTTGAGAGTTGAAATGTTCTGCAGCCCCATTTTGTGATTTATGGCCGTTTGTGCAGCTCAAGTATGACCACTGTGTGGAATAAAGCTTCCTTGAGTACAACAATCTGACGTGTTCTATCTTGTGTCTTCGCTGTTCTTGAAACGTTGGTTTTTATATAGTATGACACTATAAAAGTATTCTGACTTCTTCACAGATTTGACTCATAACATGAAATCTTAGTGACATTATGAACATATTTTGACCGACGTGTCCCATTTGTTTAATAATGAACAACCCAAACAAAGATAAAAACTGATGCAGACGAGTGACATTTACCAGAGTGAATTCAGTCTTGCTTCATCGGCACTGGATAATCCTTTTATACTCAAAACAAGTTCAACCTGATTTTACATCTAAATATAAGATTACTCCACTGGCTTTAGTAGGTTTGCATTTTGATTTTCATTTACAGTGTATGAAAATATATTTCTTTCATCTTTCACTTCCACCAGCTCCCCTTTCCGCTCTTTCCACCACCAACCCTCAGTGTCAGTCACTCTTCATGGCTGATGCCTTCTTGTGTGTGTGTGTGTGCGCGCACACACACGTCATCTACACTGAATTAAACCTTTGCTACTGCCACTTCTGGATTAGTCCTCCTGCTTCCCCTCCCACACTGACGCAAAGCCTGCTTCATTGTATGCTGTCATGCTTTGGTATTAAGGAGATTTAAGCAACTTAGATTTAGATTTTCAATAAGTGGGCTGCATGCAGAGTAATACTACAAACACAAAATACTTCAAATAAATACACCAGTAAGTAGTTGCCGACAAACATCTTTTATGACAGACAAGCAAGGGAGTACGCTTCATACTGTGATATACAGTAGATGCGTTACAGGCAAATGAGAGTTATTTCCACACCAGCATAGCAAAGCAGCATAAGCAGCATGTTATTTGCTGGCATTTGTATGATTGTGTAATCTTTCAAGCATGCTGCAATTTGTCCTGTGAGAGAGTTTAAGATTCAGATGAAAACAGGGCTTTGGTATCCTCATTATAAATACTGTCTCATTTCAGTGTAACCAAAGCTTAAGAAGCCTAAAATTGAGCTGCAACGATCCCCAAATATAAAAGGTCAGACAGAATTTTAAATAGAGACAAAAACAAGTCTTTTAATCTAATTCCTTTGGAAATAAAAACTCATAGCGGGGCAACAGATGGTAATTATTTCCTTTATCTGCCCATTAGCCAGCGAGTCAATCTGAGGACAATTCATTAAATGTTGTCAATGTGATGTTGTATGAGGCTAATGAGTATACACTATTGTCAAGACATGCAAATGACAGCTACACAATCTGATATTAAGACAAGGTCATAAATGAACACACAAGCATGTTACATGTATATACGTACACTGGAAACCCAACACAAGACTGAATCCTGAAAGTTGAAGCCACATGATGCACATCACTGAAACGATCTTAAACTTGGCATGTTTTTCCCAAACATCTCTCCAGTCACATATTTTATTTCACAATCAGTAATATTTCATTAGATTTCCGAATGTTTCTGTGTATTTTGTGACTTTTTTATGGAGCATAATCAATGGGAGAATCTCTACAAAGATAATGTAAAGACATCAATTGTCAGCAAAGTTACAGGATGACACCTAACAATTCTCTTGACCAGTACACCTCAATGTATCAAATATAGTGGGATGTTGTTTTTTATACTAAACTTGGTCTGAGCAACGTCAAAGCCCCTCTGCCCCAACTGAAGAACAAATCATTCAATCACATTCAGTCACATTCAATCAAGTGTTTCTCACATTGTTCCTTCAGCCTATTTAAGACACAGTAAAAAACACAACTACACTTTTTGACTTGGATGAACACTGACAGTGGCAGACGCAAGAACGGACAGGTAGGAAAGCATTGTTGAACGAGGTGAGCTGCTGCTGTGAGCTTCTGAAGGCTGAACAAAGCCAGTTCATCATCAGCTGCATTAGGAAGAACACATGAAACAACAAGACACGACTGTAAATACGACTGATCACAAAAAATACACAAAATCACAACATAAATACGCAAATATATTCCTTTTCCATATACTGTAGATACACGCTTTGCTCTTTCATTTACAAAAACAAAAAAACATCAATTTATTACATTGAAGTTGGCACACAACAGCAGTGATCACACTGAGTAGTGAAATTTTGTTTTGGTCTGTCAGTGTGGTCTCTGCCTACAGTGTCTGTAATTTGAAATCCTTTAAGATCATACCAGGGATTAAGTGCAAAAGACATACACAACAATACTACATAATAAAAACACACAGTCACAATCTCTTTTAAATACGCAGCCTGCATCATTTTCACAGTAATGCAGGTGGTCTGTCGGAGGATGCAGTGGAACCATTCATCTACTTGAGGTGAAAGAAGCCGGATGGTTTAGTTGGTGCAGCCATCAGCATGTTAGCTTGGTTCTTGTGAGTTATGTGGATCTATAATAAATAAGAAACACAGTTTTGATTCATGACAATTTATGACAAAACCTGCTAAAATACAAAAACTGTATCCTTTCAAATTGTCTAGTAAGACAACCTAAATCAAGATTGTTCCCTTTATCCTAAAATAAACTAAATGCATACTTTTACTTTGAAGACACCTCACATCCTGTGTTATTTAAGCTCCCTCTGGCCCACTTCCAGTATCCACCCTCAGCCCTGAGCGCTGAATCCTACCTGACTTTAAATGACGTCAGATGCATGATCAGTGAGTACAAGAGGTTGCAAGGGCTCCAGACACTCAGCTGCCAATTTATTAAGTACAACTGACTAAAACTAATGAATAAAGCCTGCCTTTCGTGAAGGTTATAATGTTTAGTTTTTGAAGCTGTTAAACAGAGGTGAGGATTTAACAGTTTGATCATTTTGGAGGCTGCAGCTTGTGTTGCTGTTGAACTGTATTTTTGACATTATCTAATGTTTTGTTTTGTGTGTGTGTGTGTGTGTGTGTGTGTGTGTTCAGAGGGTTGGAGGCTGTTTTGCTGTTTGAAATGCTGTTGCTCTTCTCTGTGCTGTAGTAGTAACATGTGCCTTTGCCACAGTAATCAAAACAAAGGTATGAGTGAATTTAACAAAGTTGCACACTACAATGCTGTGACCACTTGCATTTAAGGAATCTAATGTAATGTGTAAGTCTTGACCAGAGACTGTATGACGTGTCTGTAGCTGTAGTTAGCTGACTATCATGATGTTACGGCATCTTTTTTATCACATTAAATTATGGATTAAAACAAAATGTATAGAGTTAAACATAAATCAGCGTGATAAGAACTACCTAAAATGAAACCATCTTTGGGAAAACTTTAGTTGACGTGACGTTTAGTTGTTTTTTGTCCCATCTGCTAACATAAAGTGAGGGGGTTTATGATCTATACTGCAGCCAGGCACCAGGGGGGCGATCAAGATGTTTTGGCTTCACTTTTGAGGAGCCGTCATGGCCTCCATCTTCACATACAGTCATTGGTCTTGACTCTTGGCACTGGATTAGACTGGTTTATAACACTTACAGTACACGGAGGCTGCATCCAGGGCTCCCCATCGATTTGCATGGGCAGGGCTTTGACTGTCCTGCACACAGGGAGGAGATAAAGTGAGATTTCATCACACTCTATTTATACTGTATGTGAGCATAATGCCATATGTGTGGACATTTACACCAGACTAACCCTAACGTGCCTGGAACACCTGACGATATAATGCAATCCAAATCAATAGCCACGTACAGCCTTATAACGTTTAATTTTAATAAAGACTCCCGAAATAACACTCTGTGGTTATTTCGGGCCCGTCATACGTGGTGTTGTTGTATTCAGCTGTCTTATATCGTCAGGCGTTTGTCAGCCACCTGTAGGTGAAAGCACACAACCTGATGGTAATTTGGGAAGTCTGTGCCAGTCTGTGCCCGGCGCTCTTCAGTCCAGTGTAGATCTGACCCATCTCTATGGCTCCTTCCAGCCCCACCACCTCCAAACGCTTATCACTCATATCTGCCGAGTGACAACACACAAGCAAGTTGACGGCATCCGCATGCAAGAAGGCAGAGAGGGCTCGTTGGCAGTATTTGGACACTAAAAATTAGGTGATTGAAGGAGAGCACAGCGATGACAAATCACACACCTTGTGAGATAGTTTTAAGAAGTTCAGGGTCAGTGATGACCTCACTGTGCTCTACGTCTTGCACATTGTCAGGCTTCTTGGACTCGCCCCAGAGGTTGGAGCCTCCATGCATGCTGGGTATGTTGAGGACAGCTATGCCCTCCAGAGACATGCTGCTCAGGTCCAGAGATCTCCCACAACACTGACAGAAGCAAAACAACAGGTTGCTTTCTGCACGCACAACTGAACAAACGTCAGCAATTATGTGAATTAAAAATGAGCCGTGAACCTCGATCGTGAGACAATCCTTGAGCTTCTTGCAAGAGGCGGAGATGGTCTCAGAAGTGGCAAACTCAAAATACCAAAGTTTGTTCTTCATTCTTAAAAACAACAGAGACCAAGCACTTAACTGATTAAAAATGTTGAGATTCTCTTGACTTGAAAAAAACAGTTAGTGTAAATCCTCACCTGCTGTTGAACCTCTGGGGGTATTTCTCTCTCATGGAGTGGAAACGATGAGCAATAGAGGCATCCTGCTCACATGGACACAAGCGCAATCACATTAAGTCTTATTTCAGGAAATGTAGTCACATTCTCCCTCAGTCAATAATCATTTGTGATTTTTTCACTGCTGAGGTTGTGACTCACCACTCCAATAGAGAAGTAGTTGTTGATGATCTCGTAGGGCACAGGGTCTCCTGCCTCTTGGGGGTCGTCCGGTATCACCTGGATGCTCCAGCGGTCCATGAGAACCAGCTCGCTTGCTTCAATCTCCTTCAGGATCTCTCGCAAGTCTGACCCCTCGTAGCCTTTCGTGGGATTACAAAAGAAGCAGAAAAAAGTGGATAAGTGAAGGCTCCAGTTTCAGTGCTGATGCCTCAGTGATGGTGGTTTAGAGTTAATGTGTTTATGGTTCACCTCCCCCCCAGCGTAGACAGCGAGCCAGGTCATTCCCGGTGCCCAGAGGCAGGACAGCTACAGGAGGACGCACCTGGAGGTCTTCTCTGTCTGAAAGCACAGGCACACTTCTTAAGCCCTGGAGATGATTATCTTAAATACCTCTATGAGACCCAGAAGGACCTACAGTACCTATAGCATCCAGGAGCCACCCAACTGTGCCGTCTCCTCCACAAGCCAAGATCCTGTACTCATGCAGATTGCGGAAGAAGTGCAGTCTGAAGAAACAAAGACGAGATTAACGTGAAGAAACTCAAATGAAGTGTACAATCCAACTATAACAAGCGCTCGTAGTGGTAGTGTAAGTGTGCTGTACCCTGGTGCAGGACCTCCGTTGGACAGGTTGTACACTTGACGAGGGTTCAGCAGGTACTGAAACTTCCTGAGCACTCTGTGTAAAACACAGAGACACAACACAGACAAATCAACATGTCCAGAGAGACAGGAAGTGGCATAAAAACGAACAGATCACTTTTACACTAGGGGGTAAAATAAAGTTACACCAACATATTAGGCTGTTTACCGTTCACCCTGCTTTCCTCCACTTTTTGGGTTTACAAACACCAGCAGAGGGTGGGTGTCTGGAATAGGAAGAATCTGAAGGAAAATACATGGCAGATTAAGATCCCATGCATTACATAACCCACCTAAAAAAAACTCTGCTGCCTTGGTTTATACATAACCACCATGACATCCGCACTAAAGACCCAGGTTTATGTCCTGTCTCGCACAAAAAAACTTCACACACAATGATATAGTGTCATATATCAGATATTTTCAGGCTGAAGGAGTAAGTGCTTCTGTAAGTTTTTTTCTCAGCTGTTTGAAATCAGCATGATTTTACTCATCATGAAGGAGGTAACAGCCACTTTTAAAGCTTACAGGAGGTGAGCGTCTGGCACTTTAAGCTTCAATACAGGATCAGTGGGCCTGTCTCTGCAAAAACGCATATAATCATGACAGATGTACTTGTCCATGACTTCATCCAACACACTGAACTCAACTCTAACAGTTTACAAAGGCAGTGGTACAGTTCTTTTAAACATGACGAATCACTAAAATTGGAGATTCTCCCAAAAGCAATGATATGCAGATGGTCGTTTGAGCAGACAACTTGAAAGAGACCTCACAGAGAAAACACATGGGTGTACAGTTGGAAAAGGAATGAAAGTGTGTAGGAAGATTTGATAACAGCAGACCTGCAGGACGTGGCCATCAGGAGTGACATTTAACAAGCTGGTGTCCTCCTCCTGTAGGAAACAACAGACAATTAACCGACAAACAGACAATTAACCAACAATAATCCTAAAAATATCAAAGCGGATAAAACCAAATTTATGCTGTTGGTTTTTGTTTTTTTTTGGCTAAAGCTGCTCATTTACCTTTGAGACGGCATAAATGGCCCATGGAGGCAGTATATGATCTCTCAGCGGTCCACAATCACAGGACGATAAGCCAGTGAAAATACACTCATCATGACGCTTAAAAAGAGACGAGACTCAGTATATGTCCTCTAAGATCCTCTCTAGCGAATTCACAAATGTGCACATGCACAAACACAGTCCTCACCATCTCCTGGCACCACACACAACGCCTCCCTGCTAAAGTTTTGATCTTCTTGTGGCAGATCTGACATTTGGTGGAGTTCCCGTCAGCTCTGATCCAGTCATGAGCTGCTACCTGAGACACAGGGGAGCAGAAAAAGAGAGGCTGAGGGAAAGGTTTAATTAACTACGATTAATTATCTTGTTTTGATTCAGATTTATTCTAACATCTTTTTAGAAACCATGGAAGTGATTGCCGGACCACGACTCTCACTGCTTTCTCCGTTTGTTTTCACAGACATGATGTCGAGACAAGTCTTAAGATGCTTTCCAACTTCAGCTCCAGGAACAATGTTCATGTTCACTTCAGAGGTGCCAAACAACGCGCCAGCTCTGAATGACTGCAGGAAAAATGTTGTTCCAGTTGACGTTAAAAGAATGAGCACAGACCACACCCTCCGCAGAGCAGCTGTGGAAGTTAAACACGGCTTCCGATTTATGACTTTTCGGACGACCGCTGACAGGCTGACAAGCATCGCCGGATCAAATATCCCCACAGCAAACTGGCACCTCAAACCTCCCAGAACAGCTGAGGAAATGTGGCCAGTTCACTGCTGTGAGCCATTAAAGACAGAGTGAATCAGTGAGTTGTGGCTGTGACGCTACACCGGAAAAAGACAGTGAACAGATCATTGTCTACGCTTGTGCAAAATCAGGACATTTAACAGATGTACGGAGCAGACTGTGCTGGCTGTAATCCGCACTTAAAAAAACACTGATGGGTTGCACTTATTACTGACTAATGCACTGTAATGTTCCCTGTTTTTAATGTGTTCTCTTCTTACTGACCAAAAACAGAACGGACATGAATATATTCACATGACAAATGTCAGCCTTCAGTTCATTCTTGAATTCAAAAACAGTAGTAACTGAAGGTTATATAACTCAAGGATAGTTATTTTTCCCACAGATCTTGTTTAAATGTGACAAACAGACTTGAAGGATAAGTCTAATGATGTTCTACAACACACACACAGTAGTTTAACTAGCGTCAATCCCACATGTCCTGCTGCCAGAAATACTCACTACAGCACCAAATGTGTATTTATCCGCAGCTGAAAACAGTCCCTGACATATGCAGCGTTATTTGACTTAAAACTCAAATGCTGGTGTATATGTAACTGCAAGTTGGAAAAACAGAAAACAGTGTAAGGAAGCAGAAATGAAGCGGGGTTGCTGTGCTCCTTACACCAATCTCCTTTTTAGATTTGACAAAGGTACGAGCACACGCCTCTGGATTCTTGTTGGCACACTGATTGTGGACGGTGTACTTGCAACCTGAGAAGAGAAAAAAGATATTACAGAGAAGGATGAGTTCAAGACAAAACTCACTCCACTAAAATCCTCATTAATCTATAGCAAAACTACATATTCTGATTCATGGAAAATTACAGCGACAGATAATAGACACTACAAGTGAATTAGAAAAGGTGTGCCTCCTCCACTTCACCAGTACTGCGTATGAGGTGCGTGGCTGCCCCCTGTTGGCAGCCGTGAGCTCTTACAGGTGCAGCAGAGTCCCTGCTTCCCGAGGCCAAGCAGCATGCTCTGACAAACGCTACAATAGGTTGGCTTGTTAAAGTGCTTCATCCTCCAAATGTGCTGCCCATCCTTCTCTGTCATCTGTGGATGACAAAAAGACTTTAGAGTGGACAAAAGACCCAGATCACACTGGCGTTGGTTTATTTCTAACAACATTAACAAAACTAAGGATGAAAATTTAGGAAGAAATTTAAGTGTGTATGTGGAGTCAAACATTTGTTCAGTCACCTTCAGTCCAAGCAGAACAAGTAAAGGCACGTTGTTCATGCCTCCCTTCACCCATTCCTCCAGAGTGACAGTTCCACTGTCATCCACATCGATCGCTGTCATCATGTCTTTGAGCACCTGTCCAATTCCAAAAACATCTACTTCTTATTTTTTCATCTAATTCCTGTGTAGTAAACTTCTTCAGCTCATCTAAACTGTTTTTACTTGTCAAAAACCTTAAGTTATCACATGTAGAATTTTTGTGAAAGAGCAAATTATTTCATCATAGAATAAAAATAATAATAATTTACAAGCTTAACAGTGAAAAAGACATCAAACAGAGACTCGTACTGGTCTGAGTTCAGTCACGTCCCAGCCCAGGTAGTCAGCAGCTCGCATCATCTGGGTGATGATACGATCCACCTCCTGATGGAGAGACAACAGGGTTACGTTCAGAGCGGATTTCCATCTTAATCAATGTGCAAAACACTGTAAACTAATCTCATTGTGTGCTGACATCACAAGTAGGAATACAACTTCACAAAAATAAACATCCTGTATGTTACAGAAACCAAACACAGCAGTCAGAGAACCTCATCAGTGACTGTGAGTAACTTACAGAGCTGTCCAGGAGTCCGTTGCAATCTTTATCGTAGAGTCTGAAAGTAACTAGAAACAAAAAGTCAGTCAGTCAGTGATCCAACCATTGTTTTTTTCACTTTGTCAAACGTTTCTTGCATCAGTCTCAACCATTCAGCAGTGGTGAATGTACATTAATTGCAGTTGCATTATAATCAAATGTCACGGAATGCTGCAAAAGGAAGGCGAAACCAACATTCAAGCTTCTCCCGCGGCAGTCCTTCCTCCAGCACTGAGAAGTAACAGGACACATCACGAAGAAAGACCCCACCTGAAAATAAAGGAATAGACAGATCCTATTGACCAAACCGGAAACGTGTATTACATCACCCAGGTCTTGAACAGGATGATTTTCTTAAGTTCAAAATATAAAGCAAATATTTTAGGTTGGTTATTGGAACAGGTGCACTAATCTCCAAAATTTTGCCTTCAGCCTTTATCCTGTGACACAGCTTTACAGGATAAAAAAACAGAGAAGCAAACAGGTGGGCGTTGGACAAAGTGTCCAACAGGAAATACTCTTTGTAGCGTTCCCTTCTTCTTCGATTATGTTCAGGAAGTTCTGAAGTGCATTCCCAACAACAGCCCAGTGCTTCTCCTCAAAGCACCTGTTCCACGCTGTAAAGTAAAAGAAGATGGGACGTGACTTTCAAGATAATTTACCTCCTTTGGCCAGAGGGCTCTTCATGGACCCATCCTGCTCTACGTGTTGAAAGTAGCGAAACAGTCGTTGGCAGAAATCTGCAGGGAAGTCATCCACTTCTAGGTAGGTCTTGATGAAGAGACAGAAACCCACTGCATCAACGCACTGTGGAAGGAAGCGAAACTCAGCATCAATAATAATAATTCTTCTGTAATTCTTGATAACTTCCCTATGAATTCAAAAAGTTTCCTAGAAATGAAACTATGCAAACTAAAAGAAAGAACAGAGTACAATGTTTCAAATATTAAATGAATAATAAATGAATATGAACTTGAGTTTAAAAGAAGACTTTCTTTTGATGAAATTCCTATTTTATCTATATTGAATACCGAACTAATTAGCTAAAATAATGGGTTACCACATGTATCATTGTCCAAAACAAATCTGGTGCATGACTAACCTCTCCAAAACTGTGCTGGCTCAGTCGTCCCCCAGGGTGAAACTCCTTAATCACATCTTTCACACTCAAACTACTGTCTGTAAAGAGGACATTGCAGAGGTCAAAAAGCGATAAACAAATCAAAAAGCACACAAGAAAAGCATAAAATGTAATGTCAAAGACTGATCTGTCTGTTCTGAACAGGACTGATGGTAAACATTCTACAGTAAAACCAATTCAGTTCTTTTCCTACTCGCTATTTGTCCCACACATTAATTACATGGCTCCTGGGAGCTAAATCAGGAAACAAATGTGAGATAATCACTAATTGTGGACACGGACGTACTGCATGTACCCTACATTAAATCTGGCCCTGCTGTCAGAGGTAACACACAGCAATGTGTTCTCAGGTCCAGAGAGGAGCGGGTGTAATTATCTGTTCATCCATTAACCAATGGTGCAAATACGCATCCCCCTGCACTAAAAGCCTACACACCCATTTCATTTCTTTCAAAGCCTCTGCGTGTACGCCACAATATTTTTAGCCCCGCACCACTTTTAGTTTCCTGTCAACAGGTCTATTCGCCATCAGCTCAAAATGTAAGGCACTTATATTTTGGAGCTGCTGTTTTTGTGTCGATGCTGAATGATCCTCCAGAGAAACATTACAGAGTGTTCTTTGTTTTGATGGTGCATGATTATCAGGAACTTCCTCGCTCATTTATTTTATGATGCTGATTTCCGATGCTTAGTGACGATTGCTGCTTTTCACATTTATGATCTCTCAAAGGAGACATTCTCAAGTTTGAAAGTAACTGGAAACACATTATCAATGATCCATCAGGTATAAGAAAAGTTTGCACAGTCAGATCTGATCTGATCTTTCAGTTTCTATAAATTTAAACAGTAGCAAAATGCACAGATTTACAGGATTACCTTCATAAATCAGTGATCAAACCTTTATGCATTTATTTTTTCGCAACTTCTCCAAATGATTATTAGTCCAAATCATCAGTGTTTGAAGAAAAAGCAAAATTAAAATGCTGTGTAATAATACACACACAATAATACAAGTAAAAGTGCATCCTAAACCACATACTTAAAGTATCAAAAGTAGAAGACCTCTATCTGTTATGTAGACAAATGGTCCCTGTGATTATTTCATCCATCGTTCAATTTTCTTCCCTCCTAATCCGTGGCCGGGTCACAGCGGCAGCAGGCTAAGCAAGGCAGTGCACACTTTCCTCTGCACAGCAACATTTTAGTAGAACCACATCATCTGCAAAAAGCAGATGTAATTCTGAGCATAGCAGTCCAACAACAAACCAGCCTTCAGGTTCAGATCAGGCAGGCCATTCGTCCTGTTCACCGTATCCAGGTTTCTCCATCATTGCCCATGTGAACGTTGAAGTCCCCCAACATAACTATAGAGTCTCTAGGCGGGATCCATTACAATATACCACCCAGCTACTCCAAGATGGCTCAGTACTCTGCACTGCTGTTCAACAGTCAAGGCCTTGGGGGTCACGTGACGTCGCCAAGCAAGATGGTCGCCTAGCTGGATACATCCCGATTAACTCACCAATTTACCCCAAATACACTACTTTAATTCAAATGGTTGTACTCTAAATCTTGGTAACTCCACTGGGAGCTCTGGCAACTAGTGTATTATGGAAACTAGAGCAACAAAACATGGCGCCAGTACTTGGGGGGCAACCGCTTGGCTAACAGACAGCATGGCCACCATGACGGGAACCGGCAAAGGAGAGTCTCATCGGCCGGAGGGAGAAGCTTGAAGGTAGAAACCTGACAGACTGTGTAAAGAAAATAATCTCCGAGACCCTGGGGTTCAAACTGTACGGATCACAGCTGCAGCGAGTGCACCGTGCCCCGATACCAATGCCCGAAGAAGGCCAGCCACCCAGACCGATTATCATGCGGTTTCTTAGAGAGGGAATGAGTGTTGTCTGCTGCAAGGGAGAAATACAGGAATAAGGAGGCTGCAAGCTGTCATTTTTCCCTGACATGACAAAAGAGACGGCAGAGAAGAGGAGAAAGTTCACAGATGCCCGGAACCCGGCTACACAGTCTGGATGTGCGCTTCACCTTCACGTACCTGGTCGAACTATGCTTCACATGGAGCGGAAAAAGAATGAAGTGTACTGATCACAGAGAAGCCATGGACTTTCTTAAAAAGGAGGAGATGATGCGGCCAAGAGCATCCAAGGATGGCAATTGAAGTCTACTCCGGCGGACTGATAGTTTACCAACACACGATGGCTCAATATGAACAGGACATGACCTTTTGTTTAACTATTTTTTCACCTGATTTCTGAGCGCGTTCAAGATGCGACTATTAATTTGTTAATGCTACATCTGTGACATTTGAAAATGTTTGTAAAGATATTATGCTAAAACAAATAAAAATTTAAATGACAAAAAAAAGCAGTCAAGGCCTCCCTCAACAACTTTCAGTCTTATAGAGGGGACCCTCATGTTCTCCAGGGAAAACACAGCAGCGTTCAGCCAGGGCTCGTGAGTATCCCCACATTTGCCCAGCACCTCTCAGCTCTATTGGGCTTGGATGCAATGCATGATAGGTACTGCATCCAACCCCAATACCTATCCTTGTGGGTGGCGGACCCAAAGGGCACCGGCTCCATGTTGTTGTGCCCGGCCAAGCTCAATGGGTCGAGTCCCATTCACCAGACACTTACGTTTCTCCCAGGTATGGCTCCAGGAGGGAACCTCAGTTTCCCTACTCTGGGCACAGTACTGCAGCTCCTTTTTGGTCTGCCACATGCCATTACACTGTACAACAACAGCTAACAAAAAAAAAAAAAAAAAAAAAATCTCTTTTGTACAATACTTCTTATTACTACTGTTTGCTATTTTTTGCTATTTTATTATTATGTATATAAGTTTTACTGCTCGCTATTTTGATTTTTTATTATGTATAGTTGGTTCTTTATAGTCCTATTTCACAAATTTTCACTTTTTTCACTGTGTGTAATGCTGCTGCTGCACTGTTATTTCCCAGCTTGGGATAAATAAAGTATATCTATCTATCCATCCATCCATCCATCCATCCATCCATCCATCCATGCATGCATGCAGGATCACATTTACTGCAGCCTGGCCCCTCCCCTGGGACCAATCTGCCCTGTGAGACCCTACCAGAAGCTATTGAACCCAACAACACAGCTCCCAGAGTATCAGGGGCACGCAAACCCCCCTCACCACGTTTAGGTGCTGATTCTTGGAGGAGCTGATTGTTATATATTACATAAATGATTTAAGTAATGTGACTTGTGTATTGATATGGAAGTACCATTCCGCTGTTGCAGTGGCTAGATGGTTTAATTTTATGGGAATATTACATGTTTTGTATTTAAAATATCAGCAATTTATCTACTAGCTGTCAGATAAATGTAGTGGAATAGAAGTAAACAGAAACAGAAAATGGAAACATTTAAGTTACAACTACCTTAAAATTGTACTTCAGGTATAATAAAGTTAAGATATGGACTCTAATGATTTAAAGGACAGCCTAAGTAACAGAAAACCACCTCTTCAGCTGGTCTCTTTATGTTTTACATGCAGTTTTAAAAAGCCAGTAATATTAATAATCGTTGAAATAGTGTTAAGTGAGAAGGTGAGACTTACATTCCATGTAATGCTGCAGCTGGATAAAATCCACAGGAGTCAGTGAGCCTTCTGCATCGTCAGACGAGGCCATGCCGATCAGCTGAATGAATGAGCAATGAGAATACAATGAAAACAGTCGCAGAGACAACAGGGTGGAGAACAACCCCAGGGTGAAGCCCTAACCTCCAGAGACGCTGCAGAACAAGGAGTTAGCCTTTCATTTAATAGGTCTTAGGTCATTCACTGTTTTGGCAGTGGCTCACATGAACTGGTTAGCCTCCATTCCTTGGATTGCACATACGTTAAACACTCCTCTTTTAATGGACACTGATCAACCACATGTCTGGTTTCAGACATTTACCCAGTCTGGACCTCAGGAATAATCAATTATTAGATCTACTACACCACATTTAAAGAATCTAGGAATTTCTTACCGTGCAATTATTAGTTGACACTTTTAGAAAGTGGGTTAGACGCTTGCAACAAGATCTGACAAAATGAGGAGTTGCCCACAAGTAATAACATGTGGCAGAGTTTCAGCCTCTAATGACAGACGTTTAACTGTCACCAGCAGGAAATAAAAAGAGAATTTGAACACCAGCCTGGATTGATATTGATGGAGCTGGTGAATGTGTCCAGCTACATTCTCTGCAAAAGCCTGCTATCCCCTAAAAACAACAACAACAATAATAATAATAATAATAATATCCCATCAGTTTAATTAGAAACTTAGAAGAACAACCAGCGAAGCAATTAATAATCTATTCAAACAAACTTTCTAAAAGGCGCATTAATCAGACAGGATTATAACTTGAAGTCAGGGTGCATGACTGAGTGACAGGCGTGACTTTCCTCTCTACTTGCTGCACAGGTGTTCAGTCATCCCGGCAGGAAGACGACTGAACCCTTGACGCTCCTTACCTTTCTCTCTCCTCTTCTGCAGACTTCAGCAGAGGTGAATACAAAGCTGTCCCCCGCACACTTAGCTCCACGACACGGAACCACGAAATGCTGGTTGACGGCAGCTGGTGCTGGTAGGTAAATGTCCGCTGCGGTATTAGCGGATATAAGGGATTAAGACCGGGCGGAGGAGGAGCTTTTAGCGACATAATTACAGATAGTGGCACGGCCTCGCGCGTGTGCGCACACACACAAACGCAACAGGCACGCGCACTTGTTTGATTCATTGTACCCTCCCAACGAGTCAACGCATTTCCTAAATACTGCAGCTTTAAGCCCTGAAAGTCAGGCAGAGGTTCAGGCTCTCTGGTTCCCAGCGTCAACAGATTGGGATGAGCAGATGTAACTGAATGACTGTGAACTGAGGAAGCGCGTTGATGCTAAAGGACTGAGTCTTTGCAGAAAAGATCTAAGACTTCACTTTTAGAATAACCTGTGGAGTTTTGCCAGCTTCCATGCAGTTTGCAAGAGACAGTAGATTGTTTTATTTGAGGACACACTAATAGCTGCCAGAATGGTTTTAAAAAGGGACATAAGATCAAACTGTGAGCTCATTCTTTTCATAAAGGGGCCTGAGGTCCATAAAGCATGGTCAAAATAGATAAGATATGCTTAAGCAGTGACTGATGCAGTCTAAAATCACTGAAGATAAAAGCCTGCAAGCTGCAAGTGGAGGACCGGTTGGCAGGTCAAAGGTTTGTCTGATGAGGCAGTGGCACTGTAGGATCTATCTGCTACTAAGTAATTACAGGTTCAATAAGCAGAAAGACAAGAGAATGAATAATATGTTGAATGCTCCAAATACCTGTGTCTAACTAAGAGCAGTACAATATATATACTTGTGATGGCAGGGAAAAGAGGAAAAACATTATTACAAAGGAACATTAGAGCGAATTTAAAAGCAACATGGGCATGGCACGACTATGTGCACGAAGAAAGGAGAAAAAGGGTCATACAAAAATGCAGGGTTAGTGAGTGGATGAGTAGATTACTCATTCCTTGTGCATGAATATTGTTTGCAGTGCATTGCAGGAAAATACTAAATGTATTTGGATTTATTTCTGGAGTAATAACTTCCACTGTGCATCTAATGAACAAGTATATGTTAACAATTCTACTATTGCTGTTCCTTACTCAATGAGAAATTCATGTTTTCACATCTGAAATATTAGGTAATGGCCAGAAATCAGATGTGAAATATAACTGAAATTCTGTTGTATCAATAATATTACATGCAATATTACATTGCTGTTATCACATGGGATGTCTTACATTTCACATGGGATCTTAAATTCACATTGTGTTGTGTATATCATATAAATGTAAATTTATCAATATCAATGAGAAATGAGTTAAACGTGTACTTGTTAATATATATACAAAACAAACAATTCATAGTTTGACAAGTGAAGGTTCAACAAAAGTTGAAAACAGTTGAAAGCGCTGGAAAAAGTTGGCAAGTGGACCTTGCGCTGAAATCGTTCTATCAAATTACTGTGTCTGTGGTCGAGACTTAACTTTCTTGTCACTAAAGTCATATTTTGTGAAACCATCCTGGAGATAATCGTTACATATTATCTCCAGGATAGGTATGTTTCTTTGCCACGCGGTAGGGGGCGATAATGGTCCTTCAGTTACAATTGACGGCCGCGGAAAATGAATTGTAGAAGAAGAAATAGTCTACGCAGGTGTTTACGTTTTTCCTACTTCCGTAGCTGACCAAAGCGCAATAACGTTACTAATCTAACGTTAATTCCAAAAATTGACAAGAAGCTCTCGGTCATGTTTCTCATTTTTACCTTATGTATGAGAGATGCTTGACAGATAAATATTATAAACGTCGTTTGCTGTCCACTGTAGGCGCTGTATCGCGAGTTTTCCTCATTATCCATCGCTGACAAAGCTAAAGCTAGCGGTGTGTTAGCAGCGGGTTAGCGGCGGTGGACATAGTTTAATAAATCGCCCGATCCGCACTTTGTCCAGTGTTAATTTAGATATCAAACAAAGCAGTCATGGCAACTAGGCGTCTGACCGATGCCTTCTTGTTAATGCGGAACAATGCAATCCAAAACCGGCAGATATTGGCTGAGCAAGTGAGTACATACGACCCCCGTCTGAGTACACGTAGCAATGCTGCGGTGAGTGGTCTGCATCGTTTTGACATTTTTACTGTGTGTGTTTGCATATAGCCAGTTACTGAGCCGTGTTAGCTAGATATAGTTGTGTGTTAGTAGCTGTTAATCATTAGTCAAGAAGACCTCTACCCCGGTACTGTGCCTGTGCCCCGTAATTTCACCTCGAGACTGATTAATATGATGGAGGAGGATGAAGAGGGCTGTGCAGGCATGTTTTTCACCTCGTAAAATCTAATAGTCTACATTAGACGTAAAAAAGGAAATAAAGCCTGCTAAGTAGTAGTTTGTATTCTCTTATTTATAATATTAAAACAAATAAGTTTGTAAGGTAAAATTATGTAAATTGGGTGGGATTTTGGGAAAGTTAAAGCATGTTTTCTAATGTCCACATAGTACTTCTCTTTAGTAAAAAGTGTGCTGTGGCCAATCCATAGTAATAGATTATACATAGTAATTGATTTACTTAGTCTAGATCAAATGGTGCCTGTAACCTGTAATTCATTGTTCCACTGTAGCTGGTTTTCCCTTGCACTAATGCAAATGTGTGTCAAACTGTGGAAAAATGCTGTATAATATTCCTGAAAACTACTGGAGCTGCAATGAATAACTGAACAATTAAATGAACTGCCAACTATTTTGACAATTAATTAACTGGTTTGAGTAAATTTTTAAGGGAAAAAAAGTCCAAATTCTTTGATTTCATCTTCTTAAATGTGAATATTTTCTGGTTTCTTCACTTCTTTACAACAGTAAACTCATTGTCTTTGATCTGTGGATAAAACATAAAATAAAACAGACATTTGAGGACATCATCTTGGCCTCAGGGAAACACTGTCCAACATTTTTCACCATACTAATATCATTTGCCCCCTTTCACCAATTCTTCTTTAATAAAGAATAGGGATGCACTGTTCTGACTTTTGTCTCTCCCAATACCAAGTTAAATATCTCAACCCCAGGGTACTGAATACCAGTCTGACACCATGGCGGTCTTTTCCCCAGAATTTTTAATCAGCACAAAGCTTCCTCATTGTGTGGAACAAAATTCTGCACCAGAGATTGTTGTGCCTCTAAAAGTCGAGCTGTCAGCTTGCCATGACTGAATCAATGTAACTTTTTGCAGAAACTGAGTTTTATCATGATATTGATGATGAAACACTATTTAATGTTGATCAGTCACATCTGGCCAATAGCCAATCAGCATGTCAGTGTTGGGGCTGATACAGATCCAGTGGAAAAATGCCAGTTTTCTACAAATTATTTATTCTGTCATTTTCAAAGGATTGCTTCACCCCCATTTCTAAATCCTGTCATTGACTACCTGCACACTGTTTCTAAAACTTTATTTCAATGTGTAATAGTACGAAGCAAAAGGTAGTCAACACACTACGTTCACAGCTCTCCTGTGTTTGTTCTGGAGTTCACCTTATACCTCTAGTAGAGGAGAGCAGGTGTTTGATACATAGTACAGTAAGCAGCTGTAGGGTGTGTGTAACCATTCACACTCAGTTGTGAACATTATAACCAGTTATTTCCTCCTACACCCAGAGGCACTGAAATGTGAGGATATCCCGTCTGTTGAGTTGAGGATGTCTGCACTGCATTTCCCAAAATATACCGTTGAATTTCAGCTACTGAGCAGGGTGATGGCTTCTCCTAACCCTTGTTGTTTTTTTCTTGCTGTGGTTCCTGGATGGACACTGTCTGTCAGTGCATGTCTGTTTATGACACAGTGTAGAGTGCTGGGGTTTACCTCAGGATCATCAGCATGTAGGCTCAGAGAAAAACCAATAGTAATGCTGTGGCCTGGTACTCCAGAGATGACAACATTGTGTGAAAAGTGATTCACGCGTGATAGTGCGGCTGCTGTGTTCGGCAGATGAACAGCTCATACGTGTCATTTGTCTTACATAGAGCAAAGCACGTTTGTAACCCCGTCAGTCTCCTGCAGCTTTACTAGACCATCATCGCTAGGTGATGCTGTTATCATGGAACATTAGACCTTCATTTGGCTCATGGCTTGATGTTTTTGAACCTGTGGGATCCAGTTTTTCAGCTTCAGCTCTGTGTGCACAGTAATCCCACATGTTTTACTGGATGGCTTAACCACAATATTCGTTAACTTTGCCATTAATAGTTTGAGCCAACAGCCCACCTTCGACCCCTTTCTGGACACTAAATGCACCGTTCCAAACACCTTGTGTGTCGTGTAGTTCAAATATAGATGTAGAATGTTTACAGTCTGATATCTCACTTTTCTTGCACTGTGTCTGTTCAGTGAATGTTTTGTCTTCTTGCCCTTGTATCAGGCATCGTCCATGTATGTTATCAAACTGTGTTCATTTAAATGTCTCTGCCCCCCCCCCCCCAGTGTCACAGAGAAAATGTTGGTACTATCTTTGGTGGTAAAATTCTGTCTGAAGTGGAAATGAGTTGGTATTTTTAGAGCAGTCGACCACAGCCAAGCTGAAAAAATATGTAACACAGGTGTTTTGGGTTTTTTTGTTTTTGCTTTAAGCCAGTTTGTTATCCATCAGTATCCCACTTTGATTTCATTTTAGAGCAGTACAATAATGACACATTACATATCCACAGGCTGAACTATATTTGCACTGACTAAAAGGCAGTGACTCAGCTAACTGCTTTGTTTGTCGTTTATATATGCACATTCAGCTTACTGAAGCTGCTGGATGCTCAGGTTTAAAATAACTGACTTTGACAGAAGAATATTAACTGCCCGCTCATTTTAACACATCGTTAGAACATTTCCTTTCTTTTTGTGAACCTCAGCTGTCTCAGGTGATCTTGGGGCTCAACAATTTCAACCTCAATCTGTCTGTATTCTCACTGTTTTTTACTTTGATTTTTTTAAAGGGGAATAAGAGTACAACTAGCCTCAGGATAAGAATGATTTATGTTTGCATTCACACTCTAGTTTTACACTTTTACACATATATACACAAACTCAGGACAAATGTGAATTAAGTAAAAATGACCTTATGTATCTCCGCTGTGAAGCAATTATCATTCTCATTTCAAAATTTCATGAATTGTTTGTAGGGGTGGCTGCAAAAACACTTTTATTATCAACTGCTGATTTTCTGGGCCTCACTTTCTGCTACTTCTGTCTTTCTCTCCTTTTCCTTGTTCTATATTGGATGGGACCACTCTGCTATCTGCAAATCACATAAGGAGCTTGACGAGGTACTGTTGTTTCCCTTCGTGGTAGAATTAATTAAGAAGCATAAAATGGTACACCATCGCCGTCGTGTTGAATCGAAATATAAAATGTGTTAATGGAATAACTATTTTTTGTGTGTGTGTGTGTTTGTTTGTTTGTTTGTTTTTTTTTAAGTTGGCTGATGATCGAATGGCCCTGGTGTCAGGAATTAGTCTGGATCCTGAAGCTGCCATTGGAGTCACCAAGAAACTACCCCCCAAATGGATAGAGGGGGTTGATGAGGTATAAATTAAGAGCCCTATCTGAAAGTTGACCCCTACAAAATACATGATCCCTATTTAATCTAAAGATAACAAATACATCTGCTTGGAATCCTGTAATCTTCATTAATTTGTGTACAAAGTAAAGTCACATGGCTTTTAACCATCAAATGTTCCCTTTCAGATCCAGTATGAAATCACACGGGTTCGACAGAAGATGAAGGAACTGGCCTCACTTCATGACAAGCATATGAATCGTCCCACACTTGATGACAGTAGTGAGGAAGAGCATGCCATAGAAATCACTACACAGGAGATCACACAGGTACAGTAATTCACCAGTGTAGTATCCGTAATAAAAAGTAGCACCTGAAACTTCTGAACCACACAACCTGCCAGTGATTTTGAAAGAGATGTTTTCTTTTTTTAAAATTTGCAAAGTTACACCATTTATCAAAGCCAGAAACTGTAAAAAATAGGAAATATTATCAGATTTTCACATTTCTGACAGTACTTGAACAAATCATGTTCATTTCCGTCAGGAAAAATAACCAAATGTAACCTCAACATCACTTTATTCAACATGTCTCACTTAAAATTTTGCCAAAAATAAACTGTTTGCACCAGCCAGATCCTGTAAAGAAGACAGGCACTCATCAGCACAGTTGGGAAGCCTTGAATGACTTTTCACGTTCACACAAAGCAAACAGGAGATGCTGAAAACGCCTTGTTTGTAGAGGTTGTAAAAATCTAAGTACAGCATGTCGAGCCCTCATTTGCTTTTTTCCAATATTGGTAACACTTGAAAAATGTTGCACATACTGTATATGTTTCTATTTTATTTTGTACAATAAAGTTCATAAAAAAAATCAGCTTTTTTTTTCTTTTTTTTCTATTGATGGCGTAAAACTGCGATTCTACACAAAAGACATTTTTTGAGTTCTCCCTCCATCTAACCATGATTGTGATGTTTCCATAGAAGTGCAGGACTTATCCTGTATAATGCAGTGAAGGTTGAGCCCACAGTGACTGGAGCAAAAACGTCCAGAAACTGCTTGGCATTCAGTGGCTTAAAGCTTTTTTCCAACTGGAAACACAGCCTGAGCTTTAGTGTATTTTCAGTCATTTTTAATTCACACACACAGTCATGTGAGCTTGATATGGTATGATATGATTGTCTTAATGTTTAAGGTGGTGTCATGGACACATCTGACAGCATTTCATGTTGAAGAATTTGAAAATAAACACAGGGTTAATTTCTGCTCCCTCAGTAATTGTGTGCTGATTGCAGATGTTTCATCGGTGCCAGCGAGCTGTGACAGGGTTGCAGACTCGTTGTGGCCACTGCACCGAGCAGGAGGAGAGGCTATTGAGAAACGTGGTCTCATCCCTGGCGCAGAGCTTGCAGGAGCTGTCCACCAATTTCAGGCACACACAGTCCAGCTACCTAAAACGTAAGAGCTGCAGTAAAGCTGCAATTGGTCCTCCTACATTCCCATTCCTCACTGCTGCTTAAGTTGTTTTTCATGCCGTCTAAGCTTTGTGTCATTCGATTATATTCCAGGTATGAAGAATCGTGAGGAGAGGTCAAAGCACTTTTTTGATTCTGGACCCCTAATGGAAGAGGATGAAGATTTAGCTGTATATGACAAGGTGACTGGCTTTTAAAAATTCATCAAGTCATTCAAATAAACCCCAATGAGACTTCCACACAGGCATCCTGGATACAAAGCAGAAATACTAATGGAGATAAGAAAAAACATCCATTAAAAGTCTGGATAAACAGCCACTTTTTATTAATCCCACAGGAATGGCATAAATAAAGTTTATGTCTGGAAAACTTTCTCTCTCTGCTGTCACAACCAGTGGAATTGAAAGGAAAGAAGAAATTAGATTAGATTTTTTAGATTAAATTACATTTTCTACATGCATAATTAAGCTACTTAAAAATATCTTTTTCATGCCATTAAATGCAATTTATTTGTGACACATTGGCACTGTATTATTATTATTATTATTATTTCATTACCATTGTAGAATTTAGTCTTAAACATGGTGGTTAGATGGTTCAAAACCATACCACTTCCATAGTCTGTGCATGACTCTGACATCTTTTTGCCTCTGTCATCAGGGTGTATGCCAAAACCTACTGAGTGGCATCATAAATTACATTTAAAGATAGTGCTTTTAGAAGCTTTTTTGTTACATTTGTTGAAATAAAATTGGTCTGAAACTCGGTCTGAGTACTGCCTGCTGAGGCTGTACATCTGCTACATGTGTCTGGAAATTACCAACTTCATTCTTTCAGGGGTTCACAGACGACCAGCTCATGCTGGTGGAGCAGAATACGGTTATGGTCGAAGAGCGAGAGAGGGAGATCCGACAGATAGTGCAGTCCATCTCAGATCTGAATGAGATTTTCCGGGACTTGGCTGGAATGGTGGTGGAACAGGTATCTGAAGCAGTCCTGACACGCTCACACACAGTTAAATGATAGACTGTTGGTTATGGCATGAGTGCAGCCACTGAGCGACCAGAGACAAACGTTCCTGTCCTCCATGTACAAGGGTGGGGTTGTCAGTGAGTTTCCCTGACTATTTCCAAAATGTAAGGCATTCTGACTCATTCACATTGCAAATTTGGTATCAACAAAGCTTGAATGAAAATTATTTATGTCAAAGCAAACCTGAAGTTTGAATATAGGTTATTGTTTATGATATGATGATATTACCTCTGTTTAAAATGAATATAAAACCAAAATAACTTTCCCCTGCCACCTAATTCCCTGTTGTTCTTCGTCAAGGGCACCGTTCTTGACAGAATTGACTTCAATGTGGAACAGGCTTGTGTTAAAACAGAAGACGGATTGAAGCAGTTACAAAAGGTAAACACAAAATGCACATTTTGACTTTTTCAGTGAGTTGATCATCGCCATTTTTAATCACAGTTTTCGCAAATCACTGTTCAGATTGGTGTTAATTAAAGATGTATTTTCCATGTTTGCTTGGAAGCTAATCATGAACGCTAACAGCCAGCAGGGAAAACAAAAAGGCATCTTACGCGATTATGATAGAATTGAGCATATCGATTTAAAACAGGATCCTCCAAACGTCACAGCTAACAAGTCTGTTTAAACTCAATTTGTCGCATGATGTTAAGACACTAAATGTTTTGCCTTCATTCATAAAACTGAAAGGAAGTAAAATGCAGTATTTGACTTTTTTCCGTTTTTTTTTTTGCAGGCGGAACAGTATCAGAAGAAAAACAGAAAGATGCTGGTCATTTTGATTCTGTTTGTCATAGTCATTGTTCTAATTATTATTCTTTTTGGAACAAAGTTTTAATTATGCATTCCTCTGGCTTTTGTTTTCTGTGTGGGTGTTTGTTGTGCATCTGTGTGGACTTGGACTCTGTCTTGGTTCTACTCAAAACAAAGCCGGTTGCCTTTCATACCCACCAGGAAACGAAGAAAAAGAAATCCGCGTCTCTTTACAGGTGCACTTACAGTGTGGAGATGTGTTTTTGTGGTTGATTTTAATGAACGAAACAATCAACAGTCTGTTTGAGCCGTGGCTGTCTTATCAAGTGACTCGCACCCAAATCGCCAAGTCCCTGTGACAGAGGTTTGTTGAACCCGACTTGTGTTGACATGTGTGTCTTAACAAAAGAAAACACGTTGTGGTGTATAAAAATGCACAACCAATGTTTAAACGCTAGAGCAGAGCATCTTCTGCTTGAACTGCAAGCACGAATTGTGACGTCCGTTGTGTGACAATGCATCATTTCTGTCCAGCATCATTGCAAGCGTTTTGTGTCTGTGAGGAACATGTGACACGAATGAATGTTTGTGAAAGCGAAATATGCAGTAGATCTCATTTTACTGCAAAATCATTCTCGTCCCAACATTGCATTTATGTCCCGGCTCAGTATTTTACCTTGGAAGACTAAAAGAAAATGTTTTGTATTAAGGAAGTACCAGATATGATTAGAATAGTCATTCAGCACCAAATATTCCTTTGGTTAAAGGATCACCTTTTTTTATTTATGACTTAATTCCCCAATGTAATAATAATGAGACTGTGTAACTCCACTGTTTGCCTGAGGAGGGTGGAGACAGCCATGAGCTTCCTCCCAATTCATCCTGTCATTTTAAAGTCATACCCACGTCACACCTGCCGCACTTTTCATTAAGTGCTCATTTTAAAACAGTTGTTTTTGTTTTTGATGGTCCTTGCATAAAGTGCTACCTTTTTTAAACTCTTGCAGTTTGCACATATTGAGGCCTGAGGGGGAGGGTAGTTGTGTTATGGATGTAATACTACTGTCATCTGTATGATGAAAAGAATTATTTATTTTTTAATAACTTACAAATAATCAAGACGTTCGGAGGTGTTCTGTCACAGGCGGAATTACTGTACAGTGAGGAAATTATCTGCAGTCTAAACCCAACAGTTATTGTCCTTTACTCTGAGAAAACTGTGATGTAGTCCAGCACAAGCACACATATGAAGACAACATTATGATTTTGTTTTTTGTTTTTCTTTTCAGATTGGACGCATTACATTTTAGTTTTCTGTGTTGGAAGTTCTTTACATGTGCTTTTGTTCTATAAAGACTGATAAGATGAAATGATGAAGAGCTTTATTTGACATATCTCTCCTCGACTATACACTTTATACTCCTGTTTAAATCATCCGTGTCATTGATGTGAAGTCGTGTGTGAAAACTGGTTGTCCTGGTGGTATTCTACTTAAGTTTTGTTTTACAAACAAAATGGGTGAGCAGACAGCAACTTGTTTGTTTTTTTTTTTAAATAAACCTGGAACATGATGGTGTTTCGTGTGTTTTGAACTGCAGCAAATAATGCAGAAATATAGATGAAACAATCACTCGATTCCAAACATTTTAAGGTTTCTGCTTGTTAAATGTGAGGATTTTCTGCTTCTCTCTACCATTCTCAAGTAAAGATTGTTTTTTTTGACTGCTGGTTCAGACAAAATAAGCAATTTGAGGACGTCGTCTTAGACTCTTGTGATTGTCATTCTGTAGTTTTGATGTTTTACACACCAAACCGTTCCACCATGAAAATAATCCTGAGTTGCAGGTCTAGTCACATGTGGATGAACATTGAACATGAGATTGTACATTGTTTGGAGAGAAGACCCTTGTTTAGGTGAAAATGTTGGCTATAAGAAGATGGAGGTGATTACTGTTGCTCTGAATGTCACGGATTTGAAGGCAGAAAGCACCTGAAGTCACCAGGTAATGGTATCACAATACCTAGATCTCAGGTTTAAAAACTGAATGGTTGATTTTATCTAGATTTATCCCCCAAATAATATTAGCAACACGGGATGTAAAAATGTAAAATATGAAATAGAATTCATTACATTACCCTCCATGTCTAAATATTTCAAGACAACACACTGAAAACTGTACTGTTTAGTTGTGTCTTGTGCACAATGCTCCTTTTGAGTTATTTCAGGGTGTTTGATAGGTCCTTTAACCCGGAAGCTATGTGGTTTTGTTTTGCATTTCAAATTAAAAGTCTGGTATGGACCCTCCACTCACCCTCACTTGTGAGATAGCTGAAACTACTCATCCAGTTCCAGTTTAAAGAGAGACGACACATGTCGGGCAGTTTAATTCATTGCTGTCTCTCAGAAAGTGCAACCTAAAAGTAAAAAGCCCGAACACAACCTCGTTAAAATAACCCAGCTGTTATCACCTGCTAGATAGCTAACTTGCAGCTAATGCTAATGTCACTTAACCTGAAGGCGACCAAACGCAAACCTTGTCAGCCCTCGTGCTCAGTTACGTGAGGTTAGCTATCTTAATGTGTAGAGAACCGATTTAATTCATCGGCCATGATTTGTGGAGAAGATGAAGACGACCCGTTCCCAGTTGACGATGGTCTGTTCGCCGAAACATTTTATCAAGAGACCGTATACAAATTAGTGGGCGAGGAGCTGAAGATCAGACAGCTGTTCGGTGCCAACCTCGGCGTGGCTGCGCCGGTGTGGGAAGCTGTAAGAGCACACGTGCCTCACGTTGACGTTATGGAAATAAGCCTGCTAAGTCAGTGGGCGTCTTGTTTAATGGTAAGGGCGTGTATTTCTATGTGTACACAGGCACTACACCTGTGTTGTCACCTCGGGGAGCAGGCGGTGGAGCTGAGAGGAAAGCGCATCATCGAGCTGGGAGCAGGGACTGGTGTGGTCGGGATCTTGGCAGCACGCCTCGGTATGTTGTACCTCCCTGCAAGTTCGTCTGCGGGCCGGAGCACATTCACGGCCGTGATCATGAATGGCATCATGCGCCCCTGAAGTCTTCCTGACTGGTTGTATGTGCACATAGACAGTGCTTTTCTCACGTCGGGTCCATTGGAGAAGTCTGTTAACGCTCATGCTCAGCTGTCCGTGGCTCCATCCACATCTCCACTCCTCATTTAATGCATCAAACATGCTGCAGCTGCACAGAAGGTGTCGCTTCCACAGTGTCAGTGGTGAACAAATGACCAGTCACTTATTCAGCATTGTAAAAAATATCCTTAGATTTGTTACAAACACAGTACCCGAATACATTCACCTATGAATAAGATTAAAATGCAGTGTTCATATTTCAGGTGCAGTTGTGACCCTCACAGACCTTCCTCTGGCTCTCCCACAACTTCAGGCCAATGTCTCTGCTAACATGCCATCCAGCGGTTGGCCTGCTGCCCTTCCCATCGTCCTCCCTCTGTCCTGGGGTGAAGACCACATGAACTTCCTTCCTGACTGGGATCTGGTGCTTTGTGCAGATATAATTTACCTCCCAGAGACTTACCCACTGCTGGTGGAGACGTTAACCCATTTGTGCAAGAATGGAGCTGTGGTGTATCTCTCCTCCAAAATGCGAGAAGAGCATGAGACACCACGTTTCTATGAGGAATGTCTGCCAAGCAGATTTAATGTGGAGCTCGTGAGCCGCGATGATAAACAAAACATAAATATCTACAGGGCGTCTCCAAGGAAAGGCCAGTGACAGCAGGGACAATCTGCAACACGTCTGGGACTTGCATTAGTTACTTTATGACTCTGGCTCTCTTGGGTGCGTTTTTAAAATATATTTAAAGGAAAAAAACACTGAAAGCAGAATAAAATAAAACATAGCTGACCTTTCAAATAAAGTGGTACTTTTATGTCTATATTTATATGGCTGCTATATTGACTATTTTCAGGCACTTGAGAAATCTTTTAACATCCTACTTATATTTAACTTGTCGCAACTGAGATTGTTTTTGCGATATGTATTTTAATGTTACTTAAAAAATAAAATGTCATTTTTCTGTGGTGAAGTACTCAGTCCAATGATGATTTGATTACTGCCTTCACAACATGTTTAAAGTGTGATTTTGGATGTTTTGTATTACCTCTTACCCCCAGTTAAGTGGATAACTGCCACCTTAGTCAGTTTTGTTTTCAGGGTAAATAACCAGTTCCACCTTCCTCTTCTCCAAGTGAACAAACAACAAATTAGAAAAAAAAAGATCTAAAACTAACAGAGATTTTATATAAAACAGCTTTATGTTGTGTTAATGACACCTGAGCCCCAGTCAGCAGTTCCAGGGTGACTTGGTCTCAGCCTCTCATGTCTCGACTTGTTTTCACTCAGGCTGGGATCAGCTCTGCCGTTACAGCTTCAGGCTGCAGAGCAGATCTGCTCGTCATCACTGGAGACTTCAGGTTCCTCCTTCAGTCCCTCGTCTGTTTCGTCATTTTGTCTCCATGTTGAGCCTGACAGTGTTATCGGTGCCTGTCTGGAGAAAAGGGTCAGCTGCTCCTGCCCTGCCTCTGACGTTAAAATCTCATTTTTCTTTTCCACATCTCTGATTGGCCTCTTGATTAGAACACTGAAGTGTCTCACCAAGTTGGTTTCATGAGAACAGATTACAGAGTGGCCTGTTTGAACATAGCCAGACATCCGGTTTGGTTTCTGCAAGGACGTTGATTTATTTTCTTATGTTGCAACTGTCAATCAAATCTGATCAAAGCAAGTTTACAAGAAGCAGATTTATTGAGTTTGAGTGTTAAGCTTAGTCAATAATTCATGGTCCTTTTTAAAAAACTAACTGAATATGGAAACATCTACCTTTGGTGTTTGGGCTGTTGATGTCCAATAAACATTGTTTTTATTGAGATATATTAAACCCAAAACAAAGTTCATCCGATCCCCAACTATTCTGTCAACATCAACAGATTGCCCTCCCTGCAGCCTGCTGTCTGTACTACTTCATCCCCTCTCTCCTGCTCTCTGCTGATGTACAGACTTTCTGTTCAGAGAAGGAAAGCCTGTTTGTTACGCTGGAGAGTTTCAAAGAAAGGGAGACAACCCGTCCGCTGCCCGTCTCTCCCTGTGCTACAATTCAGCCGACAAAACAACAGATCCCTATCTCCATGCAGAGTCTGTTCTCCATCACACCGAGCACCTCCCACGCGAGTGTCATGCACAGTGCAGATTGCTGGTTTTGCTGTTATTCATGATTATTTGGCCAAAGTTATGAAAACTGTGTGTTGCTAGGAAGTGGTGATGTTGAGGGCCGTTTGAGACGATAGGAAAACATCAAGTCAGAAAAAAAAAATCTAAGTTAGAACAAAAATTCACCAGTTAAAAAGATTTATAGTTTTCAATTTTAATGTTAAATATGAATTTCTATGAAAAGTAGTGTGTGCAGCTGTGTGACCTGTATTCTGTTTCTGTTGTATTCTAATTATCAGCCTGAATATAACATTACCATTAATCCCAGTACAATGATGTCTTTTACACCTGCAGCTGTTCTATGCATAAAACTCTATAGTGGCATCCACATGAGAGGTGTTTTTAATCACAAATTGTAGATTTGACTGTGTCGCTATTTGAACTAAATTCCATGTTAGATTTGTACATGCTGTAAAAAGCATTCTGACTCCCACGTTGCCTTCACCTTAATTTTGTATGATTTTAAAGAGGAATGATGCAGCTAAAGATAGTATTTCTAAAAACCTGATTAAAAAATTCCTCAGTGGTATTTGAACTGTTGGCTGGATGAGAGGAGGACGGGCTTAATGTGACAGGGGAGTGTGTCTGTGTGTGTGTGTGTGTATAGAGTGGGAGGGGGACTGAAAACGACCGTCCTTTTAAAACAAGTTGTCCTGTTTGGACTTCATTAGACCTGATATCACCCCATGAGCAGCAAGGACTATAATCTGAAAACAGTAATTAAAGGTACGTGTTGTATGTGTGTACCTTTGTAACAAAATCTAAATTGCTAATTATTTTTTTCAAATTCACTGTGTGTGTGTGTGTGTGTATATATGTGTATATATATACCTTTTGTGGCCTTTTGTGGCCGTTTTGTGACTGTTTTTAAATCGTTGAATTTTCTGCATTTTAAGGACATACTAAAACAGTTAAATACATGTTCCTCTTTTTTTCCATGTTTCAGATCTGCGTATCAGACCAAAAGATGGAGTTCTGGCCTGAGAATCAGGGACAGTCAGCTCTATACTCCAGATTTGGTACCATTCCTGGGAGAAACTGTACACATAAGTGAGTTCAATGCTATCATTATGTTGTCAATCAGTATAATCTTCGGATGATACAGTGTGTTGCCGTTTTTAGCTTGTTTGACAAACTTAGACTCAATTTGTACCGCACTGTGCTGATACCCAACAACTGGGCGACAAAACTATTACACAAAGAGTGTGTTGCCTTCTTTGTGGCATCTCTGCAGACTATGTAACCCCTGACTAACTTCAACATCGACTAATTACTGTAATTATTATGACATCTACAAATGGCTGTTGTAATCATGAGAAACTGTATAATTATTAGCACTTGTTGACATTATTTTCACTTGTTGGGTATCAGCATTGGACCATACTGATACAGAATGACACCAAAAGCAAAATCAGCAATATCACAAAAGTGTCCTGGGAAGATTTTCTGAAACCCAGCGTAACAAAAAAATGTTGCAGACTGCTTTGCCAAAATTATTTATATTTTCCCTCATTTTCTTCCACCATTTTACCCACAGCTACCATGACAGACATCAGGCAACCCATTATCCACTATACTATGGTGAACTGCAGGATCAAGGCAGGGAGTCCAGTTACTGGACTGTACCAGGATCAAGAACAGGAGGGGCTCCGCAGGAGTACACTCACTGGACGGACCAAGAGCTGACCACCGCTGCTTCCTCTCACTTCCCTTTTATTCTAGACCGTCACCCTCAGCACCATCAGGACCTGGGAGAATATCAGCCACATGAGACTAGAGACAGAGAGTGGACAACAGCTCAGCGAGCAGCGAGGGAGTATGAGAGAGGATTTCTGAGGGAGGGATGGCAGAGGAGGTGGGAGCCCTGCAGTCCTGTCCGCTACAACAGGGAAGTTTCTTCTAAGAGGGGTGACAGCAGCTATCGAGAGCTGGAGGCTTGGGCAGCTCGATACAGCCATTCACTTCCAAGGAGGAGACGTATAGAGGCAGAGTTGAGAGGCGCCTCTCAGGGGCTGTTGGAGACTAGTAGGGCTCCAGAGAGGGACAGCAGGAGTGGGACAGACCCTCGAATTGCAGCGCTGCAACAAGTCATGCAATCTGGAAACATCAGAGAATCAGGACTGTGGGAAAGAGGAGGCAGACAGCACACTCCAACCTATTATCCATCACAAACTCCTGCTACTGGCACAAGCCACATGTTGGACATGAAAGAAAAAACGAGCTACCAAAGGAGGGCGTTCAGCCAGCCTCCTGGCTACATCGCTCCTCCTCCCTATAACAGCCCACATAAAAGTTCTCCTGTATTGCACCACAGTGACACCAGTTGGGAGCAGGAAGGTAAGAGACAGACCTACTGGTCACAGCCCACACTCAGAAAGCAGGATGTCTCTGTAGATCACAGAAAAGGAGAGAAGGAGGACTTTACCAAACCAGTTGCAACACAATATACCTTCACAGAGCTTGAAGGACTAAAGCACCCAAGACAGGAAACAGATGTTTTACAGGCAAGCAGTCCTACTAGTATCCAGATGCCACACATACCATGTGAGGATATGTTGTCTTTGCAACAGTCACAAGTGTTCCAAGCAGTTCAGAATAAAAACATAACTGAGGAACCTTCCTCCAAGGTCATTGAAGGCAGGAAGTTCAGATTAAACAAAAAGACAGGTGGAATGACCATATTCTGCTTGGTGTCTCGAATAGCAGGCACCACAGAAACCCCGACCTTGCCACTTTGTACCTTGCAAACAAACATTCAAACATTAGGAGGCGGTTCTACAGGTCTAAGCAACAGTGGTGACATTAATCAAACACACAAACTTGCAGATGAGGTAGATTTCAGAGCGCCAACACTCACAGAGCAGTCAAGTACTTCCAATGTGACAAATCTCAAAGCACAGCAGAAGGAGACGCCAACCTGCGTAGAAGCTGAGATGCTTAAGGATAATCTGTCAAACAAAGCAGATATAGATGTTGTTTCTCCAGACAAAGTGAGCACAAATGATGCTGAGTCTGCATTTGGGAGACAAGTTTCCCAGTCAGTGCAGCCAGTGTCAGTCAAGTATCCTTTGTGGAGGGAGCCTAGTTTCACAAGCAGGGCTGAAACTGAGAGTTCATCCACATGTTTGAAAGCAAACAGTGAGGAACAAGAATCAGATCAGACGAACCAAGAGGACTCTGGTGAAGTTCATCCAGTTGACATTGAGGTCAGGAGACTGGACATCAAGAAAGACACTGAATCAGAGGAGAGTAAGAGTTTACTGGTTATTGACACAACTTGTGTTGTTGTTAAAATGGAGCTGATTCCATCGCCCAAGAAGGAGCACGTTCACTATTTAGACTCCACACCACCACCACTTGATGTCCAATCAACCGTCTCACCTGAATGTGTACAATCAAACAGACAGCTGAAAAAGGATGTGGTAACCGACCAAAATGCAGAAACAGACCTCTTACACATGAATGAAAGGCCTGAGACTGATCTAGACTTAGATCTTACAGAGAAAAAAGCACCCGAGGGAGAGAGTGAAATCTCTTTCCACTGCATGTGGTCTTCTTCAGGTTCTGAAAGGGAAACCTTGGAGGAGCGCGCTGAAAGAATCCTAGGAATCCCCCTACATGACTGTATCACTGAGCAGCAACCTGAAGAATCAACGTCACTTCTTGATCCATGTGTGGAGGACCAGGAAGTTGATCCTCCTCTAATTAAAGAATATAACATTCATGATGCAGCTGAAGAAATCCCAGTGTACACAACAGAGAAGGAACAGAAGTCACAGAACCAGTTAGAGATTGGCCAAACTAAGGATGCCCTGTGTGTGCAAGATAATGATACCAAAGATCAGGGGGTAAATGAAGGTGGTGAGGATTTTACAGGACCTCAGGAGCAGGTGTCTACTATGTCTGAGGAGAATGACCTTGACTCACAACTCAAAACAGACATCAAAGCTTCAACTGAAACTGAAATGACTGAGGATCCTTTGCTTAAATCTGCTAGTGAAGAGGGTACAACTGAGCAGAGCCAGCAAGAAAATCAGCCTGTTGAAAATGATGTCTCTTCTCAACATCCCTCTCAATGCCTCAGTCTATCCACCGAACTCTCTAATTCTTCTTCACTTTCACCATACATAGACTGTGAAGCCCCTGACCCCGCTCTTTCTCCCATGCTGTCATCCTCCGATCTTACATCTGGCTTTTATATCTCAGAATCAAACATAGAGGAGGGGCCTGATCCTGAGTTGTTTGCCCTCAATTCCACAGGAAACCTTGCTCCTTATCCTGAAACCTTATCTGTTCCTCTCACACCATCAAAGCAACTTCCATCTCCTCTTCCCCCTGAAACAGCTGACCTTTCCCCAAGCTCCACTCCCCAAACAGACCACTCTCCAAACCCTCCTCTGCTTGCTTTAATACATCACACTGCAGAAGCGGTGTCCGACGCTGAGGGACAGGATGAAAAGGGTGAAAGATTGCAGCTAATGAATAATGAGATCAGTGACGCCCTAGAGGACCTTACTAAAGTTATGACAGAGGAGGAGGTATCACAGCTGCAGTTTGAAAGTGGCCAGCCAGACAATGCTGCTTGTGGGAGAGAGAGCAATGTCACAGATGAGCAACAAACAAAAGAATCTGATAAAGATCATAGAGACCATATTATGGAACAGACGATTCAAAAATCCCAAGAAAATGCCGCAGAGGTCAACATTTTAGAGGAACAAGTTGAATGTGTCCAAGCAGAGGATGTTGTTTGTGTAAAAGAGAGTTATATGACTGAAGAGCAACTACCAAAAGAAGTCAGTGAGGATCCTACAGACCAAACACAGACGTTTACAATATCCAAAGAAGATTCCACAGAGGTCAACAGTTTGCAGCAACAGCTCGAAAGTGACATGGCTGAAGAGCAACTACCAAGAGAAGCCAATGGGGACCCTTCAGGTCTTTTGAAACAGACAACATCCCAAGAAAATGTGCCTGAAAGTCAAACTCCAACAGGGGTAAACATTTTGATGCAACAATTTAATAATGGCCAAGAAGAAGATGCTTCCCGTCTAAAAGAGACTGAAGAGCTATCACAAAAGGAAGCCGATGAGGACCCGGCAGGTCTTTTGGAACAAACGATATCCAGAGAAATTGCTACAGAATCTCAAATTCAAATAGACATGAAAATTTTGCAGTGTGTTGAACCGCGGACTGAACCTTCAAACTCTTCTCTCCTCTCACCTTCAGACTCCGACTGTGAGGCATCTCAATCACCTTTGGATGTGCTCTCGCCCACAAAGCTTCCTTCTCCACCACATGAATCCCACAAGTCAGACACACAGTCTGATTCTCTTTTGGCAATCAACTCAGTCTGTCCCTCAGTTTTCAACCCTGTTGGTGATGTTGCTCCTCTTGCTGGCTTCCCAGAAACTGTCTCGCCTCCTCTTCATCTGGAGTCTTGTGAAGAATCTCTTCAGTTCTCATCCTCCTCTTCCTCTGATTCACCCCCAGGCCTGGTTCCTAGCTTTTCAACTGCTCTGTCACAAGATGGAAGTGGAAGTGATTTCCCTGACTTACCCCTCAAAGAGGAACCCCAGTATCCAAAGTCCCTGTGGGATGCGGTAAATCGCATTAGGAAACATACAGCGCCTGACTCTGAGAATGAGGAGGAGGAAGTGAGTGAGCTGTGGGATCCAGAGAGCGTAGGGGAGGACTTGGGTGGCCCAGATATTGTAGAGGACATGAATTCTGAAAAGATGGTCTTTGAGGAAGCAAGGCAACAGGAGGTTTCAACAGAAGGAAGCGTTGAGGATGTAGGGGTGGGACAAATCCAGCAGGATCCACGTCATGAAGAGCTGAGCGGACATGCTGAAGAAGACACACTGTCATGCAGCAGCGCCAGCAGCCACGGCTCCGGGGACACTGTTATTGTAGCAGATGAGGACGAGGTTGAGGAAATGCCACCTGACACCCGGACAGAAAGCAAGACGGAGAATCACAAGGAGTTTCAGACGACCGAGGGAGAGCGATGCTGCTCTTGGGAAGAAATACACGAGACAAAGGAAGAGGAAGACGAAGGAGATGAGAGCGTCAGAAATGAGTCTAGTCAGAACGAGGAACGGCAAGTTGAGGTGGCAAATACACCAACCAAGGTAGTGGAAATTATGGAAACAGAGCAAAAAGAAAATGAGGAGGAGGTTTTCATGCCCTTAGAGGTCACTGTCTCAGATGAAAGGATGACTGAAAGAGAGTCCGTAAAGTAACCGGATAAACAAGGAATGCTGGCCCGATGTTTAATTAAACATCTAACTACAGTATGTATCGTCTAAATTTGAATTGTGCCTGATAATGAATGGAATTCATTTACTCAATAACATTTCATGGCTGATATTTTCTTAAAGGCTGAAGTAGTACTTTTAAGTTCAATCTTAGAGCTTTTATTTTTGATGGATAAGTTGTGACGCATTTACTGTTTGACATTAGGGAAATCTAAAATTATCCAAAGCAAGTCTGTTTATTTGACTAATCTATTCATGTACAGCAAACTTTGTCATAGTTTTTCTCCAAGTCTTAATTTATACTTATCTGCTGTTTCTTGAGTGTTTAAGGTAATATTATGAAAGTGGAAGTAATAAAAGATTATTTGGAGTGCTTTTAATTGTGAAAAGGATTGATTGAGTGATTTAACATAATGCTGAGGTGAATGTTTGGTTAGCTGTTGTTTCCAAGGTTTGAAATGAACTTTCTATCTCAAAATGTATGCCATCATAGTCATCAAATGCTTCAAATGCTCAGAAAATGGAAATTTAAAAAACAATTTCATGACAACTGTACAAACTCCGGACTGTGTGGTACAATCGAAAGCTCAAAAACAGCTAAATGTACCTCGTCAACTTGAAAGAAGTAAAAAAAAAAAAAAAATCAAATCAAATCAGTGTAAATCAATAATCAGAATACACTTGTATGACATATTTTAGTGACATCAGTTCATGATTGAAAGGATGTATGATTGAGGCTCTGTGACTTGCAGTTTAGAAATTTGAAGGTGAACTTGTGTTCATGTTGTACAAATATATTTCTATTGATTAAAGACAAGACAGATGCAGAAAATGTACAAAATTTATATATATAAAAAGGAAATGTCAGGAGAATGTTCACGAGACAGCAAGGTCATTTTTCACACACTGAAAAACAAGTGATACCTAAAATACTTTCTAAACTTTCTACATCGACAGTACTGCATGAGGACATTCCAACTGAGTATGATTCTTTAATCTGCAACTATCAGATTGTGGACTACAGCACACTCTAGTGGGATTACATTAGAGATCAGATTTACAAGACTGAAGAAAATGGAACATTAAAAAAAAACTCTTTAACTATCATAATTCATTGGGACTGCAGCTGGTGTTCACAGAAAAGAAGATGTGCCATTTGCCTGCTCCCGAAGCAACAACTGAGCCAACTGTTTCTTGTTTAATGCCTGTATACTTGTTTGGTAGACAGATATTTTTCAGATTCCAACAGTTTGCATATTACTGTCCCCTACTGTTGTGTGTAAATTAATAGACAAAAATGAAACCTTGGACGTGTTCGTAAGCGTATAGACCACTGGAAGATACAGTTAAGTGTGAATTCACAGTTTCACACAAAACAGTTGTTATTTTTCAGAACAAAGGATTTCCTTCCTTCGTTAAATTTTCTTTTTTGACTTTGCTGAAGCTTAAAATTAATCTTCAGTTGCCAGTTTTCTCTGGTGGAAAATGTGTAATCAGAACAGCTTTCTTAAAGGGCCAGTTCACCCCAAAATCCAAAATATTTTTTTCCACTTACCTGTGGTGCTATTTATCCATTTAGACTGTTTTGGTCTGAGTTGGCAAGTTTTGGAGCGATTCGATTCTCGAATATAATGGAACTAGAGGGGTCTAAAAAAAAACACACTTCTGTGCAGTGATATGGTTGGTGGGTGTAGTTCGGTAAAAAGAAAATAGTTCCAACATGAAACTGCTCATAACGAGGCTGTGGATTATACTGAGTGGCCGGGTCATGATTTCTGATACTGATGTATCTGAGAGATACTGATGTTTCAATTGTTTTAATTTTGAGGTGAACTGTCCCTTTAACTGTAAGAA
Organism: Chelmon rostratus; assembly: GCF_017976325.1. Classification (NCBI taxonomy): domain Eukaryota; kingdom Metazoa; phylum Chordata; class Actinopteri; order Chaetodontiformes; family Chaetodontidae; genus Chelmon; species Chelmon rostratus. The sequence goes on along the minus strand of NC_055659.1, from coordinate 18,978,535 downwards.
AGTCCACTCAGATCTAACATCATTTTATATCATCTACCTTTAAACTGTGGATTTTATCTTTTTTACCTAAAGGAATATTCAACCAAAAAAGGACAGAACTTAACAACATACCATCAGTTATTCCTGTGATCTTGGACAGTTCAATAAATATTGGTGAGCATTAAAAAACTTTCTACTGAAGCTAGAACTGAAAATGGAAATACAGCATCATATGGCACTTTCACTGGTGGGCAGGCAACATCCAGGAGGTCCACTCACTGTGAACGGTAATCACTTCTACATAACTTTTTCCACTGTGCATGAAAATGAACTTAAGGACCACTTGACCAAACTTCAACCTGATCTCTGCGTACTTGCCTTAAATTAATATGCTGACTGTATATACACAATGAATCCTGTATCTACTTGGAAGTCTAACTTCACTTTTGCAATTTCACAGTTTCAGTTTTACCTGGTGAGGAGCATTTGCAGGCAGGATGAGTGCCTCCACATGAAACACAGAACATTGAAAAATATAATAACTTACAGTATATAAACAAGTGACAAGATAGTCCAAAGTGATATGGTTAAAAGATGGCAAACTGGTCCTTAAATTCTCACAGATCACAGGAATAACATTTATTTCCAGGTGAATTTTCTCATATTTGACATAATTTGTATACATCTTCCACCACTACCATGGCGTAAACTGGTGATAAGCAACAAGTGAAAGCATTACAGCACCCAGCGTCTCCATTCTAGCTGAGCAGAGACGGCAGCCATGGCAGGCGATATCAAAGCTCATCATGGGGCATTTTCAGAGCATGGTCACAGAGGTCTGCAGAGCACAAATGACATGAACACAGCACATTAAAATGCTGTCGATGCAGCGGAACGACATAACAAAAACGTGTTACAGGATGTAAATCCCAGAATTAAAAAAAGAAAAAAGAAATCAGGCAAGTTCAGTCAAAAACAGACCTGTCCTCTTGCTGCAGAGTTTGTCTTTGACATTATCAGTCTCATGTGCGAAGAATTCAATGACTTCATCTTCATGCTGTTCAACAATTGTTTCACACTGGAGAAATAAGGCAAAAAAATGTTACAAGCTGCACAATTGACCCTTTAGTAAACCCCTCCTCTGAACAGCAATTGTCCCAATTACATCATAGTAACTGTAACTAGGCACCAGCAGGCCTCTCAAGCTTCGCCTTTTTCTACATGCTGATGTGGTGTTCATGAAGCTCCAGAACAGTGATACTCTGTATCAAAAGAGTTTGGAGGGTGGATTTTTGTTGCAGACTTTAAAAATACCAAAGACACAAGAGCAAACGTGTGATTAATGGATTACACTTTGTCTTTATCTGCTCTAACGCAAGCTGCAAATGCAAGTCTGGCTAACTAGCTTACTACCTACAGTTGCAACCAAGTGTTATATCCAAAGGCAGCAGGGATGTTATTAGCTTTCTTTATTTAATACATCCTCTGGGACAAACTGGCTCTACACTGAAATACACAAACAATGCTGCGCCCTTGTATACATTACATAGATCAGGAGGCTAATGTCGCCTGGGACGTGTAGCTTTAGCCTCAGTCTTTCAGCACCATGTCACAAACGCAGCCATCCAGTACATATTTAAGACCATTTAACACTGGTCTGGTTTTAAAATGTGTCACATGGAAACATCAGCTGGAGACAGAATTATCAGCTGAGTCACAGCTCAGCAAGATCCCAGTTTCTGACAGTTTATCTGCCTTATCATCAACGATAAAACATTGTAATAATTGGATTGTGCAGGCGTGCTGCTGTACTCACTGCAAATTTTAAACTGGCTGTAACTCTTGAATCCAGCCTGGCCTCTGAAAGGTCCATGGCCTCACCGCTCCGAGATTTTACCCTAATGTAGGAGTTCCTGTTTGTGGAAGAATCGGTACTCTCGCCGTAGTCCTCCATCCTCTCACACACACTCTCCATCAGCTCGAGGAGGTTTCCCTCCGAGCGAGCCAGAGGAACCTGGTGGGTGATTAGTGCAGCAATAATTCATTGTTCTGTAGGGGTTATATTACATGTTTAGAATAAACACTGTGATTCGATCCAGTTATGTCTCTTCTTTGTTTTGGGTAACAGTGCCATCAGTTGTTAATAAATAAAATGACTGCACTTTATTTAGCAGTCGAGTTTTAATGCTAAATTCATTAAGTCAGACAGGATGAGTTCATGTGCCAGATTTTTGTCTCTCTACCCTCATCTCATGCTAAACCAAATACTACATTGGAATTCTTTTGTAACTCTACCCAAAGATTAAATTTCAATCAAACAGTGAATATCTATTGTCTACACTGAACTTTATCTGTGGCCACACTGATCTAATGTTACAGAGACAGCCACTTCTGTGTTAACTGTGTACAAGAGTATTTTTCCAAGTTTTTCGTGATCAGTGCCAGATATCGATACACATGCTTCTTGTAACTAACAACCTTTAGAACCTTTTTAAAGTAGGCCAAATTGCTGAAATTGCTTAAAGTTGTGTAAGCACAAACAATGGACAGTGTCTAATGCACCATACTACAGACACTTTTCATTATCGATAAATCTGCAGACTGTTTTCTCAATTATTCAATTAATCATTTGGGCCACAAAACATCAGAAAACAATGAAAAATGTCCATCACAATCCTCAAGAGCACAGTCAGGATATGTCATTAGATGTCTAGTTTTGTCACAAAACAACTCAAACATTTTCAGTTTCCAATCATATAAGACGAGGAAAAGCAGCAAACAACTAAATCTGAGAAGCTGTAATCAGAAAATGTTTGATATTTTTTCTTTAAAAATCACTTTTAATCATCAGATGCATCACAAATAGTTGATGTACCAACTATTGCAAATGAGTTAGTAGTTAGACTAATAGCATTTCATCCCAGTAACAAAGACAACAGCTGATGACCAAACAATGTTTTAAAAAAAACATGTGTACAGTAGTAGTAGTAAAGTGGTGCAGCCTACACAGTGGGTTGGACCCAGACTACTACCACGTCGATGTGCTGCTGTAGCCTCACCTCTCGGATGGACTGGCTGCCGTCCGGGTTGATCCTGAAAGATCCTGTCTGGATCATTTTCTTCGGGTCTATCTGGGAGATGGCCCACTCCATCTCATCTACCAGAGCCCTGCAGGCTGCGGGCAGCGGAGCGGACACAGGCATTACAATTTTTTCTGTGGATTTGTGTACCGAGCAGAGAGGCGGAGACACAGACACATACCTCCACATCTCACGTCCTGTCCCTGCCGGGCCGCCTGGCTGAGGCTCAGGAGGAGACACAGAACCACACACGATGTGAGCAGGAGAGCCGCTTCCCTCATCTTGCACCTGAAACACGGATTCCACCACAACACAGGCTGACACATCAACCGGCAAACGAAACACTAGTGACTCAACACTAAGTAAGCCGGTAACTTCTCAGCCGCCGCTCGCTACAATCGCCTTTCTGCTCGACTACCGTGAACTACACAAACATCCAAACACAAAAACACACATTTGGTCAACTTTTCATTCAACTTACAAGTTCCTGGCAGTGCTTCTCGATACCACCTTTACGCTTTTCCACGCTGTTCCATCGCATTCGGTGAAATGTGGTGACGTAGCCAACGGCGCTGCTGGACAGGATGGAGCAACGCTCGAGACAGCGCCCTCGTGTGGCCAGGAAGATGGCGACCGCTCTACCGTTACCAAGGCAACCTCTAGGCACAGCAGAGGGCCCCCTTCACTTGAATTGAAATTGATTTTGTTGTTTTTAATATATGTACGCTATGTTATGGGGGAAAATCCAATGTATTCGAGAAGAACATGTAAGGTAATGTAAAGAAGCTCGGGTAAAATTGCATTGGTTTAGTTAACGTACACTTCAGAAGAAAGCAGCCTAAATGCAACAACTATCTATGACTACTAGCTACTGATGCTGCTGCTAGAAACAATAATTGTGTGTAAAGCCCTTTTAATAGGTAGTCCTATCAAATGCCTGCAGAGATGCCTTTATCATGCTTATTTTATGCTACAGGGGATAAAATTACATCGCAATTAGTATGCACAATGGCAGGACCCTGCACCTGAAGTGACTAGATGGAATTAATGAATTTTATTAGTTACACCTACTGCAACCTATTGCTAATTCTGGTAAAACCAAATGCAGGCCACCAGAAATAATATCCACTGCATTTAAATAGACCCAGTGTTAATTCATCAGAGACAGTAAATTAGAAGCATGGAAGAAATAGCAAAAAACAAAAGTGTCTGGATTGGAGGTTTTGACAGAATGAAATAGTGTCTGGTCTACAGAGCCTATATTTTCTGCATTCACTCAACTGGATGTAAACAGCCTCTATGCTTCATTTCACATAGTTCACTGATGTGCAAAACAATCTCCAGTAAAAAAGAAATAGCAACATGAAGATTATGTTATAATGGATACAGAACAAGAAGCAGCTGAGTATGAATTAGTCTACGGTATTTTTCTATAAGATATTTATTTTAATAATATAACGCCCAACATACAACCCAGAGAAGACCTTGTCTTTTTCTCTAAAATAATAAAAAAAAGATTGTTTAGCAATACAGATTTTGAAGGCACAACATTCAAAGGTGTTTTACTTTTTTATTCAAGAGGAAAAAACAATATTCAAAAATATACACATAGCATATGGCAGATAATATAAACAACAGATCTGGTGACCCAAAAAATCCATTAACCACCTTTTTTCAGTCGAGTCTCAATACTGTATCATAGTGTACAATTTCATTAGAAATAACACATTTAATATCATTTACTACACAGTACAGTACCAATTTCCTGTGTGGCCATGGAAATGGTCTCTGACATCCTAACAGGTGTTCCCAAGTTCAGACACCTTATAGTACATGAAGATGCAACAAATGATACAGTAATCAGTACAAAACTATGGTATAACTGAGGTCATTACCATGTTTTTATTTCACTAGAGGCAAGTTATAAGACAGGCAGGAGGTCATATGCAGATATATGTTTGACCTACAGTCTTCAGCCAAATGCATATGTCCTGCAGTGAGATATGTTAAGTCCACCCAAAATCATTATTTTCTGCTGTGATCCCATCAACAGTCCTCAAAAAGGTACAAAATATTTCATCATGCAACTGGAAATGTCAACTTTTATGCTTTCAATTACACATTGGCCCATTTTTTTTTGTAATCAAGTGCTAGTTCATTCAATTAAAAAATAAAATAAAATTACAGGAGTGATATCAGTAAAACAGGTCCTTTACAAAAAAAATGGCAGGACATTTTATTTGAAAAAATCAGAACACTAATTTAAATCAAAGTTTGTCACATAAGGAGTTAATAATTTTATGCATCTCCCAGTAAGAACAAACAAACATGTACAGTCCCTAAGAAAAATATTCCAGAAAATATGATGGCAAATGCAAAACACAATGGCTAAAAGAAAACAAGTTTCAAAGCTGCTCTCAGCCACTCTATATCTCATCCCTACAACACATATTCTGACAATGAGTCTACTCAAGGTACTACAGTTGTGTTGTTCCACCTACAACAATACACATATTTCTTTTGTGGGTTTGAATGGTTTTTGACTGATTAGTGAACAGGCACAGTGGTGAACAGAGGAGGCGTTGTGGTCATCTGCACACTAATGTTAACATACGAGTGCAGCTGAATATTTGGTCAAGGAAGAGGTTTGGTTTATCTATCAGCCTGAACCAACAGTGCACAATCATTCGTCTAAAAGTGTCATTTGTTGTTAGAATTAATCATTTTCTGTCTTCTTATCTCATGTCTTCTCTGTTCTTAAAGGCGCTACACCAAGTTAATGAAGTGCATAAGAAGACGTACAAGTATCAGCCTGTCACAGTTAGAGGCATTTGGCATTAGTCTCTGTTGCTAAGCAAATATTTGTCTCCCACAGTTACAACAGTCAAACTTGTTCATATTTTGCACAATTACAAACTCCCCTGACAGTCCTGAGGCCCCGGAGTCCAGTTATCAAAATCAGCTTGTGCCAGGACATCACTTCTCATATTTAGCATTTACTGCACCTCAACTATTTTGCACCACAGTGCCAAATGCCAACTTTTTCATTCCCATTCATTCAATTAGATGCTATATTTTACAGTAACAGAGTGCAGTTTTGCACACATTGCACCTCTGCACAAGCTAGCTGCTGCAATAAACTTAGCTGAAGCTAAACAAAATAAAAACAACACAATATATAAACTACATACAAGCCAAAGTAGAATTTATAAAAACATAAACTACACATAAATAAACAATTTTTTAAACAAATGGACCTAAGCTTAACTGAGAAGGAAATTTATGGGAGAAAAATTAAATAAAAAAATAATAGCAGTTATTGTTGAATTCTAGTATGCAAGAACTGATCAATATGATGCCTGTGACAACTTCCAACAGTCTGAGAAACACTGAGTTGACTTCAAGTAGTGCATTTATTCATATTAAACCTCTACTGCAAAATATGACCTAAAACTCATAAATCAAATGGGAGTACTAGTGCTGAAAAACATGTATTATCATGTAGCTTAAAGATGGTGTCTGCTGCCACAGTGTCTTTTTTTTCTACCACCACAGAAATCAGTGAAATAAGTTTTCACCTCCTACACACAGTGGTTTTATCTTAATAATTTACAATTAGCAGACATTTGTAAACTGGACTTCAAAAGACTTAGAGAAATACAACGGATGTACTGACATTATCTCAAAGAACAGAAACTTCCAGAATGTAAAATAGACTGCATAACTGTACATAAAATGACATAAAACTGTCATTCTCTTCTATATAGTATAAAACACAGGAAAAGGTGTGACAAGTCACATATAAAAAAAAACTTTAATATATATATATTTAATATATTAAATATAACAATGTATTAGTCTAATATTGAGCTCTAGATTAATGTTTTAAATCCCATACGATTTTATCTAAATATAAAATAGAATAAATGCAAAGCGCCAAATATTAAAAAAAAAACATCAAGTTCTGGTGTTTGACTTTTTCTGAATAAATCATTCAGCGATCACGTCAGACTTGTTTGTAGCCTCTGAGGTGATGTGTGAGATTTTCTTCATGTCATGTCACATAAACCAGTTAGCCAGAAGAGGAAGGTTAAAAAAAAACAGAAATAAATAAATGAAACACAATTTGCAGCCTGGTGGCCATAATAGAGGCTGACAGCATCTTTAGTGCAACACTGGCTGAAAACAGCCGACTGTGTCTCAGGACTCCACTCCGGTGTCAGTGATGTGGAATAGTGACTTTATTATTGTACGATTTCTGAATGGAAAATGATGGTTTCATCCCTGTAACTGAGGTTATGGTGCTGTTAACTTGTAATGGTTACATTTTTTTTAGATGAGTGATTTGGGGAAGCCAACAGTCACAGGAGCCTTATTCTTTCAAACACATCTCTATTTGGAACCCACATTTTTAACCGTTATCTGCTAATTGATTTCTTGTTTCAGTCATTTTTCAAGCGAATTCGTCCACCACTTGCTGGTTCCAGCTTCTTAAATATAAGGATTTGCTGCTCGTCTTTGTAATTTATGATAGTAAATGAAGAGTCTTTGGGTTTTGGACTGTTGCTGACTAAAGAAGCAATTTGAAGCGGTCACTTTGCGCTCTGGGAAATTGTGATGAGCATTTGTCACAAATTCTTGACATTTTACAGACTAAAAGATTAATCGTGAAAATAATCTGCAGGTTTGATAATGAAAATAATCGTTAGTTGCAGCCCTGTTGTGCACAAACATTATTTTGCTGAGGTCGTTGAGACGCATATGATGCCATCATTGATGCCCACAGCATTAGACATCCGTGGTTGTACCACACAGTGTACTGTAAGGACACTTTAAACAGGTGTCAGGCACAGAGAGGTGATGACGAACACATACTGGCCAAGCTTCAGTGGTCCCACGCCTCAGTCAGATCATCATCACCAGACTTCAGCATCCACTCATACTGCGTCCTCCTATCTCTCAACAGGAGTGTCAGAGTCCATGTCACTCAGTAAGTAAATGTCTATGTGCCGCGACGGTCCCATCTGCATCTGTAAGACAGAGAACAGGAGGTTTTTTTTAGAGAGGAGAGCATTGCCTGCAGGTGGTTAACTCATCCCACAAATCAGCGCATTATTTTAGCATTCATGAATACAGCCTGAATTACACAAGAATTTTTCATATGATTTGTGTTGATCACAACTGATTCTTCTGTTTTCACAGAGAATGCAAGGTGTAAACTATCCATCATCATATCTTCCATGACAGAACAACCCACACCACTACATGCTAGGTACATTGTGCTTATAATGACCTGTCAAAGTATCTGTGTTAGTGCAGCTCACTTTATATTATTCTACCTGCACCGTTATTTATTGATTCCTTTACCTAGAGATGGCAGATACACAGTGTCAGGTGTTCGTGGTCTGCTGTATTGTAACTAAGAATCTTATTTAATAAGAGGGCAACATCGAGTCAGTGTTTTGATCAGTGGTAAATCGGGTGCAATCAGTTCTCAGTTTGAATGTGATTGTTTTACGTTGACAGATTAATTAAGGGTTCTCACCTTGGGTCAAAGTGATATTTTCCAAACTCAACTTTCCTCATTTAATCCTGGAAAGTCCTGCAAAAGAGTGTTTCTGCTGCCTCCCATGATGTTCTATCAACCCTGTTCTATTAAATGTGAAAAAAAAAAACACTTGATCCTCTGACCCCTTACTCTAGGAAAAATGAATGTATACAGTCATATTTTAAACAGTGTGTGAGGAAGTCTGACACATCTTTTATGTTTTGCGCAATTCTCCCAGGTCACTTTCACAGTTTATACTGATGATGCTGCATAGTAAGTGAAAACTGTGATTAACAGATCGTACAGTAAGGCAGGTTATTAAGTTTAGTCCTTTATTTACAGCCCTGACATCTTGCCACAAAAATGGCACAAAGCGCCAATTATTACTGTATTTTATTGTTATAATAATGAGAAAACCTTCACCTTAAGATAATACTCATTTGTTGATTTTCGGATTCATTTTCTCTTTTGAATTAATATTTAAGATGTTTTATTATGTATACAACTAAAAAACACATAATTCATGAATCCTTCTTTAGACATTCAGACAGAAGACGCCAACAAATGTCCATATAGCCATTGTTTCCCATTTATTTTGAATACATGGTGCGCTTTATCCAGCAACAAGGACAGACATGTAATTAATTCAATCCCAAAGAGCAGATGTGAGTGTAAACCTCAGTGTACACATTCCCACACTGAAGTTTTCTCTGTAGCAGTTCAGATGTGCATTTGCCATTTTTGCCAGAGGTATTCATATGACACTGTATAAAATCACAGTAGCCTGAACAATCTCAAGTTACATTTCTATCACCTGATGAAACCTGACATGAAAACCATGAGAAACTTTATGAGAGCTTTTGAGAACTCTGAACCAGAGACCTGCAACTGTACCTGATCCACCACGACGAAGTGAACATTTAGGACAACAATAACTTCTGAAAGAACCTGAGATCTGCACTGTGATCACTGTCAGCTCTTATTGGTTAATACGTACATCTTGGCTGGATATTGCTCAGTTAGGTGCTTTAGTACAGTGAACACAGGCTAATACTAAACTTGCACTTCTGTCTTCACTGATTCTTCTTAATTTCATGTACAAGTTGGAAAAAATCAGACTGATTCTGACTTAATTCAAGATTTGGACATGCATGCTATGCTGCCTTTTAGAGGACCAGCAGGAAAGCTGCTCATGTTATCCTTGTTTAGCCATGTCAGCTAGACTAAAACAATAAGACTGTGTGAAGGCAGAGCGGGCGCTGACTTCAGTCTCAGCTGTAATCTACTGAGTCTGAGAGAGGAGGTGATGGCACACAGTTTATATTAAAAATGAATAATTATTTTTCCTTAAAACAAGTTTGAATCCTTTGTGCATTGGTTTATTACATATGTTTGTTGCTTTAGTGAAACAGGCTATGTATTCATCTTTATTTGGACCTGCAAGCAGGTCTGCAGCCCAGTGGACCTGTGTTAAAAATCTACAGTTAATATTAACAGCAGTTTTCTGCCAACACTGTTCGGAGAGTGAACAAAGCTACATTTCTGAAGGCGAACAGAACGAACTTTTTCATTAGAAGAATGAAATGAGTCAGTGCAGAGCACTGGACACACTGTTGCTTAATTAATAGAAGCTAGAATTAGTGTACATTTTTTCTGCCACTGACTGAATCTGAGCTGACTGTATTCTGAGCAGTGGCATTCTTGGACTTGGTTTGCTTTTGGGGGTTTAAAGACAGACTGCAGACTGTAAAGCCCTCTGAGACAAACTTGTGATTTTGGACTTTATAAATAAACTCGACTTCCTCTGTACTTGTTTTGACCATTCTGCTTTAAACACAGCTTTGTCATGACAATTACAACAATTATGACTATATCATTATTCTTAACAGCAGCTCATTTCCTCCTTCTCTGCATAGCAGTATAAGTCACAAAGTTTTCTTTCAGAACTGATAACCACATGTATTGTAGCAACTCTGCAATGTTACATATTTTTAGTACAATACATGAATTATCCCTATATCCTAAAGCGTTTACCCCCAATGCTAAACAACATGTGGAATAGAGGTTAATCCTGGTATCACTAAACAAAAGCTAAAAAAAACAAGTAAATATTTCTACAGATTACTCTTTTGTCCAACATCTAAACTCTCACAGTCAAGAAGGAATGAAACAACCCCTGCGCAGTGCTACAACATATTTTCTTTTCATATTTTAGTATGTTCATAAACCAAAGTCACTGGCAACCCGATTAGGCACTAAACGAGGCTCAGAGGATGAAGCTGCAGTCATTTAAAGCTTCACTTGATTGAATGGAGACATTTGGATCAGGCTGTACGCACATTACAATGCACATATCTCGAGTAAAATATTAAAGGTGCTGTTCAGTACAATTGCAAACTGAGATTTCCAGGTCAATAGGAATGAATTTCAAGAGCCAGTCGGGTCTTGTTCACATTAAAAGAGTAGTTTTCATCAGGCAGCTCCACACAAGTTCTGTCAATGACCAGGTGGACTTTGGCAGACAATCATGATCCTCCATTCAAGCCAGTTTTCAATCAAGTCTGATTATACAATCAGCTCATATTTAAAAAAAAAAAAAAAAAAAAAAAAAAAAAAGAACCTTCGTTCACAGACTTGGTTGTATTGAGAAGTGACAAACGAGGCATGTGCATCATTTATGCACGATATTGAAACTTGCCACTTTAGCTTCTTTAACATGTTAGACAGGAATCAGCAGTCAAAAACTCCATACCCAAAAGTTTTTTCACACGGTTAGGGCTGGATATCATCTAGTGATTATTGGTACAGGATTAAGATAACTTTCTTCTGAATTACGTCATAATTATATTTTCTCCAAAATATGAATTGTTACTGAATTGTTAGATGCAAAGTCCAGTGAAACAAAATGCTACAGAGACGGCAAACTCAGATGAGATAAAAGTGGATGTTGAGGTAGACTGAGCGGACATCATGACTGAATGAGCAGCGGGACACGGTTGACACTATCCAGGTAAGAGGGCTCACAGAGAGCAGACTGTAAAGCAGCTAGCTTTAGTATATGTCTGAGGGAACAAAAAGGAAGACGAATACTGTAGGCAGATAGTTGGGTCAGCTCTTACTCAACGGACACAGCAGGAAGAATAAGTGAGGAGAAAGAACCGGCTTCACCGGGATGATACTGGTTTGTTTTTCGGGAATATACAACAGGATCATTTCGACTACAATGGGCAGAAATACAATAGCGATTATTTTTGTATTGCAAACTTGGCATCTTTATATGTCTGTGTTATGTTGTATTTCTGTGATCAGTATTTCTTTATTTTAAAAAATACCTATAGTTTTAAAAATCTTATTTTAAATTGTGGCAATTCTGTAATTTTGAGGTTATTTAATCCTAAACAAAACAAAAAGTCAAGCTAGTCGAATGAATTTGCAGCAGCGTGGCCCCAAACATTGTGGCTGCTGCTGAAGTTTACGTAAAGCAACACAAAAACACAAAAATACGAGCTGAGCTGCTTTTTCTTTTAAGTCTTGATAAAATATATAAAAACAGCAAATCTGATTTCGATGTGCAGATACTTGGGTTAGTCATCAATAGAGTTACACGTATAAACTAGTCATGTCTCATATGTCTATTTACAAACAAAGGTGAATGCAGCTGTTGCTTTTGAGGATTGTAACAATTAATGATTTAACAACTGATTCACATAGAGTATTTTCTTCTTCGCGAGCATCAAACACTGGCATTGAATTTTCTGTGCTGGTGTCATATTCATTTGGTTCACTGGGTACCTAAAAAGCACCAAATTCTCAAAACCAGCCCAACACAAAATAAACATGTGACAGGAGCAGATGTGCTTTCAAGATCCTACGTGGTCTATTAAAGTTCTGGTTGTGTAAAGGGCTCAGTGTCTCCAAGAGGACAGAGGAATGCTGGTGGTTACTGTCCTGTTCAGCTCTAGGAGTCGGACTCAGACGGCTGCTCTATGAACACAGCCGGCGGATTGCTTACCCTGCTGCCAAAGTCCAGGCAGGAAACCCCCAAGGCAACCAAACAGTGCCATGCCTGCAGACAACAACAGGGGAGACAGAGGTCAGAGGTCACTGCATGCATGAAATATGTTTCTTCACTGAAACAATGCTGAGACAAAAGACTCTTACTCCCAAGTTTACTCCAACATTGAAATCAAGCAAACAAATATTATTTAATGCATTTGAATACAGAAGACTGACCAATAATTGCAATGAATAAAAATTCTTTTTTAACACCTGTGTTGTAATTTTATCAATAATACTGATCATTGCTTAAAAATCAGTTTAACTGTTCACTGGAGCACTGACTTTGCAACAAAGCTGCATTGCACCTTTAAGCTTGGATCACTGGATCTTTAGTAAGCATGAAGTTCAAACACACTGAGAAGAGTCATTAAACCGGTTTGATTTTGATTTACTTCAATTGCTTTTGTTTGTGCTCACACTTGTCTGCACTTTGCTGTGTGTTCTCACAATTAGAAATTCACGTAGGAAGATTAGACATGACCCCCTACAAGTTAGTTTGAAAACTCTTCTGTATTTATTTTGGTGCATTATGTTTATGGGGAAAAATGAAACTAGATAGATGGCACCTCACTGGGAAGTTTACCAGAACCACATCTTTTTTTAAAGAGCAATCCATCCATGGACTGACTGAGACAACAAGTTATTAATTTAACAAAGTTTGTCACTGAATCATTGTCAGTGCTAACAAAGGTTACTCCACTCAAGTAGTAAATGTAATGTCGCAGTCATTAACTCACCAGGTAGCCTACAAAGCACAGATAGGCTACGGAGAGCAGAGCTGAGAAAACGTAGAGCAGCACGCTGTTCAGCGACGTGACGTAAACCACCACAAAGTACATGTTGATTGCACAAACCACCAGGATGACGATGCCTCCGGAAATCTTCCACACCCTAAAGAGACAGGCACTTTATTAGACCATTGAGAAATAATGTGTTTTCCTATAATGGGTGAGAAGTTTCCTGAAAATACGTCCCTCTAACAGTCACACTGCTGAGTAAATTCCTTGTTTGCATAACCCAGTCTTGGCTTGTCTAAAAACACAGTTGCTGCATTGGATTCTTTTAAATGACCTATTATATCAGAAAAAGGAACAACGTTCAGTAAACTTTGTACTTTTAAAATAAGCTCTTCTGGAACAGTCACGCTGATGACTGTGAGCAAACAAGTTCTATTTGATTTGTTAATGAATAACTTTTATAAAGCATGTCTAGGTGCTGTATAAATGCTGTGAAAGTATCACAACAACCAACAGGGGTGAAAGCCTCACTGATGTAAGTAATTATAAATAAACAGTATAATACTTAGAGTTTGTCGAATAAAACTACACACACACAAAAATTATACACAATGTGTACCAGAAGCACGAGAAAGTCAGTCATGATGACATTAATGATAAAAATATGTACAATTTTCACTCACATTTTGTTTGCAAAGTCGTTCATTATAGACGTCAGACTGGTGAAGGTCAGAATTGGGATCAAGGCAAATGGAAGCTGTTGAAGAGAAAGAGGAAGTGATACTGAATATCACAGTAAAAGGTACGCAATAAAAAAACTGGACTGCAGATTGTGTAACAGGGGATTAAAGACTATTTTGACAGAATTCATTGTGAGGACTTTCTTAAATGATTCGTCCTGACCTGCATGCTTTGAAGCACGTTGAGGAAGTCGTTCATCCCCGTCAGGCGATGAACATCCTGAAAAATGGCTACCAGCAGAGTAGGCGTGATGGCAATGGAGCGGGTCAGCAGCACCCGTGCAAATCGGGACCACCGTAGATTCAGGAAACCCTTAGCAAACATGAAAGTAAAAACATTAGTATACGCACTTATCTTTTTGTTCACACATCTCCAGATTTATAACCAATGGGCATTCTTACCTCCATTACAAACTGCCCAGAGTAAGTGCCTGTCATAGTGGAACTCTGTCCAGCTGCCAGGATCCCTATTGCCCAGATGTAGAGGGCTGCAGGGCCAAAGAAACAGCCCAGGACCACTCCCTGAACAAACAGAGAAATAAATTACCCACACATCCATCTGTCTGTGTATTCATACCTTAAAAGAGATGGAGAGTGTTATTTAATAATCAACATCTGAGCCTTTAAATAGAAACTTTGCATTGGTGCTAGAGATGCACCGATCGATCAATCACACATCCACGTGCACGGAGCACACTTGTTACTCAAGTCGAGCACGAGGTGTGTTGTTATATAGATCTGTTGCACCAAGTAAAACATGTTGGATAAAGTGGAAAATACTGCAGTTCATTTGTACAACGATCACTTCATTCTGAGATGTCTGAGTGAGAGTGAGAGAAGGCTCTGTAACCTGAATCTCCATCTTGACTATTCTAAACACATTTTTACTGTCTGGCTGTCTGACTTTCCAGAGTGAGGATTTATTGTTATTGTAATGATGAACAGACATACCCCTTTGTAGATGTCCACCTCCAGTGTGCCATTGTTGACAGGGAAGAGATCTGAGTGAGGGCTGCCGCTTGCATTGCACAATGCATTCTGCAAACAGGGGCACAAACACATGATGTTATGTTATTATAATTCCACTGTGTTTTATTATAAACAGCACTGGAGTCAGCAGCACTTAGTAAACAGAATGGATCCTTACTGTAACTGTTATACCCACCACTTCCATATTAGTTTTGTTGTAGAAGGCCTGAGCAAAGACCGCTACGACGAAGACGTTGATGAGAAAGGAGATGAAGAGAGCGATAGTTGACTCGATGAAGAAGTACTTGTTGGCTTCCTTCACTTCCTTTTTATTTGTACGATCGACATCACGAGACTGGTGCATGAGGAAATAAACAGAATTCCACTCAATTTTCATCAAACACCCAAGATTAGCTTTAACAATATTTTAAAATGGCCTTAATACTGCTGAACTTAGAAACTGTACTGTGTGTCAAACACGGACAAACGTGCAATAATTAACTGTGAATTCTCAAAACTGTCTAAGAAATATGGGCATTTTATTAGGAAACTCTCATTCCAACCATTTTGATTCTTTTGGGCTATACTTTTAGTCTTGTTTATCTGCACGTCTCAACAAATATGCCTAACCTTGACCAGTGCTGAGTGCAAGTAGATGTTGTGGGGCATGATGACAGCGCCTACGATTCCCACTGCCTGCTCCAGCTGCACAGGCCCACAGCCGGCACAGTAAGGTAAGAACATCCCCTTCAGCAGTTCCCCTTGGTCTGGTTTGACCAGCACATACTACGGAGAGGCAACACAAGGTCAAACACGTCACGGTGCCACAAATGTCAAACTGAACTGGCGAAAACTAAAACACTCAAATTATACTGGATATCATAAGAGACCTTTACCTCATAACCAAAACTGAGAGCCATTACAGTGATAAGGAAGCCAAAGAAAGCTTCAAGTTTCCTCAGGCCTACATGGAGACACAAACTGTATTAACAGAGGGACGTACAGCTTCTTAGATGCTGATTGATAATGAAGTGATGGTATATGCATACCGTATTTGTCTAGAAAGAGGAACACAAATGTGTCTGTGATGGTGATGAGGACTCCTGCCCACAGTGGAATCCTGCAGGAGAAAGACAAGAAAAATGTGTATTTTTTTGGTTGCAAAAATACACTCTGTAAAAATGTTTGCAGTCACTTTTCATGGACAAGCAGTAGAGAGGGTACCTGCCCACAGAGAGGAGGTTGAGAGCTATCGCACAGCCAATGACCTCCTGCATGTCTGAGCCAATAATTGCCAGCTCCACCATCAGCCAGAGGATGATCCGAGGGACCTGAAAAAGAAAGAAATTTCCGATATGATCGGAGAATGGAGGAAAGTTTATTTATCTCTTCAGAAACTTCATAGTGAATAAAAAGCTAATGTGCAACAAGAAACGGGAAGTTGAGATGTGTTATGGGAGCGGGGAATGCTCACTTTGGGATATTGGCGGTTGCAAACTTCAGCCAGGTGCATCCCAGTGACAACCCCAAGGCGTGCAGCTAACCTCTGCAACAGCAGCCCAATGATGGTGGCTCCAAGGAGCACCCAAAGGAGCTGAGAAAGAAAGAAAAACGTCAGTAAAAGTTGCTGCTTCCTATATGGGAGTTTTATTAGGGCAGACCACCAAATTTAAATAATGACTGCCTGTATTCATGTCCTTTTAAAGCAAACCTTCAAAAATTGCATTTCTTTTTAATAATACTATGAAAATAATTACCATAAGTCACTGCACCTATGATGCAGCAGATGATACGGCTCATTATGTGTTACTACCACAAGCAGAACAAGCTGCACAGAGCAAGAGACATTAAATATGAGCAGAAGTGAGGCTGTTTTGCCTTGAAATTAAAATAGTGGCATGTTTAGGAAAAAGTTATCTGGGTGAAGAGAGCAACAAAAACCTGCAGAATCACTTCCTCAAAAGTGGAGTGATAAAATAAGAGATGCTAAAATAGTCACAAACCTCTCCCCATTAACCAGCAAAGTAAAGTGCCAGGACATGGCAGAACAAACTAACTAGTTTAGCATGGTTTTATTTATCACCTTAAAGCCAGCTTTAGCCCCAGACTGCAGGTCAGACTCGATGTTCCCTGGATCCAAGTAAGCTATGCTCATCAAAAACCCTGGTCCAGTGAAGGCCCAGAGTTTACGGAAACTGAATACCTGAAAGGAAGGACAGCAGAATTGTATTGTAATTACTGATGTTGTAGTTTGAGTTATAGAAAATTGTTTCACTTCCAATTAAAATATATTTTTCTTCCCTAATTCTCATGCACTGTCCAACATGGGTAAAGCATTCTATTTGAAAAAAACACACACATCCGATCCAAAATTTCAAGCTCCAGTTTTGCTGCTTAATCGACCTGAGACCTGGTGAGTACCTGGTTGTCACTCTCAGGAATAGCCACCCTCTCTTCAAAGTACGTTGAGAAGGCTTCATCCTGGGCCACGGGTGATGCAGGAGGAGAGATGGAGCTGTACTGGTTTGTCTGCGCTCCATTCTCCTGCGGGTAATCCTCTAACAAAAGCACAGAGGAGGAAAACAGACGGACTCTAATTAGTGGTGAGAGAAGAGTAAGGCTTACATGACAAAGAGGAAGTTATCCGTTACTGTAACATTAAGACGTCTTTCAATCAGTAGCTGATATGACTCCGTGCTTTCTGCCAACCAAACACATAAACTACTGCAGCTGAGGATTTTTTTAACCTAACCTCATCCTCTGAACATCATTCTGATGGTTATGATAATTGTTCACTCACTAGTTTGACTGCTGAGATTTGGGAGATGTGGTGTAATCATGACAACAATGTGTGGTTGGCAATGCAACATGATTGAAGTGATTTAGAATGGTTGCTTAGAGGTTCCAACACTAGATAAGAGAACCTGAAGTAGCTGGATTAAAAAAAAAAAGAAAAGAAAAGAAAAGAAAAGAAAAGAAGCATAATTTGCCCCATAAAACTTGTTGATCTCATGAACATAAAGAACAACATGCAGGTCATGTTCAAAGCTGACCAAGTTTAATAGTCTGGCCTTTTTAAAATCATTCTACAGCAACTTTAAAATTGCCTTCAGAAACTAAATGAAAGTGGCTAAACTGGATTTTTCTATGAATTCCCTCCTAAAGAGAGACCAGTGTGGTTTCATGTTTGAGCAGAGCTACAGCAGACACACACAAGCTCTGCCAGCCTAAAATAAACCAAACCAGACATTCCAACCAGCTTTCTTAAATAACTTCATAGAGCGCAAATCACAGCTTTATTCATTCTTTACTCAGGAAAATGTTTAAGTCAGTAAAGACAAGTCAGAGTACCTAAGACTTGCCTGGGGTACAGGAGCTGAATTAAAGAAACTGCATATGCTTAAAAAATTCGTGCCAGCTCAAAGACCAGAAGCAAGAATTGCAAAAACCTCACTGCTGACAAGCGAAAAGCAACTCAACGTCAATTTCACAACTGCTACACAAGTGACTTAGTTTAAGAGTTTAAATGACATGTATAGTATTTAGTCTAAAAGTTATAATATGTAATTATGGCATCATTATTCAAATCTTAAACCCAATTAATCCATGAACATGTTTTATGAAAACTCAACAAAAAACTAAGAATCATACTCCACAAACCAGCCAATATGAACAGAGCTGAAATCTCAAACAAAACTGTTCCAACACATTGTATTTGTTATTTTACATTTCTGAAAAATAAGTCAAAGTATACCAGTAAACAATGCGCACTACTCACTGAGTTGGGACTTTTCATTCTTTCCTCCCTTCATCTCCAACTCACTGCTGGTCCTAAAGTCCACTGTTCCCTTACAAGGACTCTGCGTTTATATGACTCAGCCTTTATCATCCCTTTTTTTTGGTCACTGGATGTCACAACGAGATTCAAGACATCACGTCTCTAAAAACGACCCGTGAAGAGAGAGAAGTAAAGGACGCACACCCCAGCAGACTTGCCAAACTTGACTTGCTTGTCAATAAAGCCAACGCCAAGCACAAAAATATGCAGAGTGACCTGCCCTTTGCCCTTCAACAAATCACACACCATCACACGAGTAGTAACAAAGTTCACAGCAGAGACAGTGAGAAATTAACAGCTTTCGGATACTTAACACAATTACATAATAATTCTAAACCTAACATATTCCAGGATCAGAAATATAGAAAATTAATCTTCCTTTTTGGAAATTTTGTCAAAAAGTTAAACCACAGTGCTGTGGTTACGACAAGACAAAGACAAAATGTACTTAAGTGAAATTTTGACCCAGTATATGTATTGCAGCCTTAACAAAATGCAGTGTTTAACTTTGGAGATCATGGCGGGTGTGCCTGTAATGTGACAGTCATGTTTCTGTTATCTTAAGCAGTTACCTTCCAGGAGGTCTCCATCCTGCTCAGCTTTCATCAGGGCAAGCTGAGGGATCCCTGGGAACCTGAGGGATGAATATCAGCCTCCCTGGAATAAGACAACAACAGTTACATAACAGAGGTATGGGGGCTCAGGCTAAAACAGTAATTATCATCAGTAATCATGCTAGGTTTGAGCTAAAGAGTAGGGTTTTTTTTTTTGTTCCTTTGTTGAACTGCGAAGGAAACTAACTTCATGCTTTTTCACAGTAAGTACAAGTAAACTCAACACGAGACATGACTGTGCAATATTATGTTCCCTGTTTAATACAAATCAACAGTAAAAGTCACAAGTCATAATAATGACTAAGCAACATTAACAGCATGCTAGAGGTCACAACATTAATGAGAGGCTTTTACAGGGAACCTTGAGTTGACCACTGAAACCGGAGTTTCACTTCTACCACATGCATCCTTCCTCTAATACTCAGCTTCACACAGTCTCTGTAAAACTGCGACTTCTAAATGTACCACCCAAAAGAAACACAAAACCTCAGTCCTGCCAACAACTGTTAACTGTTAAAACAGCATGTTCTCTGACATAGAGAGTGTGGCTCCTCTGAAAGCACATGACTGCGGGATCATATGAGGCAAAAGGCGAGCTGAGGCAGCAGACGGAGCAGCTTTCCCAGCAGTCAAGGCTTCCATCCTCCGGCTGAGGCTGGGCCTTGCTCAGGACCAATTCATTTAACATTAAATTCTGAGTAAAAGTAGTGACCACAAAAAGTGTGAGTTGTTTCTTGTGTTAATACCACAAAAAATCTGAAATCATGTCAAAATGAATCAGACCTTTCCATATCACATGAGGTTTACTGCTTTGTAAATGACTCAAAGTACGATTAAAATACAGTAGGTTGTGTTCTCTCCTGGGGGAAGGGGTTGATCAACAACCAATGTGTTCTTTTCAACAATACATAGAACCATTTAACTCTGAAACTGAGCATCTCGTCTTTCTCTCCTCCTCGTTGGTAAGCGGAGAAATTCCACTTGTGCTTGTATTCCTAGAGTCCACACTGGAGACAGGATGACACAGTCACGTTATATCAGGCCAAAATCAATCCATCGACCACATCTCTTGAAACGGTCAGTGCTCCTTTTTTGGGGTGCAGCCAGAAACATTTTGGTTTCAGGCCAGTGTTTGTGTCACTTTAAGCATGTGTGGGGGGGCCCTCTGAAGTTGTCCTGAGGGCCTGAATCTGACCACCGGGCTGGCAGTTGGCTTGGCAACAGGACGAGTCAGTTTTTTGTCATGTGTTCTCATGTGGCCACAGTCAGCAGTCACAGTGATTTACTGAACACACTACCACAAGTACAAAATGAGGTTTCAAATGATTTCAGCTGCCACCAAATGTGGTTTTGTTGTATACACTTATCATAGTTCATAAAGATATTATTATTAAGACATTTTTTGCAGGCACACATGATGATGGAGAGCGCTTCAGGTGGAGCAGTTTGCTCAAATCATTTTTCCCAGACTCAATCAAGTCAAAACATGGTCTCCAAACGACCATGTGCTCTCACACACCACCATAAACTGAACAACTGCCTCAGTCAATTTAAACATACCCTGGCCCATCAATCACTAACCGCTTTTTCAATCAGCCTTGTTGCAGGGTTCAACATCATCAAGTAGCACGTCGTCTTTCCCAGAGAGGACAGTGGTTCACAGGTTCACTTCCCCCTTGTACAACCTCACTAACTGGACTTGAAAGAATCATAGCCATTTACTCTGCTTCTCTGTTGAATGCCTTTCTTCCTGGTAAAGATACTTTTCTTTTTCTTTCAGACAAGAACAGACACACAGCAACCTGTCAATTCTCTCCTGTCCTGCTTTTGATCAAGTCGCTGTAAGACACTTTGTTACTTTTTATGAACTACCAGAGATATTTCCAGGTTGTGACAGGTGACTCAAACCTCGCCACATTCATTAATCATCACACTAATATTAATACCCAATACAAATGTATCAGCAGAGGAACAATTCTTTGGTTTTAATCTATTTTTAGTCTACTATCATTCTTCTCTGTGCTGCATGTGACATGCTGATATGTTTGTACTGGTCCTAGTGTGACCTGGATTTCAGTCCTGGATTGTATAATTGTCTTTTAATGTGTCAGCACTAATCTTACCAAATTCCATAGGCAACCACGTGTATGTGCTGATAAAAGAGATTTAAACTCTGAAAACGTTTCCCAGTCACTAAGAATTGCATCAAACTGAAAGTGAATATTCAAAATGTTATTCAATAACATTATGACGTTCAGGCAAGAAACATCATCAAGCACGTGATTCTAACCTTATCAAAAGTTGTAAAGTTGGATTGGCAAAGCTTGTACATCTAAATAAAAAAAAAAAAAAAGGTCATCCATCCGTCTTACTTCCCCAAAAGCCTCAGGCCTCAACAAACACCATGGAGGCCTAATCTGCACAGAGCAGCTTTTGCAATCACTAGATCTACAACAACTCCCAAACTGACAAACGATCCCTAATGTTACGCCCCTCAAATTCTGGCTCTTGCAGGTAATGCTAGAGAAAACGTCATAGAAAACTTATTCTAAATGAAAATCTAAAATCTCTTCCGGAATTAATCGTGAAGCAGGAACAATTTCTATGGACATATTAGAAAATTACTTACTATTCTTACTATTTTCAAGTGAGGACTTAGCAGCAGCACCACAATATCAGACCTTACACAACACCAACATCAACACCCATCCTGCCTGTCAAAAATTTGTGGAACACAAGCTTTCATTTACTAATGCAAATTTTTCAGAGGCATGTCTATACATACAGTTATTTTGCTTACAACTGACTTCACCCTTGTGACTAGGGATAGCCATTAGAAAGTTAACATTGATAGGCAGAGTCAAGGTACATAAAAGGTGGTTCCAAATAAATGTGTAATGCACAGTTATGCATGTCAACATCGTAGCACTCTAGAAACCCAATTTTGTTCCGCAGCATAATGATTAAGGAGAGAATGCTACACTGCAATTCTATAATGTTAATAATTTACACCAAAAAAACAATATGTTACACATCACATTTATTGTGTGTTACTTCCTGCAGGTGGTAATAACATTTCAGCAAGGTGGGTGAAGCTAGGAAAGCAATCTTACACGGTCAAAAGTCCAGCAATACTTGCAGAAGTATTTGTTTTAAGAACAAGATGGATGCTTTTCGCTTGCCAAGCACGTTTACAAGTAGTGCCAGAAACGCTCAGTCTACTTCTTCTGAGACACACTCATCATGGAAGAAATTTACCATGACAATGGTCTGACAATATCTTTGCCTACTTTACATACATATACTGAACATTGCTAATGAGTCAAATCCAGGAAGAGTCACCTGATGACTTAATTAGTCCGGATAATACACAGATTTCCAGCTTTGACGCGTAGCTGTACTGGAATCAGAGTACATTTTGTTAAAGGCTGGATTTTGTCTTGAAGTACAACACACCACTGTCAATAAGCAGTTTGACGGCAACCAAACCTTAGCAAAAGTCGCCCTTGAGATGTGTAAATAGTCAACTGTTTTTTTACCAACTCCCAGTGTTTGTAGTAGGTAGCAGTAATGAGCTAACTATACCCTAAAACATTTGACCTCTCGTCCTGACAACTTAGCTAACGCTACATGGTGATGTGACTGCCGGTGAACCAGCTAGCTAAGAAATTAACCAAGCTTTTTCGTGAATTAACCCTATAGATATGTGAAGAAGAGCAGCCTCGACCATCATCTCCACAACCCTCCAAAAAATCCGACAATACAAACCCTGGTACACTAACACCGACACTGTCAGTGCACTGTTACTATGTGTGACCAAGCTAACAAGTTCCCATGATATGTTAGCTGTCTGGTTGGACATGCTACCGTTACCCTTATAAAAGTATGAAAACGACCTTACCTGGTTATGCCTTACAAGAAGGTGAAATGACAGATCTTGTTTTGACGATTAAAACTGATTTCAGGCTGACACCATCTGTCTAAATCTGAGGGTAGCTAAGGAGCACGTTATCAAGCTAAACTCCGGCAAAGTCGTACCTTTCCATGTAAACCGTCAGTTAAATACTCAAGGCGCATGTGCAGCAACCCGAACGCCTATGATTGGTCAAAAGGTGAAGACGAGGAAGTGGAAATCCCAGCGTTAGTCTGTCAGGCACTGTCTTTGAACTATCAGAAAACTGCATTTACAGTCATAATCCCAATTATTCAGTACAGAAACATTTCTGTGAATACAATATTATCGTATACCACTGGTACTATTATTACTGATGCACTAATCTGTGAGCAACATATTACTGTTGTGGCTGAGAGCAAATTTTGACGATTTAAAGTATTGTGTCATATAATTTATAGAAATGCATTATATTTTATTTAATCATCAGATGTTTTGTATGTAAAATCTTAATTTGTGAAGTAAGTAGTAATTAAAACCGTTAAATAAACGTGCTGGATTATAAAGTACGATATTTCCCTCTAAATTGTAGTGGAGTAGAAACATAAAGTATCATTAGTAGTCATTTGTACAGAAGTACAGTAAATGTACTTAAATACTTTCCAACATTGGCTCTGACCATATTATTTATTTTTGCCATGACCACAACCTTTCCAGTAGGACGTGGGCTCATTTTCATGAATACATTTTGTTAATTTAAACACAAGATGCAAGGATTATTGTCTTTGTTGAATTTACATTTTGAAGATGACATTTTGTAATATTCACAATTTCGAAATATGTACATTTATTAATTGATATTTAATTTAAATCAAATACCAATACGAATATTCCCAAAAGAACATTGAGGCAAACAAAAACATCCCGCAAGTTTATATTGATGACTCCAAAACACGTTTCGTCTCGCGATAGTATGGCAACTATGGTCAAAGTACACATCACATATCCCAGCAGCTAACCAAGCTAAAGCTAGGCTAACAAGCTGCTACAGACTGACATGTAGGTTAGTCAACTCTGCACTCAGTCTCAATGAAGGCGCTTCCAGAGTGATTGGGACATGGAGTTAAGAAATATCAAGGACCAGGTAGTAAATGAAGCTTTTGCCGTTGTCTAACTTAACGTTAGATAACTAACAGTACTTCTCACCAACACTCCAAACAGCTGGCTAGTCGTGTTAGCGACATGACGAGCAAAGTTTGCTACAAGGCTAGTTAATGTTACAAATTAATTTCCATGCAAAACTAGTCCAAGTTTCAGTTTGATGTTCGATATTATGGTCTTGTAATGCACCTAGACCCTATCATTGCGGTCCCTGGGCTCCCTGGTACATTAAGTCTAAACCCTACCACACAGTTTAAACATCATTCTTTAAATGGATCCTTTTTTACTGCTAAGTTGGCTTAACGTTGTCTGTGCATAGCAAACCTTATTAAGTAATTTGTAAATTTTCCAAGACAAATCCTTAACATTCACAAAAACTGCTAGTTTGCATGGTTCAAACAAATAAAGCGTTAGTTCTACTGTTTCCTTCAGTCAAATGCATGCCAATACAATAAAATGCTTTGAATTTTACGTGATTCCGTTAACTCTAGAGAAGCCCTTTGCATAATACCAATTATTTTATCATTAGTTAATTTAGTCGTTGGCATTATTCCTGGAAATACGCAGGGAAAATATTGTGACTCACTTTTCACTGACACTCGTTAAAGTGTTTTTGGTACCTCAGCAAAGTCATGAATGTATTTATGATCATGATCCCAGTAGAGTTCAACAAGTTTGCTGCTGTAAGTTGTTCATCTCAAGTTGTGCTTAGCCACTGCCTTTGTGGGGTTTGTTGCTCTCTTCAAAAATACCAGGGAAAATGTAATGAACTGCACCTATTTTATTGTGGTTTTGCATGTCAAATCTCTCTTTCAGTCTCCATTGGTCCAGGCTATATTCAGCCGAAACGCTGAAGAAGTGACATTTTTGTTGAACCATAATGAAGATGTCAATTCACTGGTAATATTGTCACACATTAACTCTACAATCATGCTGTTTTGTGACATTTGTGTTATCAAATTTGAATGTATTCTGTTCTGGGTCAAATTTTAAGATGTGT
Organism: Chelmon rostratus; assembly: GCF_017976325.1. Taxonomy (NCBI): domain Eukaryota; kingdom Metazoa; phylum Chordata; class Actinopteri; order Chaetodontiformes; family Chaetodontidae; genus Chelmon; species Chelmon rostratus. Next base: position 18,952,918 of record NC_055659.1, on the reverse strand, counting down.
TTTGAGCTTGTACAAATGGTTGGCTATGTATATCTGCTGTAGGCTACTTGCCATGGCTTTTTAGGCTGCCAGCAGATTGCAATGAGACTTGTATATGTTTTTTGTTACTGTCAGGTTGCAAAATGTTCACTTAATAAAATGCTTCATCCAAATATGTAGAGCAAGAGTTTAAAAAAAGTTGAAATTGCACATTAACTGTGCAAACATTTGGTGTCAGAATTTACCAAAAATGTATATAATGCAAGGGTATGATGTGATAAAATGAAAGAAAATATTTTGACTACCTTTACTGTATGACATTGTTTTCTGCCCAGGACCAAGAACAAAGCACACCACTCCATGCAGCTGCTTATTTGGGTGATGTCCAGATAATGGACCTACTTATTGCGTCAGGTAGAAAAACGTTTTAGCTCACTTGACATACGGTCAGTTGTAGACATATGCACATACATCTGCTTGTGGTTTTTTTTTTTTTACAAATCAGCCTTTATAGTAGTTAAAGTAGTTAATTCAAGTCAATGAAGTACAGAAGGCCTGAAATCCACCAAAAGCATTCAAAAAGTAACGTCCAACCTTGCTTTTGCTTTCTGTTCCAGGTGCTAATGTCAACGCTAAGGACCAGGGTTCGCTGACTCCTTTACATCGAGCAGCTGCCTCACAAAATGAAGTACGCAGAGGGAGAAGTACTTTTTTATGGAGTTGCAAACAATCCTGTGTTGTTAAACATTTGTCCTCTTTGTATTTTGTGTTTTTCCTCAGAGAGCTGTGGAGCTGCTGCTAAAGCACAGAGCAGAGGTCAACACACGGGACAAGTTCTGGCATACACCTTTACACATGGCAGCTGCGAAGTGGGCTACAGGCTGCGCTTTAGCTCTGATACCACATGTGTGTAGCCTGGATGTTGCTGACAGGTCTGGAAGGACACCACTGCATCATGCTGCGCACAGCGGACATGGAGAGGTAAACTGCAAAGTTGATCGTATGAACCAAAGTCATCTTTCTGATCTTTTCCATTGCTAAAGTAACTTTCAAAACTGAATGTTTGATAACTATCATTTCAGTAAGTAAGCTAATGATAAAGAAAAGAAACTAGATTTTGCTAGAACAAAGTTAATGACAACTGGGGGACATGCTGGTCTCTGGCAGTTTCTGCATCATTGTGGAAAATGGCATTTTTCTCATAATATATAAAATCTAATTTCAGACAATATTTCCTCCTCTGTGTAACCAAAATGTAACCAGAGCCCTTTTAGAATAAATGTTCAAGCATGATGCTGTCCACTGGACTATTCCTGTAAATTGACAGTGGTTGACCCAGTTACTATATTTCTGCAGATGGTGAACTTGTTCCTGAGCAAAGCTGCCAACGTGAGTGCCAAAGATAAGAAGGAAAGGCAGGCGATCCACTGGGCTGCATATCTTGGCAAGTGGTGTCATATATTGTCACGTACACAACAATTTAACTTTCTGTTTGATTGTAAGGAGGAACAGATGTTTGTCATGAAATGGCAAATGGTTGTTGTACTGAGATAGCTGTGTTTGCAGGGAATGCACAGTATATACTGTAGCTAACATGCTGTCACTGTCTTCACATCTCATTCAGTCCTGTCTGACTGGATAGCTGTGAAACGATTGAATGTTTGATTGG